>NC_134570.1:48295112-48623549 GCF_050947875.1 Dermacentor variabilis | reverse complement strand
TTCTGCCACAATTTTCTGGTCTGGGACGATTGATCTGACGCTGTCTACTGCAAAGACGTCCCCGAGATGTGTCATCTTGGCGAACCTGCGTGGCAGTGGTTCACACTGATTATTCGCCTAGCGATGCCCGCGGTGTCGACAGCGGATTTTTCGCGACACTGAGCCTTTAGCGTACATGACAGGAGTGTGGCGCAAAGATGACCCGAAAAGCTCTTGTCAAATTTACGCTGTATTTCCTGTGCACAGTGCCCTCTGGGCGCCGTAACTAGACGCGACCCCCCACAAATGGAGTGCGGGAGCTGGTGCGCTTGTGTCCTTGCTCACTGCAACAGCAAGGACAGCAAAGGGAGCAGGCGGGGAGAATGTTAGCAAGGAAATAGAGAGAGGGGGAGGCAGTTCTGCGACCTACAACGCCAGAATCCAGAATGGCGCCCAAGCGTGCACTTAGTGCCGAGGAGACAAAGGTTCGCAGAAAGCGTCGAGCAGAGCAGCCAGGGTAACATTGCACATCACGACTGTCATATGCGGTCAATACATCACCGCCAATCAACGCAAACAGGAGACAAAGCTTCACTTACACAGATTCCCACAGGGCGTTGGATCTGCATATTTTTACCTTCCAACTTCTCATACTTAAATAATAAATGTGAAAAACAATAACAACGAAAACTTTATTGGCACGGCTGTGCACTATCTCCGGGGGCCGGCCCATAAAAGACGCCACATTTTTCAATGCCATCCTAATTCTTGCTGTCTTCTGGACGCTTTGTTTCGTAATATAACCGATTCCCATATGCGGCAGCTATTGGCCAATAGCTGATGTCAATCAACAAGGGTTTTGGATCAGTGCGCTTCTTCCTACTGTTAATGTGCACATTTTTTTACAAAGTTCAATAAGCAGGTTGAAGTAAGCGAAGATGATAAATGCGTACTTCCGGAAGAAGCCGACTCTCGTCTGCTCACGCTCAGCCGTGGCCACCTGCATAGGGATTAACGTTTGGCCACCCTGCTTATCCGTGTCGTAGCCGTTGGGTCTCGCTGATTTCGACTACTTTTGAATGCTTTACTAGACTTGAACTAAGCTAAACTTAAGGTCAGACCTTAAGCGCGCTTGCCAGTGTGCGCTCACTACTAGCCGCTCCTGGCTAGACGCGTTCGCCGCTTCAAAAATTTCGCTGGTTGGATGTGGCTAGTGTACGTAAGTCAAGCTTGAGAAGGACAAAGCTGGTCCGCACCACGTATTGGAGCGTCTTAGCCCGAGCACGCGCTCAACCCTTGTCGTGCACAAAGCAGATGCTGCGCAACGCGCGCTACAGTTGCAACTTGCATGTTGCAGGGGTTTGCTATGCGTATCGCTGGAATACTGCGGCTGCCGCGGGGTCAGATGACGAATCCCCTCGCTCAGCGCAGTGCGGCCATTTAGTGTCTCACCATATTGCCTAGAGGGAAATCTGGTGCTGCTGCGCTGTGGTATGCAATGGCCCTAATAGTGGTATGCATGGGAAAGTTGGTATAGACCGTTCTTTCCTCCTCTCTGGCTTCCGTTGCAAAAATTTTTAATAGCCTTAAATAAATCGTGTTTAGACAAATGTTACTAGAACCTATCGACATTCAATAAACTGTCTTTAGACACCGTAACAACTTCCTAGTAACCTCCTCCAACCATTGGCCACCAATATTGAGTTGAACATATATATATATATAATGTCGATTGAATTCTTACTGACTGCTTAATATTTCATGTTGGTACAATGTGTCAACTGTGAAGCGACTATTCATTAACCACCTTTATACATCCTAACTTGCTAGTAACATCCTGTCGACTATGTGCCACAGATAGTTGACAGGATGTTACTAGCGAGTTGTTAGGATGTATAAGAGTGGGTAATAAACAGTCGCTTCACAGTATTTAGGAAGTATATAAAAATTTTATTCAGGAGATAATTTCTTTTGCAATATACATTGCAAAAATAACCTTTTATTATCTCTGAATAAAATTATGTAGTTCCTAAAAACTGTAAGGCAACTATTTATTAACCACATTTATACATCCTAACAACTTGCTAGTAACATCCTGTGAACTATTGGCCATGGATATGTTGCAGGCATTTACAAACTGTTCTGTATCCCCTGAATGAAATTTTTATGTACTTCCTAAAAATCTGTTTGCAACTGTCCAAGAACTCCTTGTCGGACTTCACTGAGCACTATAATGATGTTCCGAGTAACACACATTTGTTGCCGTTTCCAAAAAAATACCATTCAAATGACCGCAGTAATTAGTGAATAGCACGCAAGCTTTAATGAAAGCTACTTTATGTCCATAATGATGCAGCACAGGTTAGCTGGACATTTGTCAAGAAACTTTAGAATGCTGGCCATTGTAAGGTATATAGTGACTACGTACAATAATTTGTTTCCCTCAAAGGAGCAGGCACTAAACTAAGGCAGGTGTCACGCGTTGCCAAGTGGCTAGGTGCCGCATGCAACAGAAGAAAACAGGTTTACATGTGTGCTTGAATACATCCATTTAATATCTCCGAGCTAGTAATGAGGACAACGAGCTGTTCAGCTGCCCTGGAAGTACACCGAAATGTTGCTTTGTGGAGTCTAAAAAGAGAGAAAAAGGCAATATATCGGTTTTGCTACTGTGACATTGCAACACACCATGCATCTGTCTCTAAAAAAATGTGCAAACGACACAAGTTTTCAACCCTGTGAGCTCTAAACATCTCCACCTGTTTTGTGCAAAGTCCTTCTAAACTGCATGAAATGGCTGAATTAGTGCATTAGAGATGGGAGCGTGATGGATGTGCGCAACACCAACAGATGCGTGATACATAAGCTCTATCATACCGACTGTCATCTACAAACAAAAGCTGTAAAGCAACTTCAGATTAATGAATTTCCATATTCATATCGTGACCCATACATGGAATATTAATGTGTGAGTTATCTTAGGAAAGGCAAGGTGCCAGTCGAAACTGTGTCGCAGCTTGGGCACAGCTACATAGACGAGTTGACTTAAGTGTGGCACTTAACCAAGAAATGATACAAGCAACATGTAAACAGTTGAACAGGCATTATGGATGTTCTACAGCTAGATTATAAAATGCCTTTGCTGTGCAGGCACACATTGTAAAAGTGACCTTGTTACTAAACATGTTATCTTTCCACAAAACAGAATATTGTATTATCATTGCATCCATATGTCCAGGGCCTCTGTCACAAAAATACATGTGCCAGCAGTACTGACAATTTTCTAGTTATGTTGACAAAGCTTGTATGATAATATGCTATTATAATCAAGTTAATAGCTATGTTAGCCGGATAGAAAGCACTGCACTTAGATAGCACTGAAATTGCCATGAAAAGAGTTTTGTTGAAAACTGCACAAAAAATATTAAGATGCTTCTTTGTCACACACGTACTCAGTATGGCGTTGACCTTCTTGGAATCCAACGGATCCTTCTGTGGAAGGCATTTGACGGCCGCCCAAAGAAGGACCTCCCTTCAACATCTTTTGTAAGAAGAGCTTTAACGAGCGCAACCGCGAACTGCAAGCCTGAATTGTTAGGATCCAGGCGCAGCTTCTTCAGCAGTCCCTTTTCAACATATACACCATCACCGGTGTCTATCTGTGAAACAATAGAACAAGTATAGATTCATTTTATACACTTGATCAAGGAATGGTTAGGAAATACGGTAAGGTTTGCAAGAACGGCAGTAGCTGCTTGCTGACAAAGCAGCCTTACGTATACCGTGCATGCATAGTGCTGAGCTGTACACTTTCACCTAAGACTAGAAAGTATTGGGAACTTCAATGCAGAAGAAAGACATGCATCTGCCCAAATCTAAGCAAATGTGTGCCACCTCATGACACAAAGCGAGATCTGGTGCTGTTCTATTGATTAACAGACATCGAAAGCTTCAAGCCTGATTGAGTAGTGCGCCAAGGGTCAAGCTGAGCTCGATTAATGATGCACAAGTGATCGAGAACTATCGAACGAAATGCAGTTGTCTTTGACTACAATTGTCCGACTTCTCCTTGCAGACATGCGCTTTTCAATTTACTGACTGCACATGGGTGTATAAAAATTTTGTCTGACAAAGTGAATAAACCACATACAAAAGCAGCATTTTCATAGCATTGTCTTTAATAGTTACTGATACCTTCAATTTAGAAAGCCCTGTATATTGGGCCTCAACAAACTAATTTCATAAAAGGTTTGTCAAGGTAGAAGCATAGAATTTTTAATCATTAGAAGACAGGTGGAATGAGTTATTTATTGCAATTATTACTCAAAATTTAGCATTTAGCAAATAAGCGTTATGATATCAAAAATAGGGATTAGAGAAAACCTTGGCTTGGAGGTTCATTAGTGAAAGCAGCCATGCCCTCGAGGAGACGTAACTTCTTTTTTTGTAGGCAGAAATTAGGCTAGAGTATTTTGACACATATATGTGCCCATGCACATACTATGTTATCCCTGTTGTAAACTTCTTTTTCATGTATATGCAAGGTGTGTTTGTACCATCTCATTGTGCACAAAATCAAATCCATAAGAACCCGACAAGAGGCTAAAGAAACAAGAGAGCAATCCCAGTGACAAACCATGCTAAACCAACTAGACAGCCATCCCAGTGACAAATTGTATGAAAAATTTTGCTGACATGAATTCGGACGTTTGAAACATAACATGTGTATATGAATGCTGTCTACGGTGATGGACAACTTTCAACAATGGCTACGCCAACATCAGAAGAATGTGGACAAGAAAAGAGTGGCATCAAATGCTTTGCCAGAGCATGCAGCAACGACTAAACACAACAGCGACTGGATGAGCTCTAGCATAATCAGCCAGGAAAGAAATTGGAAGCCATGCCAGTACCCGGAATTCCCTAGATGCAATCAACAAGACACACTCATCTGAAACCAAGGAACCCTCCCACATTTTATGCCAAAAACCTACTTAAAATATATGCACTTCTTTTTTTTTGCCCCATCGTGAACAAGGCTTCCTTATGGATGCCAAAATGTATTGCTTTTAATGTTGTATTTGGTTGGTCTATGTCTTTCTTTGTCATGTTTAATACCGACCAGAGAGGCTTCCGTGAAACTCTTGATACAACTTTTGTGCAAAAGCATTGCTTAAGGCACTTTTGCCTAAACCATGTCTTTAGGTGGTAGAACACATTTTTCTGGACGCCCTAGAGCGCATTATTCACAGCACGAAACCTGAGTTGGCGGTTCTTAAAAAGGCAATCTGGCTAGATTAATATAGAGTCTACATGGAGTATATCAGGCATAATTACTCAAGCCCCCAATTATATTTTACTCAGACGAGGCTACTTTAGGTTAAGTTCATTAAACTGAGGGCACTCCACCAAAACATTTGTGATCAGCCACTAGAAATCCTGAAAATGGCAAAACAGTAAAATGATTGCATGTATTCAACTCGCAAGGTAGCACTAGTTTTGTACGCACCTTTGTGAAAGCACACAGAGCAGGTGCTTTATCATAGTGCTGTCCAGCTTCCAGCAGTGCAGCAGGTTCCTGCGGGATGTCTCCACTATCCGCATAGCCTTCAACAGTAACAAATGTGAATTGCGCTGCGAACATGAAAATTTGCGCGTTACCAGTGTCATGTTTGGAAAGAGCCTCACACAGCTAGCTGCATCAATCTGCATCTGGGCGTACAAATGTGTCTGTTATATATCAGGAGGTTACACTGCTATTTTGCAACAAATGAAATTTCAGGAAGGAACAAAATCAGCAGCAACAACGGACTACCAGGACAATCAACAACAACACTCAAATATGAATAAAGGGAAATCAGACATCCACTCGTTCGCAGGAATTGCTACAAAGGAAACCCATACGGGTTCCTCGAAAGAAAAGCCTCATAGTTGAAGAAAAATTTTTTGTCCTGTTCCGGGACTCGAACCCTGAACCACCGCCTTTGCGGGGCAGCCGCTCTACCATCTGAGCTAACCAGGCGGCTAGCAGATGGCAGAGCGAAGTCGAATTTGTCGACAACACGAAGCAAAGGCAAGAGTTTGATGTAGTAGTACTGCAGAAACCCGCAAGGTGGAGAGAAGTAATGAATAAAGGGAAAATCAGACATCCACCCATTCGCAGCTATTGCTACAAAGGAAACCCATGCGGGTTCCTCGAAAGAAAAGCCTGATAGTTGAAGAAAAATTTGTCCTGGTCCGGGACTCGAACCCTGGACCACCGCCTTTACGGGGCAGCCTGCTAGCTAGCTTTGCTCTAGCTAGTTGCGCAACGCTCATTACGTGAACCATAAGCTTCAAGAATGCGCGCAAGCGCCACACTTGCTTACCTTTCAAGACTTAGCATACGCTCCTTCGTCTCACAGGTACCGTGGCACCGACATTTTTCTGGCGCAAACGCTGTAGAACGTCCGATGAACTCCAGCTCCACAAAAGCACAACCTAGAACAAATTCTTACATACACTATGATTCGAAGCCCCAGTACCAGACTTTTCACGAGAGCGCGGTCAGGCAGCTCGGCAAACACAGGTACCGTGCAAATTCAGCAGTACCGCGCCCCGCGACTTTTGCAACACCAGCCAGAACATTGCCTCTGAATGTACGTCAGACAGGCTTTCTCGCGCCTTCGGCGCTGATGCTGAGTCAATCAAGCCGTATTAAACCTTTCTTGCTGTTACGGCACTCTACCTTCAAAAAAGCATCGCTGATTTTTCCGGGGGAACAGTAGGGGCCGTAGTAGAGGCCCAGCGGTCGCCAAATCGGGCTTGAGTGCCCGCTGCTTCACCTATTGGTTAAAACACGTTGGCGGGCTAGTTGGTTAGAATCCATGATAGAGTGTAGAAGCGCGACTGAACGAGAACGTAGAAAGAAACAGATGCAGAGCGCTTCACTTCCAACTATAGATTTTATTTTCGCACGCATCGATAAATATATACCGTACGAGCGGAAACAAACGCGACAGCAAAAAAGAACATTCAGTGGTGCATGCTCGATAAACCGTACACATGTGCAACGCATGGTGAGAACGTGTACTGCAGTGATCACAAAGATAATCAGAGGAATCGTATCTCCTTTTAAGATAGCGACACCGAAGGCTTACTTACGCACTTTTCCTCTAATTTTGCAATCTCGAAGGCCTCCACAATCTCCCCCGTCATCCTGCTATGAGCCCTATACAGAATGGAAGTACTTTCAAATATGGGCTTGCAGGAACAATTTCGGCAGTGAATACCCCAAATGACCCGAGATTACCCTAGTGACGTTATGTCGATGCTCTCTTAATCTCTCATTGATGCACCTGCCGGTTTGACCAACATAAGTTCTTCAGCATGAAAGTGGAATGGCATAGACAACGTTATGAGTGCAGGTTACAAATTGTTTGCGATGTTGAGTAGAAAATGCGTTCCTTTTGTTGTTCTCTGTATTAACCTGTTTGCATAGCTTCTGTAGAGGCTCAGGGGCAGAGAAAACCATGTCCACCCCCGATTTCGCTGCTATCCTTATATGTGAAATTCAATGAATGTATAGTACCACGGCAACTTTCCTAGCTCTAGCACTGGCACTGCTTCCATTCGATGCGTTTTTTCACTTCCCGCCTAAGCCCATCGCGACAGACGTGAGCATACACATCGGATAACCAGAATCTGCCAGGCGCTTGGCCTGATCTCTGAAAACTGGCTTCCACTTCGTGGTCACACAACTTCGTTAGAGAATTGTTGAAACACGATAATACTACTGCGCGTTTTACAAGTTTTGAATGAGCAGAATCAAGTGGTAGGACTGGCTTATTGCCTCTCGGCTGATAACTCCAGCAGGTCATTTGTGGAGAAAAGTGCAATCCCAAGTCTAAAAACCTTATGAAATTGCCTATGGGGACTTCACGTGTCAACGATAAAGGGGACAACACTTAAGTGAACGAGGTTCCGGTTTTTGAAACCAGCGAGTCAAAATTGTCTGATTCGTTATTCAAACTGATTAGGAAATCGTCAACAAATCTGAACACTTTCACGACATCGGTGTCATGTTTTAGGCGTTCATCAAGAACCTGGTCACGGTTAGCTAGATATAAGTCACTTAAGCGGGGAGCAATACATGACACAATGTATATGCCATCTCTTTGCTTGACAACATTTGCTTCCCAATCACATAAGTCGAGTTAACATAAAAACGAAGAAGTTCTAAAAACCTGTCGCAAGTCAAACCACAAGCGTTTTGAAATCGAACCGCTCCAAACTGGTCAATGCAGTCATTTACACTTTTCATCATGTCATTCTGCGGGAGAGAATAGTATAGGTCTTTTAAGTCAATAAAAAAAGCGACAAGGTTCCTGTCTTGACAGTCTTTAAAGAATTCCACCACTTGTTCGGACTTAGTTAACAAAAATAGGTCGTCGATTGGCAGGAGCTTTAAGTGCTTTTGTAAAAACGTCGCTACATATTTCTGCCAAATAGCATTCTCTGTCTATCACGGAAGAACGTATGCTGGTCATACCGGCAGATGCATCACTGAGAGATTAAAAGAGCGTCGGTATAACGCTAGGGTAATCTCGGGTCATTTGGGTATTCACTGACGAGATCGTTCCTTCAAGTCCATATTTGAAGATACTTCCATTCTGTATGGGGCTCATAGCAGGATGACGAGGAAGATTGTGGAGGCCTTCGATATTGCAAAATTAGAGTAAAAGTGTGTAAGCAAGCCTTCGGTGTCGCTATCTGAAAAGGAGATACGATTCCTCGGATTATCTTTGTGACCACTGCAGTACATGTTTTCACCATGCCTTGCACACGTGTACGGTTTATCGAACATGCACCACTGAACGTTCTTTTTGCTGTCGCGTTTGTTTCCGCTCGTACGGTATATATTTATCGATGCGTGCGAAAATAAAATCTATAGTTGAAAGTGAAGCGCTGTGTCTGTGTACCTGTTTCTTTCTACGTCCTCGTTCAGTCGCGCTTCTACACTCTACCATGGATTCACCTATTGTACCGCGCCGGCATCCAGCGTGCGAGCGTTAACGAACTCGACCCCACTCCGCAATGCCTGCACGCCTAGGGACAAAAGCCTACAAGAAACCTCCTCCGTAGTGCCTAGGCAGATTCATCAAAAGCCCCCAAATTTTCTCTCTCGCGCCTGCGCACAAACGGCTGGCGATCCTTCAAATGAACGCCTTGGTAAAAGAAAGGTGTATATTGCGACTTCGGATTGGCATCGTTCTCGGAGAGCCAGGACAGTCAGATGAAAGTGTCTGCGTTCACCCGGTCGACGGAACGCAGGCGTTAGGTTCACCCAAACGTCACGTCCGGGATGTCCCATTCATTCTTTGTTTTTCGCGTCCGTGATGTCACATCCGCCTTTGGTTTTTGGCGGCAGAATGGCAAGCTCAAAGGTGATATACGCTCAAACAACTGGACAAAGATGTGGATGGTTTATTTTTTGGGGCTTGTGCTAGCGTAAGCTATCGTAAGTACTTCACTTTTCCATTCGATGTGCCTCTACTACGCAAACCTACGCTTTCGGCTGCCTGATACTTCATTTCCAGGTTCCTTACCAGCTTATTTTCCTTGTGACGCATCTCGCGGACCGCCGCACCGATCAGCCAGTGCTACAGTGTACTGTGTACAGCCCTTACAGAGTTTCGACGCGAGAACGCGAAGCTATAAGACACCAAGTCGACGAAATGCTGCGCGATGATATCATCCAGCCGTCGAAAAGCCCGTGGGCGTCTCCAGTTGTTTTAGTGAAGAAAAAGGACGGAACCCTACGTTTCTGCGTCGATTATCGTCGATTGAACAAAATCACGAAGAAAGAGGTATACCCCCTCCCACGGATAGACGACGCATTGGATCGGCTCTGCAATGCTAAATACTTCTCATCGATGGACCTCAAGTCTGGCTACTGGCAAATAGAAGTCGACGAAAGGGATCGCGAAAAGACCGCCTTCATCACCCCAGACGGCCTCTACGAGTTCAAGGTTATGCCATTCGGACTGTGCTCGGCGCCTGCAACGTTCCAGCGCGTCATGGACACGGTATTAGCAGGATTGAAGTGGCAGACCTGTCTCGTTTACTTGGATGACGTCGTCGTCTTCGCCGGAAATTTCGACGATCACCTCAAGCGGCTTGCGCCAGTACTAGAGGCCATCGAGTCGTCAGGGCTTACTCTGAAGCCGGAAAAATGCCGCTTCGCTTACGATGAGCTTCTGTTCCTAGGCCACGTAATCAGCAAATCTGGTGTCCGTCCAGACCCGCAAAAGACAGCTGCAATCGCACAGTTCCCGCAACCCATCAACAAGAAGGCAGTGCGTAGATTCCTTGGCATGTGTGCCTACTACAGGCGCTTTGTCAAGGACTTTTCATGCATCGCCGAGCCGTTGACCCGTCTAACTAAATGTGATGTTGAGTTCAAGTGGGAAACGCCGCAGGCCGATGCATTTGAAGAACTCAAACGACGCATGCAGTCGCCGCCGGTACTTGCGCACTTCGACGAGTACGCCGATACAGAAATCCATACTGACGCCAGTAGCCTAGGCCTCGGTGCCGTTCTAGTCCAGAGGAGAAACGGAGTCGAACAGGTGATAGCTTACGCTAGCCGGTCGCTGTCAAAAGCGAAAGGCAACTATTATACGACCGAAAAGGAATGCCTCGCCATGGTTTGGGCTACAGCTAAATTTCGCCCTTATATTTATGGCAGGCCATTCAAAGTCGTCAGTGACCATCACGCATTGTGTTGGCTAGCGAATATAAAGGATCCTTCAGGACGACTGGTGCGGTGGAGCCTCAGACTACAAGAATACGACATCACTGTAACCTACAAGTCCGGACGAAAACACTCCGATGCCGATTGCCTATCACGCGCCCCCATTGACCCGCCGCCGCAAGACGACGAGAATGACGACGCCTTTCTTGGAATGATAAGCGCGGAAGACTTCGCTGAACAGCAACGGGCAGACCCGGAGCTAAAAGGCCTCGTCGAATATTTGGAAGGGCACACCGACGTTGTCCCCAGGGCATTTAGGCGCGGATTATCTTCCTTCACGCTTCAAAACAATCTACTCGTGAAGAAGAACTTCTCACCAGTCCGCGCCAACTACCTTCTTGTTGTCCCGTCAAGACTTCGTCCAGAAGTATTGCACGCCATACATGACGATCCGACCGCTGGACACCTCGGATTTTCCCGGACACTATCGAGGATACAAGAAAAGTATTATTGGCCGCACCTGACCGCCGACGTCGCCCGTTATGTCAGAACATGTCGAGATTGTCAGCGACGCAAGACACCGCCGACAAGGCCAGCCGGATTATTACAGCCAATCGAGCCTCCTTGCCGACCATTCCAGCAGATCGGGATGGACTTGCTGGGACCCTTTCCGACGTCAACAACCGGAAATAAGTGGATCGTCGTGGCGACGGACTACCTCACCCGCTTCGCTGAAACTAAAGCATTGCCGAAAGGTAGCGCAGCCGAAGTGGTGAAATTCTTTGTCGAAAACATCCTGCTGCGACATGGCGCCCCAGAAGTCCTCATCACCGACAGAGGAACGGCCTTTACAGCAGAGCTCACTCAAGCCATTATGAAATACAGTCAGACAAGGAACAGGAGGACAACGGCCTACCACCCACAGACGAATGGTCTTACGGAGCGGCTGAATAAGACCCTCGCCGACATGCTAGCGATGTACGTCGATGTCGAACACAAGACCTGGGATGCCGTCTTGCCGTACGTAACATTCGCTTACAACACGGCGGTGCAAGAAACAACACAGATCACGCCGTTCAAGCTGGTCTACTGCAGGAACCCGACGACGACACTCGACGCCATGCTGCAGCACGTCACTGACGAGGAGAACCTCGATGTCGCTACCTTTCTCCAGCGCGCCGAAGAAGCCCGACAGCTCTCCCGCCTGCGGATCAAGAACCAGCAGAGGACCGACAGCCAACACAGACAACCTCCGATGACGCTTCGTCGAGTACCAGCCCGCGACCGTATTCGGGTATGGACCCCGATACGCCGAAGAGGACTGAGTGAGAAACTACTGCGACGCTATTTCGGACCCTACAAGGTCATCCGACGTATTGGCGCACTGGACTATGAGGCCGTGCCAGACGGCATTTCGCATTCACAGCGGCGCCGCGCACGACCTGAAGTGGTCCACGTGGTGCGTCTTAAACCGTTTTACGGACGCTAACGAACTTCCCTTATTTTGTTGTTTTCTTTGCTACGAGTGCTTATTTATTACTTTCGTTTGTTTGCAGCATCGGGTGGATGCTTTTTAAGAGGGGGGTAATGACACGTGTACTTATCTTTATCGGGCGACCACGTTTGGCCGCCTAACAAATGTTATCGTGCAGCGCAGGACGCGCGCCTGCATGCAAAAGAAGTTTCTGGAATGTTATCGATGGTTCCCTCCACTGTCTTTCACCGCAACTTGTGTAATCTGATTGCATGTATGCACGACGCGAATAGTGTAGAACTTTGTGGAAGGCACGCGGGTCCCATTGGTTAATCTGGAACATTCCACGACTGATCTATAAAAGCCGACGCGCTTGACCCGCTGATCCGATTTTCGACGATCGCCGACTGTGTTCGCCGCTATCGTTGTGCTATAAGTGTAGCCTGTTTTTGTGGCCACAGGTTCGCCCAATAAAAGCTAGTCTTGTATTCCAACGTATTGCTTCTTTCTTCACCGTCACTACCACGTGACAGTATTATCGTCGTGGGTGCTACTGGTACTGCATAAATCTGTATAGAACTACTCAGCCACTTGAACTATCTCATCCATATTATTAACGATATTGCCGGCTTTGTCTATTAACGCATACATCCGATTCTTGCCTATTCCTAGTTTCTTCTGCACTGCTTTTAGAGAAGGACAGTTTCTGAAGCATAATCGCAGCGCCGTGGTGTTAAAGCGCACCCGCGGTAGAGAAACGGAAGGAGATATAAACGTGCGGGGCCATGATACACACGCGACAAACTGCCTTAATAAATTTAGATTTTTGAGAAAGTTTCGTTAACAACTGATAACCTGGCAATCAGTAGAAGACGAGACGTGCTTGCTTCCCCGTCACGATATAGCGCCGACCTGTTTGAGCCTAGCGCTACAACCTATAACTAGTGACCCTTCTGCTAGGCGAACACCACCGTTGCATTTGGTGGAGCTCCTGGGTTTCTCTTCGACATCCTGGAACTCCGCAGTCGAACGCTACCACCAGCTGTGGCAATGGATGAACCGGGACCGTCCCAGGCTAACAAAAAATGATGTGAAAAAAAAAATTGCCGGTGAGGTAGCCGCCTGTGGTGCTTCTAATGCGCTTGTCCTCCTATCATCGCACGTATGCGCCAACTGGCGACTAAGCTCTTAGCCACACACAATGAAATTTTATCTGAAGAGACAGAGGCAACTCAAAAGAAATGCCGAATGTGGGTAACTCTGGTAATGACACTAGGTTGGGGGAGTTGACAACGGCATCGCTTGGGGAGGCCCTGCTGCGCCCCGTCCCCCCATAGTTGATAATGATTTATTTACATGTGAATGATAGATGATTTATTTACATGTGAACGACACACAAACTAGTTCACCTCATCATTGATTCATTTGAGTGAATCGATGATGAGGTGAACTAGTCCGCGTGTCACATCTATGGGAACGTTGACACTGGTGATGTCCACGATGGTCTTCCACACTGTGGCCCCGGTTAGCGGTGAAACCTCACTGATGTAACTGAACACCAGTCTTATTCGGTCAGACCGAAGACCTGGAAATACAAGATTTTATTTTTATTCGAGTGTTCTTATTCTAGGGTTGTTGCTTGGGGTAGTTGGTAATCCACTATAAATGACGACGTACAGCCCGAAAGACAAGGACTGTAAGAGACGACATACACAGCGCAGTCTATGTAGTCTCTCGCAGTCCTTGCCCTTCATGCTGTACGTCGTTTTTTATCATGTTTTTTTTATCATTAGCGTTGCCAACAACTTTTTCTAGAAGGAAATGGATCTACGGTCAGGGCACTTTTTCGGTGTTAGGAGACTCCGTTAAAGGGTCCATGAACCACCCATTTCTTTCAGTCTTTCTGCTGTCTTACAACAAGATGCCACGAGTAAATGCACATCTTAGCAATATTTAACATACGTGAGCATATTAAAGAACATAATGAAATAACAAAATTTATGGCGATTTTATTGCTGAACTAAATTTGACGGTCGCAGAAACTGATGCTTCCGAAGGATTGCATGACCAATGAAAAGAACCATGAAGAGGTGTACGAGGAGCGCTTGTCTGTCGATACTCCCAGGGCACCTACATCCCGGTGGCATTCTTAAAATTGCTAGTAGATACAGCGGGGCGGGGTGTTTCTTCTTTCGCTTGACGTTTCTGCACAGCTGCGAGCAAGAGCGAATGGCCGACCCTCTGGCAAGGGAGCTTCTTTCCTGCCCCTGAAAGACGGGGCCACAGGAGCTTGACGACCCATACCCCGTCCACCCGGACCCAGTCCAGGCGAAGGCGGCGTGATGAGCTGCGCTCCGGAAACATCCCAGAAAATCCTGCGCTTGTTCCAGGGAAGTTCACCCGTGCTGAAGCCACGCCTGCGACGCATCGTCAGGGCGACAGTGACACCAGCCTGCCGCACCAGGATGCGTCTCCAGTCACTTACCGATCCTGCCCAAGGAACCCGCTGCTGGATCGGAAACATACTATAGCACTGCGGGAGAGCGATAGCCACTCTCCCCGCTACTGTGGGGCCTCAGGATTTGGATGCCTGGCACTAGCAAACGCCTCATATTCCAGTCGTTACTTCGATTTCTACAAGACTCAAAATGGTCATATATACCTGAACTTACTTCCTCCTCTGTCCCTACGTTCACCCCAATGGATCCACTTCCAGGGCGCGGAAAGCTTTTATGGTTATTTAATTAAACTCTCACAAGAACAACAATATAGCAACAACATTAAGCGACAAAAAGGCAGAAATAGTTGCACTGTGCATGCCAACGCCAGGCCGGTAAATTCCTAATTCCTCTTTAGAAAACAGGGGGAAGGTGGGACCGACGTCCGTTCGTACAGCACTCCCTCCATCCAGAGGACGCGCTCTACTCTGGCGCCACCTCGCAGCCATCGTTGCCACAAAGCACGCGTCATGCGGGGCACTATGCTTTTATTCTCACGCTTTCACCGCACCCTCCCCTCCCCCGCTTTCGTCCTCGCAATCTATTCACTATCGCGACATGTCCTTTTCTGATGCACTCCGTGTCGTTCTTTGATCCTTCGCCGTTGTGCTCGTTCGCTCTCTTACGCTGACACTTGCGCTACGAGGCCATAAAGAATCAGGTATATAGGTACCGGGCTAATTGTGGGAGCAGCATTCATTGACCGAACTACAGCATTCGGTACTCTGAACCATTCTATTCTTTTGTATAACCTACAGTGACCTACGGCATCACTGGTCCTTCATGGCTAGCTAACTAATCGGTCTCAAGTTGTACATGGCAACGGTCAGCTTTCATCAGCCAACCTTGGTGTTCCTCAAGGTTGTATTATGAGGTCCTTTACACTTCCTGTTGTTCATAAAGAATCTACCCGATGTGCTTACCAGTTACAAGTTCCTCTTGTATGCTGATGACACAACCATTTATTCATTTCACTAGTGATTGGCAGTAATGCAAGATCAGCGTAACACTGAACTTGGCAATATCGACAAGTGGTGCTCACTAAAGCACCAAATTATCTTCGAAACAGTCCATCAAAAACATGTTTTCTTTCATAACCTTCAAACAACAGTTCCGCCTACTACAGGTGTATCATTAAGTAATCATATCCTACCAATATCTGACAGCGTTACAATTTTGGGTGCCATTTTATACAAGCTATATAATACGCATGGTTAGCTCACTTCTAAAATAAATTTCATTTTGTACTCACTTTATTATCAAAACACGCAGCTATTTTCAACCTCATATCTCGTATTCTTCGCTCGTTGCATATAATTGTTACATACATTGCCATTTATCATACTGTAAGCAGACGCTGCGCAGACACGGTGGCGCGCATGAGCACACCTCGATGGGCACTCTGCGTTCCAATCAGCTAAGAATTTGTGCAGCTTCCACAGTGCTGCAACAAGCCAGCTATTTTATTCCTGAGCGCCAGCGTTACATCCATTGTTTATTTATTTACACAATACTGCAGGCAGCAATGCTGCTGCCCAAGCAGGAGAAAGATTACAAAAGATGCTTTTTCAACATATTTTCAAATGAAACATGAGATGTGCATTCAACAATACGTTCTGCTAAATGATTCCATTCTTCGCTCATAAGCGGAAAAAAATGATTTCTGAAAGATTTTAGTGATTGCAAGGTATGACTGGACTTTGTAGACTTTGTGGACTTTGGTTAACTTTGACTGGACCTTTGTAGAGCATGGGCATTGTATGTGGCATCCGTTACATGAAGTACCCCGGCATAAAACACTTTCGTATTACAATGCACTTGTTGTATGTGGCTACTATTCGCCAGTCACGCAGGCGGAGGACAAAGCCGGTCCGCACCGCACAGCATGGTCTGACTGGATCGTACGAGTGCGAGGACTCACGCGGGCCCTGTCGGGCACAAAGAGAACGCTGCGCAATATGCACCACACCTGCATGTAGCTCCGGTCTGCTACGTAGCGCAGATACGGCAGGGTGCCCCGACAAGTCCACTGGCTCAGCGCTGTGCTGCTCGCTCATGACAACCGCGTTTGGCTTACGTTTGGCGCGTCGCAGGGACCAAAATCGGGGGCAGTGGCGTCTACATTTACATCCAAATTCAAACGTGAACTGCGTGCCATGGTGACATATAGACAGCGGTGGCTTGTGAGCACGCCTGGCTCTGTCGTAACCTTGGCAGTGAAAGGCATTGAAGGAGGAGCGGAAGCACTGCGAACGCCGCGTTTGATTGCCAATAAATCCACTTCTGGTGAAACGCATCGAAGTACTTTTCGTGACAAAGTGTTTATTAACGGGGGACGCGAGGATCAACTCTTGAAAAACGACCCAAAAATCACTTTTTAGAAAGTTGCAGATATTGAATCTTTGACCCCTTTTTTATAAGTTTTCCAAGTATTTCCGCTGAAAACGACTGCTAAGTACCATAAATAAATATATACATAAGGCAACACAGCGAAAATTTCGTGAGAATCGGTGGAAAGTCGCGGTTTTCAGGCGTCCCTAGCTCCAGAACGGCAGTATACGCGGTGCGGCCATGCTGGTACCGAAGCGCGCCTCTTCGCCTTTTGACGGCTCTCTTTCATTTCCTGATAGAGAAGAGCAAGCATTAAAAAACAAAAAGTCTGAAGGTCGCGGAGCTGCTTGTCGCGGTCGCCGATTGGCTTGCTCCGTCACGTGCGTTCTATGAGCCACCCCATTGGCCGGGTCTGGAGGCGAGCTGCTGCGGCGTCTGCTTCTCCCGTTTCTTCGCGCGCTGGCTGCGGCACCTTTGTTTACGTGTTGGATATTCGAGGTACGCCGCCGCTTCATCGCTTTATTCGGATTTGAGTTTTCTATGTTCATTTTGTGGTTTCGAGCATGACTGGGCGGACGTGGACGACGAAATACGCGACCAAGCACCGCTTGCGGCAGAACATCCGAAGGATAAGTAGTCCTAGCAAAGATGCGTCCGCGCGCAAGCTTAGACTGTCGACGCATTGCCGGGTAATTCGCAAGCTGTTACAGCCTTGAGTTCCAGTGGTGATGATACCGAACTTATAACGGCCTTTTCTGATGCTTCCGAGCCTGCAACGCCCTGTAATTGCTCAGCGACGTACCCCGATTGTGCCACCGTCGTCACCGAGATGAACGACGAAAGTGCGGTCCAAGCGCGTGCGTCTGCCGGCCGTGAAGACGAACCGTGCATCAGCAACGGTCGCACCATGCAGTCGCATCTTGAGTCACAAGTCATCTTGTCCGAGGTGTTGAACAGTGACGCGCGCCACTGTTCGCGCGTCACTTGGTTCTGTGCCGGCAACCGAACGGAAGATAGGGTTTACGGCGGGAGGAGCATGCTCGGTGGCGACGGACTCAAGCTAGTTGAGCGGCTGAGAAAGATGCCTTGCGCAAGAAGAGGGTACAAAAAGCACATGAAAGCAAGCATAAAAGATTCAAGAAGCCAAGAGATCAACCTGACACCTGTGCCTGCAGGGCCGATGGTTTCTAGTCGAATAAACATGACCCAAAACTTCGGACACCTTTTCCTCTGTTTGGATCCCACCGATGGCATCGGTTGTTGGGAACTCGGCGCTGACGCCCGTGGTTGTACCTGGGTCGCAAGCCCCAAGGGTAGCGTTGGCCTGGCGGCCTGGGGTACAACTGGAAGCATCCGAAGGTCCCGGCAAAGCATGAGTCGACTGGTAACAACAAAACAACTTGTTTATTTTAACATCGCAAAGAGTTGGCGGTCAGGTTGACCGAAGTAGAGAGACGGGAGAGCACTTTACTCAACAGAAGAAATCGGAGCCCTCTTTTTGGCGCCGGGGGCAGCTGTTTTTATACTCTCGCAGTTGAGGGCAAGAAGGAACCCCTCAATAGACGAGCACGTGATTGTACAATGGGCTAATGGTGACGCACACTGTCGTAGCGCCGCCGGTCGGGCACAAAGACTGGGAGGAGAGGGTGACCCCTGCTGTCGCATCGCCTGGTTCGGGCACAATGACTGGAAGGAGAGGGTGACCCCTGCTGTCGCATCGCCTGGTTTGGGCACAATGGCACATACACTCACACACGCACATGAAGACACGTGGCATCGGAACATGCCTGGAAACGCCTGGAAACACCTGGCGGGGAGCGTTGCGGCGACGCCGAACGGGCCAAAATGTCTGCCGCCCCGCCGCAGTCGCGCCGGCAAAACCGCGTGTCGCAGGCGAAACGCAACAGACCGCCCCGCCGGGGGAAGGAGATCCCGATGGACAGGGGACTGCATCCGCTGTCCGGAGGGATGTCGCTCGATGATGCTCATAACCGAAGTCGGGCGTCCCTCGACGTTTCTTGAGCGCAGCGCACAGAGAAGGCCTTGTTCTCTCGTTCAGGTTCGCACGGGACACTGCAAAGTGACTTCGGGAGAGTTCACATTTTTGTTCTCGTTCCCGGCAAGCGTTAGAACTACGCTGAAACTCAACCGCTCAGTCAGCAAGCACGGCACAACCCTCACTAAGCCCTGCCAGGCTCTTTCCCCTTTTTATACCACTGCCTAGTTCCTTACAGTAGTCTAGCATCACTCAGAACGCGTCCACAAATTGGAAAATTGCACTAGAAAGCATATCATCACTTTGAAACACTAAACAAAAGCAATATGTTAAAAAAAAATCCTGCCTCAGGAAGAAAAACATCAGTAACCAACAATTTTGAGGCTGATTCCTACGTTAGGGGCTTCGACTTAAGCCATCGGCGTTACCGTTGAGACTCCCCTTTTTGTAACGCACCTCAAAGGAATATTGTTGTAAAGCGAGGCTCCAGCGCAGGAGGCGGCCATTTTTGGGAGAGATGGTCTGCAGCCATTGGAGAGGGCAGTGATCCGTCTCAATGATAAACCTCGAGCCGGCTAGATAGCATGACAATTTCTGAACGGCCCACACGAGACACGCACACTCTTTCTCGGTGGCGCTATACGCCTGCTCACGACTGGTCAGCTTACGACTAGCATACAGGACGGGGTGTTCTACTTCTCCATTTTCCCGTTGGCACAGTACAACGCCCATGCCTCGCTCACTAGCATCGCACTGAACAACGAACCCTTTTGTATAGTCTGGCGATCGTAGCACAGGCTGGTTTGTTAGGGCACTCTTTAGGGCGCTAAAAGCTCTTTCCTTTGTCTCGTCCCAGACGACTGTTTGAGGCTCTGTCTTTCTTAGAGCATCCGTCAGGGGAGCCGCGATATCAGAGTACCTGGGGATGCACCTCTGATAGTAGCCGGCGACACCTAAGAACGACCGAATATCGGTCTTTGTGCGCGGTTGCGGAAAGTCTCGCACAGCGGCCACTTTTATTTCAGAGGGGCGACGACGACCCTGACCAATCACGTGACCGAGGTAGACAACCTCGGCCTGTGCTAACTGGCACTTAGGAGCCTTTACTGTCAAGCCCGCTTCGCGCAGGCGGGTTAGCACTGCCCGCAAGTGTGCCATATGCTCAGACCAGGATGCGGAGAATATCGCTACGTCGTCTAGATACGGTAAAGCGAATTCTTGCTGTCCCCGCAACACTTTATCCATGAGGCTTGAAAAACAGTATGGCGCGTTCTTTAAACCAAAACTCAACACTTTAGGACGGAATGTTCCCATTGGTGAAATGAACGCCGCATACCTACTAGCCTCTTCTGTAAGTGGAACCTGCCAATAACCCCTGACAAGATCTAGGGTGGAAATAAACTGAGCGCTACTAATTTTCTCAAGGCGCTCCTCGATGTTAGGGATCGGATAAATTTGATCCTTAGTGATGGAATTAAGCCTGCGGTAGTCGACGCAAGGACGAGGTTCCTTGCCCGGTACCTCAACTAAAATCAAAGGGGAGGTATAATCACTCTCACCTGCCTCAATAACACCGAGCTGTAGCATTTTCTTTACCTCAGCCTCCATAATATCGCTCTGGCGGGGTGACACCCGATACGCCTTGGATCGTACTGGCTCTGGGGAGGTAAGTTCTATATCATGAGTAAGTACAGAAGTCCTACCAGGCCTCTCAGAGAACAGACCTTGAAACTCTTGTAATAGCTGGTGTAGTTCGGTTTTCTGCTCGGGCGACAGCGGTGCTTTACTGATAAGGTCACTAATGACTTGACCGGTGTCTTCCCTGTTCGTCACTGAGCCTAGTCCCGGAAGCTCGACCGGAAGCTCTTCAGGAACGTTTACCATCATGCACACCACTGCTTCCCTTTGTCTATAAGGTTTGAGCAGATTACAGTGGTAAACTTGCTGTGCTTTCCGCTTTCCTGGCAGACTTACCACGTAGTTAACGTCCGACAGTTTCTGAACAATTCGTGCTGGGCCCTCCCACTGCACGTCTAGTTTGTTGTTTAGCGATGTGCGCAATATCATGACCTCATCGCCCACCTCAAAACGACGGGCCCTGGCTGTCCGATCATAATAAACCTTGGCCCTCTGCTGGGCCTTTGCCATTGCTTCACCTGACAACTCCTGTGCCCTTCTTAAGCGTTCGAGGAGCTTAAGTACGTACTCCACCACGACTGGGTCGTCGCCCCTACCTTCCCACGATTCTCGAAGCATGCGAAGCGGAGATCGAAGCGAGCGACCGTACACCAGTTCAGCTGGCGAAAACCCCGTAGCTGCATGCGGCGCGGTTCTTAACGCAAACATCACCCCAGGCAGACACAGCTCCCAGTCCGTTCGATGTTCAAAACACAACGCTCTCAACACGCGCTTCATGACGGAGTGGAGCTTCTCAACGGAATTCGACTGTGGGTGGTACACTGAGCTGTGTAACAGCTTTACCCCACACCTTTCGAGAAAAGTTGTCGTCAAAGCGCTAGTAAACACTGTGCCCTGATCTGATTGGATTTCCGCAGGGAAACCAACTCGCGCAAATATGGACAGTAGTGCATTAACTATCTCAACTGAGCTGAGTTCTTTAAGCGGCACTGCTTCAGGGAACTTTGTCGCTGGGCAGATCACAGTCAAAATGTGTCTGTACCCCGTGGCTGTTACCGGCAGAGGTCCCACTGTATCAATAACGAGCCGTCTAAAAGGCTCCGTTATGATAGGTACCAATTTCAACGGCGCCCTTGATTTGTCCCCTGGTTTGCCCACCCGCTGACAAGTGTCACATGTCCTCACGAAATGGTCTGCGTCCCGAAAACACCCTGGCCAATAGTACTCTTGCAAGAGACGGTCCTTAGTTTTCTTAACTCCTAGGTGTCCGGACCACGAACCCCCGTGTGACAAGCGCAACAGATCCTGACGATAGCATTGAGGCACGATCAGCTGATCGAACTCCACTCCTCGGCGGTCTAGATACTTCCGGTACAGGACTCCACCTCTTTCCACAAAACGCGCATTTTTCCTGGCGATACCTTCCTTGACATTGCATCGTATGTTTTCTAGGCTACCATCCTTCTTTTGCTCGGCTATCAAAGCCGACCGGCTGACTTTTAGCAACCTATTAAGTCCGTCTGACGTAGGCGCGATGAGCAAATCAGTAGATAGCTCTTCTAACTTTCCCGCATCGGGATTTTCCTCTCCAGTATCTGGCGCCTTCAACGCTACAGACTCAATTTTATTCAGTTCGGGCGTGCTCTGAATATCGGCATGCTGCGCCTCTGACCCTTTTTCGTTGTTTGATAACGTCGGCCCCGCAACTACCGCCTTTGCAGCGAGCTCCCGAACCTTCGACCTGGTTAAGGCCTGAACACTAGCTTCACCAAACAAAAGCCCCTTCTCGCGCAGGAGGTGATCGGACCTGTTTGAAAATAGGTACGGGTACTGGGGGGGCAGCATAGATGACACTGCCGCCTCCGTCTCAAGCGCTCCGAAAGGTCCTTCAATAAGCACCTTTGCTACTGGCAGACACACGCTATGAGCTTCCACGGCTTGCTTGATCCATGCGCACTCGCCCGTGAACATATGGGGTTCTACCCGGCACTCTTTCCCGTTCACGAGGAGGTCTCGCATGTAAGGCTCGAGAAGCTTCATGTTCTCGTCAGTGCTGCCTATTGAAAAAAACAACACTTTTGGTGTTGTTTCCGGACACTGCGCCGAAAAGTGACCCGGCTTCTGGCACGTATAACAAATGCGCGCTTGCCTCATCTCGAACCGCTTTCTGCGTTCGGCTTCGGCTGCCGCCGTCTCCTTAGGTTCGGTCGCACTGCTTCCACTCGCATCCGCACTACGCGTGTTCCCCTTTGCTCTCATGGGTGTGAACTTCGGCCTCTCAAACTTCAAGCCAAATTCACCCTTTTGACCGTCCTTAGCTCCGCGAGCCCGACGCGTCACAAACTCCTCGGCTAGCTCAGCGGCTTTAGCCACCGTACAAACGTCTGGCCTATCCAAGACCCAGTATCGCACGTTCTCCGGTAACCGACTATAAAACTGTTCTAGCCCGAAGCACTGCAGAACTTTATCGTGGTCACCAAACGCTTTCTCTTCTTTGAGCCACTCCTGCATGTTCGACATAAGCCTATACGCAAACTCTGTATATGACTCACTTTTGCCTTTCTCATTTTCCCGAAACTTCCGACGGAACGCCTCCGCAGACAGCCGGTACTTTTTTAGAAGACTCGATTTCACTGTGTCGAAATCCTCTGCCTCCTCTCTATCCAAGCGAGCGACTACGTCGGCCGCCTCGCCGGGTAACAAAGTGAGCAAGCGCTGTGGCCACGTTTCCCGAGAGAACCCCTGCTTCTCGCACGTTCGCTCAAAGTTAACCAGGAACAAACCAATGTCCTCTCCAAGCTTAAACGGCCGCATCAGGTCAGTCATTTTGAACAATACGCGTTCTCCTGCACCGTGTGCCTGACTTCCATTACGAGCGCGTTCCATCTCTACCTCGAGACGCTTCATTTCCAAAGCATGTTCGCGCTCTTCTTTTTCTTTCTGCTCTTTAAGTTCGCGCTCCTGTTTCTCTTTTTGCTCTTTAAGTTCGCGCTCCTGTCTTTTTGACCTCTCCTCAATAGTCTCAAGGCATTCCGACAGCTCGTCATCCTCAGCCTCTAACTCAAGAATAGCCTTTAGCAGTTCTGGTTTTCTGAGTTTGTCCGAGACATCCAGACCCAACTCTCTTGCAAGCTCCAGCAATTTCGGTTTGCGCAACGACTTCAAATCCATGGCTGCTCTGAATGCTGCTTTCTCTACTGCTTACTATTGTCTTGCCGCAAACTAACCCGGCAGCAACGACAACCACAATTACCAGCTCTGTTTCTGACACTAACAAAAGCCTGGCAAAGCTCAGAAGAAGAAAGTCCCGCACTCACCAAACCTCGCAGGCAGGAATTCCGCGCAGTCGTTCCGCTGCAGGCAACCAGTCGTCACACAGGGCTCGTTGCACTGCTCCCGGATCGTCGTTGAGCTGCTCATCATCATCATCATCATCAGCCTGGTTACGCCCACTGCAGGGCAAAGGCCTCTCCCATACTTCTCCAACAACCCCGGTCATGTGCTAATTGTGGCCATGCCGTCCCTGCAAACTTCTTAATCTCATCCGCCCACCTAACTTTCTGCCGCCCCCTGCTACGCTTCCCTTCCCTTGGGATCCAGTCCGTAACCCTTAATGACCATCGGTTATCTTCCCTCCTCATTACATGTCCTGCCCATGCCCATTTCTTTTTCTTGATTTCAACTAAGATGTCTTTAACTCGCGTTTGTTCCCTCACCCAATCTGCTCTTTTCTTATCCCTTAACGTTACACCTATCATTCTTCTTTCCATAGCTCGTTGTGTCGTCCTCAATTTGAGTAGAACCCTTTTCGTAAGCCTCCAGGTTTCTGCCCCGTAGGTGAGTACTGGTAATACACAGCTATTATATACTTTTCTCTTGAGGGATAACGGCAACCTGCTGTTCATGATTTGGGAATGCCTGCCAAACGCACTCCAGCCCATTCTTATTCTTCTGATTATTTCCGTCTCATGATCCGGATCCGCCGTCACTACCTGCCCTAAGTAGATGTATTCCCTTACGACTTCCAGTGCCTCGCTGCCTATTGTAAATTGCTGTTCTCTCCCGAGACTGTTAAGCATTACTTTAGTTTTCTGCATATTAATTTTTAGACCCACTCTTCTGCTTTGCCTCTCCAGGTCAGTGAGCATGCATTGCAATTGGTCCCCTGAGTTACTAAGCAAGGCAATATCATCAGCGAATCGCAAGTTACTAAGGTATTCTCCATTAACTTTTATCCCCAATTCTTCCCAATCCAGGTCTCTGAATACCTCCTGTAAACACGCTGTGAATAGCATTGGAGATATCGTATCTCCCTGCCTGACGCCTTTCTTTATTGGGATTTTGTTGCTTGCTTTATGGAGGACTACAGTGGCTGTGGAGCCGCTATAGATATCTTCCAGTATTTTTACATATGGCTCATCTACACCCTGATTCCGTAATGCCTCCATGACTGCTGAGGTTTCGACTGAATCAAACGCTTTCTCGTAATCAATGAAAGCTATATATAACGGTTGCTTATATTCTGCACTTTTCTCTATCACTTGATTGATAGTGTGAATATGGTCTATTGTTGAGTAGCCTTTACGGAATCCTGCCTGGTCCTTTGGTTGACAGAAGTCTAAGGTGTTCCTGATTCTATTTGCAATTACCTTAGTAAATACTTTGTAGGCAACAGACAGTAAGCTGATCGGTCTATAATTTTTCAAGTCTTTGGCGTCCCCTTTCTTATGGATTACGATTATGTTAGCGTTCTTCCAAGATTCCGCTACGCTCGAGGTCATGAGGCATTGCGTATACAGGGTGGCCAGTTTCTCTAGAACAATCTGTCCACCATCCTTCAACAAATCTGCTGTTACCTGATCCTCCCCAGCTGCCTTCCCCCTTTGCATATCTCCTAAGGCTTTCTTTACTTCTTCTGGCGTTACCTTCGGGATTTCGAATTCCTCTAGACTATTTTCTCTTCCATTATCGTCGTGGGTGCCACTGGTACTGTATAAATCTCTATAGAACTCCTCAGCCACTTCAACTATCTCATCCATATTAGTAATGATATTGCCGGCTTTGTCTCTTAACGCATACATGTGATTCTTGCCAATTCCTAGTTTCTTCTTCACTGTTTTTAGGCTTCCTCCGTTCCTGAGAGCATGTTCAATTCTATCCATATTGTACTTCCTTATGTCAGCTGTCTTACGCTTGTTGATTAACTTCGAAAGTTCTGCCAGTTCTATTCTAGCTGTAGGGTTAGATGCTTTCATACATTGGCGTTTCTTGATCAGATCTTTCGTCTCCTGGGATAGTTTGCTGGTATCCTGCCTAATGGAGTTACCACCGACTTCCATTGCACACTCCTTAATGATGCCCACAAGATTGTCGTTCATTGCTTCAACACTAAGGTCCTCTTCCTGAGTTAAAGCTGAATACCTGTTCTGTAGCTTGATCTGGAATTCCTCTATTTTCCCTCTTACCGCTAACTCATTGATCGGCTTCTTATGTACCAGTTTCTTCCGTTCCCTCCTCAGGTCTAACCTAATTCGAGTTCTTACCATCCTGTGGTCACTGCAGCGCACCTTGCCGAGCACGTCCACATCTTGTATGATGCCAGGGTTAGCGCAGAGTATGAAGTCTATTTCATTTCTAGTCTCGCCGTTCGGGCTCCTCCACGTCCACTTTCGGCTATCCCGCTTGCGGAAGAAGGTATTCATTATCCTCATATTATTCTGTTCCGCAAACTCTACTAATAACTCTCCCCTGCTATTCCTAGTGCCTATGCCATATTCCCCCACTGCCTTGTCTCCAGCCTGCTTCTTGCCTACCTTGGCATTAAAGTCGCCCATTAGTATAGTGTATTTGGTTTTCACTCTACCCACCGCCGATTCCACGTCTTCATAGAAGCTTTCGACTTCCTGGTCATCATGACTGGATGTAGGGGCGTAGACTTGTACAATCTTCATTTTGTACCTCTTATTAAGTTACCTCTTATTAAGTGTACCTCTTATTAAGTGAGCTGCTCAGCATACAGTCAACTGCATCTCTTCGCTGCTGGCCTCCGTTGTCGCGATCTCACCGCTGGCAGACAGTTGTTTGAAGTCGGAGGCGATCCCACCGCTGCCACCAGATGTTTGGATCCCACCGATGGCATCGGTTGTTGGGAACTCGGCGCTGACGACCGTGGTTGTACCTGGGTCGCAAGCCCCAAGGGTAGCGTTGGCCTGGCGGCCTGGGGTACAACTGGAAGCATCCGAAGGTCCCGGCAAAGCATGAGTCGACTGGTAACAACAAAACAACTTGTTTATTTTAACATCGCAAAGAGTTGGCGGTCAGGTTGACCGAAGTAGAGAGACGGGAGAGCACTTTACTCAACAGAAGAAATCGGAGCCCTCTTTTTGGCGTCCGGGGGCAGCTGTTTTTATACTCTCGCAGTTGAGGGCAAGAAGGAACCCCTCAATAGACGAGCACGTGATTGTACAATGGGCTAATGGTGACGCACACTGTCGTAGCGCCGCCGGTCGGGCACAAAGACTGGGAGGAGAGGGTGACCCCTGCTGTCGCATCGCCTGGTTCGGGCACAATGACTGGAAGGAGAGGGTGACCCCTGCTGTCGCATCGCCTGGTTTGGGCACAATGGCACATACACTCACACACGCACATGAAGACACGTGGCATCGGAACATGCCTGGAAACGCCTGGAAACACCTGGCGGGGAGCGTTGCGGCGACGCCGAACGGGCCAAAATGTCTGCCGCCCCGCCGCAGTCGCGCCGGCAAAACCGCGTGTCGCAGGCGAAACGCAACACCTCAAAACTTTTTTTCTACCACCAAAGTCAGCTTGCAAAGCCAATATCTCAGCCACCGTTATGAATATTTTTACATCGTTTGTTTTGTTACACTCATTGTGCACCACTGCACACAGTGACATGTTTAGTTTTCAAAATAGTTGCTTCAATAATTTATCTTTTGTTTTCACAGTCGAGATTTTCGTGCAACTGAAGTAGCTGCCAAAGAATGAAAATATAAAAAAATTCTGTAAGGCTAAAAAAATTAAAGGAATGTCACTGTGTGTATGATACATATAGGAGTGCTATCAATGTTTGTTTGAACTCCTAGCATTGACAATATACAGGTGTGCAGGCATTTTGCAAAAATGAATGCAGAACAATTTTGTAAACAAAAGAGTACTTCAGATATTGCAGCCATATTTTCACCATACTTACACAGTTTTGTTTATGTGATATTAATAACATCTGTGCAAAATTTCATCAAAATCGGCTGGTAAATAAAAAAGTTAGCTTTGATCCCCATATCCCCCCTTATATAGCCTATTTTAACTTCCAATGCTTTTCTCCACTTCTATAAACATGTAAGTGGATCAGGGCCCGCTTAGGTGCCTGCGAATGCGTAAACTTTACGTAAAATTGTTACAGTTGACATACACTAACAGCTTGTGACAAAAACTGAGAAAGTGTATTCGATTTAACAGAAAGCATTCACTTACCCCTTGGCTTGGTTCCCTGTCATTAATGTGCTTCAGGTGCTCGTCATCAGGTCGCAATTCCTCATTCAAAGTGACTTTGAATTCGTAGCCAATTGGCATCTGGAAAAAAATGGTGAGACATATTCAAGCCGGGACATACCTAAAGGGTTCCCGAGCCGCCCCTCGGTTTCGGTGAAAAAACAATCAGCGGATAGCATACGTTTCTGTGAATACCTCAGCCATGTTTTGCAGTTTTGCATGGCGGGTCCAGTTCACAAGCGGAGCGCGAAGTCGCCTTCCTCTCAAGCGCTCTCTTCTACAGTGATAGCTTTAGGGCCTCGTTACGCTGAAAATCCGGCGTTGGCCGTGCGCCGACCTCGAGCACAAACTTCCGTACATATATGCCAATCTTTCGCCTACCAACACCGAGGCCCTGCTCGTACACCCTCGTCTTAAAGCGCGCTTCGAGGTTCCTCGTCTCAGCTTACGTGTCGTTTCTCTCCCGTGGGCTCGCAGAGTTCGGTACCTTGGCGTCCTTATAGACCACCACCTTAGCTTCAGGCCGGCTGTGATCGCCCTCCGCAAGAGCGCCACCAAAGTTGCCAGTGCCGCGCGTTCACTCCTAGCTCGAGGCCGCGGCTGCTCTCCACAACTTGCTCTCAGAGTGTACAATGCTGTCGCGTCCTCGAGAATCCTGTACGGTCTCCCCTCGGCGTCTCTCAAACCTGCTCTGTGGCGGTCACTCGACCTGCAGCACAGAACCGTCATCCGCCAGATTTATGGCCTCCCGCGCACTTCGCCAATAGGTCCCACTCTGGCTGAAACCAAAGACTTCCTCCTCTCACTCAGTGCAGAAAGACGCGTCCTAAACCATGTCGAGCGCCTTCAACGCACGCCCCAGGGGCAAAAGCTGGTCACGCGATTTCACACCTCTCCCCCACTCCGGTATGGGACGGCGAGCCACGGACTTTTGTGCAAATTCCCCCCCCCCCCCCCGCCTGTGGCTGGCTCCTGCCCCTTCCCTATCGTTACCGCCCGCTTCACATCCGCACGACAGTATCCGGAGTGAAAAGCAAGCGGAGCACACCCACTTGCGCGATTCTGCAGGAGATCGCAGCTACCTTTGATGAGCGACTTTCGGGCCGCGTGCTAGTTTTTACCGACGGCTCCGTTCTTAATGACGGCTCCTCATCCGCGGCATGTGCGATTCGTGAACTTTCGCTCCCTAGGGCGTGCCGCCTCTGCCGCGTCTGTTCCTCAACCCTTGCCGAACTCGCCGCCCTCAATCTGGCTGCAGATCTGCTTATCGAGCGCCTCCCCCCGTCAGTCGCCGTACTCACGGACTCCCGCGCGGCGCTACTCACGCTCGCCGAAGCGGAGAGAGGCCCCCTCATCGCGAAACGACTTTTCTTAAAGTTTAATTATGCGCAAGAAATGGGCTGTGATCGCCTTTTCCAATGGGTTCCCTCACATGTCGGAATCGAAGGTAACGAACAAGCCGATCACCTCGCCAAAGAGGCTCACTCTCGTGCCACGCCTCTTTCCAACTTCGTCTCGCTGTTTGACACTGCACGCCAACTGGTATCAAATGCAGTTAGAATCAAACACCCGGACAGTCGCGTCGCCGCCGGCGTTCCACCCCGGCCGCTACCAAAACTCGGACTACCACGCGCCGACAGGGCCCTTTTGCTCCGCCTCCGCGTTGGTTGCTTTAACACAGCAGAGCGGATCTCCCGCCATTCAGGCGCAATTAGTCCTGTTTGCCAGAACTGCACTGCTGGCGCGAACGAAACTCTGAGTCACATCCTTCTCGATGGCGCGGCATATAGCTCCGCTCGTGAAGATCTAATCGCCCCCTATAGACACCTTGGTTTCCCCACAGCCCGTCCAGAGGACTTCCTGTTCCCTAAGGGTTTTGCGGGCTTACTCAAAAGAGCCTTCCCGGCTCCCATAGAGTTCTTTGAGGCTTCAAACTTATACACGCGGCCATAGCTTCATTTTTTTTTTTTTTGTCTCTCCTTCGCGGACTTTCGCTCGTCTTCTTCCATCTTTATTTTTCGACACTCTTTCATTCCCGTTACCCTTCCCCCGTGCAGCACTGTTGAGGTGACCTCCTAAGCGAGAGACAGTTACAGTACTGCACTTATCTCTTCTTTTCACATTCCAAAATCACTTACTACTACTACGAGCCGCCTCTCGAGCTCGGTGAAAGAACAGTCCCCGGATAGCATACGCTTCTGTGAACACCTCAGCCAAGTTCTGCAGTCTTGCGCGGCGCGTGGAGTTCACAAGCCGAGCGCGAAGTCGTCTTTCTCGCAAGCGCTCTCTTGCACAGTGATATCTTTAGGGCCTCGTTACGCCGAAAATCCGGCGTTGGCCGTGCGCCGACCTCGAGCACAAATTTCCGCACGTATTTAGGTATGTTTATGCCATATCCCACGCCTTGCTATATGACATGCGGCATGTGCGAGTTATATTGTCGCATCATTCTAGTACTAAAGTTGCTCATACCTGGTCTTACATTCTGACAACGTTATTCGTCGGAATTTTGAGAACGATAGTCAAGAAAACATTGTCGTGAAAACAAAACACCGTCAGAGCATGCTTTTAAGGCGAAGCTTTCTTTGCCTCTTTCTGCGACTTTCCCGCTGCTGCAACACTGCTGCTGTGGTCTTGCATGCCGCCTTAACGCCGGCCACGTCGAGACGCAGACCAGACGCGCGCCTTAAACTAACGCCGGCCGCGTTGGGACGTGGCTGAGCTGTGGCCTTGTCGGAAAATCATGAAACGCATGCACCGTCGGCGTTCTGTTCCACGACAGACGTTTACGAGCTGTAACTTTCAAAATCCCGAGGAGTAACTTTGTAAAGAATGTAAGACAAGGTATGCCCCACGTGGAGTGCCTGCGTGGTTGTGGTTCAGACTGATTATTCGCCTAGCGATGCCCGCGGCGTCCACAGCGGATTTTTCGGGACAATCGGCCGTTAGCGTACATGACAGGAGTTTGGCACAAAGGCGACCCAAAAAGCTCGTGTCAACATTTACGGCGCATCGCCTGTGAACAATGCCCTCTGGACGCCGTAACTAGGCGCGACGCCCCACAAATGGAGTGCGGGAGCTGCCGCGGTTGTCTCCGTGCTCATTGCAGCAGCAAGGACAGCGAAGGGAGCAGGCGGGGAGAATGTTAGCGAGGAAATAGAGAAAAAGCAGGCAGTTCTGCGACGCACAACGCTAGAAATCACAATGGCGCCAAAGCGTGCACTCAACGCCGAGGAGACGAAGGCTCGCAGAAAGCGTCGAGCAGAGCAGCCAGGGTAACATTGCACATCACATCACGACTGTCGTATGCGGTCAATATATCACCGCCAATCAACGCAAACAGCAGACAAAGGTTCGCTTACATCGATTGTCTCATTGCGTAGGATACGCATATTTTTACAGGGCCCCGAAACGTTACGGCTCTCCCGGCGAACTGCATAGGTTAAGGACAAAGAGGCTGCCCTCGCGTTTCTTGGTTGGCGTTAATTTCAATGAGGAAGTGTTCTCTGTGACACGCCGCGACATCATGCACGAAAAAGTCGCAGTTTTGCCCAAAAGGCGAAGCAACAATTGCGATAGCAAATTAGTATACATAGCTATATTAAGCAAGGATAGTAGATTTATCGGCCGTATAAACTTGTAAACACTGGCTTACTAACTATAAGTTAACAAGCACGGCGTCAGATGTTTTTTTTCTTTAGTTTTCATGTCGCGTTACATTGGCAGTTTCATTTTTTTTCATTATTTCGCTTGAAAGTCGACCCTCCCGTTACAATCGTGGTCGTGTTACATTCGATTAAATACGGCATGTAACGCCAGCGAGGAATCTACCGAGTAGGAGATGATGGCCATGAATTTTCTGAGCTTTCTACAATAACGGGGAGAGAATCTGTCAGCTGTTCAGCGTCGTGTCTGCCCATCCCCTTAAGGGGATGAGATAGGAATCTGCAAGCTAACGTTGGAACTCACCACAGTACTGAAAAGCTGAATCCTTAGGGATGTAGACACTTGAGCTGGACCCTCCGACAGGCTCGATATTAGTCGTTCCATATCTTCTTTCGGCGCTTTTTCGACCGCTACCGCAGTAGCATCGGGGAGGGCTGAGCCTGCACCACGGTGTAAGATATACACTCTCTATACTCTGTTTCAGACAGGTGAAACGCTCTGCTAGCTACGCAAGAAGTTCGGCGACAAGAACGTATCACTACGCGCTTTGCGTCCGTGCCTCTCTGCGCGCCAAAGGCGTATGCTCGTGCGAGCTTGCACGTGAGGCAAAAACCAAAAAGAAGCGCAATGAAAAAGAAATTGATGCAAAACAACGCATGAAATAACCATATATGACAGTTTGTTTCTGAGGATCAAAACGTTTTTCGTACAACACTCATCCTGTGCCAAGAACAGTTCCGCACAATTACGATCAAGAATACAGCGTCGCACCCGAGCCTCTGGGAGGACCACGCATTGCGGCTGGCGGAGACACTTCTTCCGGCCAACGCGGCGTTTTATATATTTTTTTTTTACTTCAATAGCATTTTAAGGTTATGCTGCATCACGCCATTCGCTATCACCCAGGTGGCGTAATCACACATGACCAACGACCAGGGAAACGCTGAAGTCCCTCGTGCTTGGAAATGAAGTAATAAATCACGGAAAGAACCGATGCCGTTTCGGCACTTTCCGTTTGCACTGGAGTAACATTTTGAACTGGCGATGCGCCTTGTTTCATCCGTCAAACGGTAGCCAGGTGTCCCTTGATACGGCTGCAAGTTTTGTTCCGGGCCAGACAATTTCTGAAGACGCCAAGTGCCCGCCACAAGCCGCCGCAATGGTAACATGGACCGATTTGATGCGTAGAAAAACGAGCGATTTTCATTCGGCCGATTGCACTGGGTTCGAACGCCGTCCTGCTGACGCGTCGCGCAGGCGTTCGAGAACGCTCGACCACCTCGAGTACGCCTGTCCATCCTGCCGGGCGGGAGGCCATGGCCATATTTACCTGAACGCCGCGCCGCCGAACCGCCATCTTGCGCCGCTCCGACGGGGTGTACGTTCTCGGCGTCGCCCAACGCTTGTTTGGCGTTCTGCGTCGCCGCCAATTCTCGACCGATTTCTTCGGCTTTATCTAAGGTCAAATGTTCTCAGTGAGCCAAAAACTTGTTGGATATGTGGGTTGGCGATTCCATTATTTGATCTCGGATCCGGTCGTCGTACGTAGCATCGAATTTGGAAGCGAGCTATTTCTCCTTGAGGGCCCTGACGTGTTCCATGAAACGCTCACCCGGCAGTTGCTTGGGCTTCTGAACAGATGTCTCTGCGCCAGGAGTTTGCCGAGAATAACCGATGCAAGAGTTTCAGCAGTTCCTCGTACTTGCTCGTCGTGGCCGTTGCCTCCGTAGTCAACGTACTGGGCGTCTGGGCCGCATTTCGTCATCCCGTTGCAGTGGTAGTTGTCGGCTGTGTCTCAGCCTGTTCTGCCGCGTCGTATTTCAGTTAGCCTTCCCTGCCCAAAACGCTGATGAGAGCCGACGCTCGACACTCGTCCTCCCATCCGCTCCCGCCCGCCGACTTAATGTGTACCTGGAAATTTTTCTTCCATCTGTACCAGGAATCAGAGGAGGGCCAGGTAAGTCGAGCACCAGAGGAAGGTTTAAAAAGACGCCATTCTGTAGCGTTGCAAGCAGAAGTCTACTGCTAGGGAATCCGAAGAAAGCAGGCAATAGGCGTCTCCGAAGATGACCCCAGACGAAGAAGGCCTAGGCCGCCGCCAGCTGAAGCATTCGGAGAAGCTCCGAAGGCATGCGAGGAAAGAGTATAGGAGCGAAGTAGATAAGTAACATTGTCACTTACGGCATTCGAGACAGCAGGTTCTTCTAAATCCTCGTCGCCATTCTGTACCGTCGCACCCAAAGCCGGCCGACGGAGGGGCCTCGCGTCCGAGAGGACGACGCAATGAAGTTGCCGGAGACGCTTGTACCGGGCGAGAGAGCCTGGCCAACGTGGCGTTTATACGACTTGCATAGCATTTCAAGGGCATGTTCCGTCATGCCATTGGCTATCACACAAGTGGCGTGATCACACCTCATTGGTGGCCCTCAGGTGGCGTGATCACACCTCATTGGCCTATTGAATTCATACAAACGCACAGACATGGAGGTCGTGGCTCCATCATGCGATCGCTGCAGATAATTGTAGCGCGTGATACTTATGACGCCAGAGCGCAGCACGAGTCAAGCAAGAACATCAATTTCTAAGTGCGGACACAGCCACTGCAACACGCAACTCTAGCCTCCACAGCGTTGCACCTGATTTTCCGAGACGGATTATAGGTGAGGACACTCGCGAGACGCTCTCGACGCGATGAAGTAGCAACAACGCGCGTCCACCGGCCCCGATGACGGAAGCGGATACCTATCGGCGGGACGACGCCTAATTATTGCCAAGAATCAAGCTCAAACCACCCAACACCTACACAAACGCCCCAGAGTTGCAGCGCTTACCTTGAAATGCTCTCCTTGATGAAGCGTCGAGCCTACAGACAGGAGTAGAAGGGTCCTGGAACACGAGCACCGAACAGACGAATGGTTGGTTGCGGCAATGGGGGCTTGCCTCGAGGGCTTGTTCCACGCGCCCGTGCCAGCGCAAGATACGATCTACTAGATGTATATGTAGAGCCTAGATGTTAGCGATGATGATGATGATGATGATATGTCGCACTAGGCTTAAAAACACTGACATCAATCAGACATAACGCCGCAAGCACCGCAGCTTTATTGCAGCCTGCGTCCGTGTGTTCCGCTGCTCACGTGTCATGATGACCATGGCAGTGCCGATGAAGGCACGATGAAGATGACGATGAAGTTGGCGATACATCATTGGCACGATGAAGATGACGATGAAGTTGGCGATACATCAATTCTCCCCCTCTTACAGGTCCAAGCGTTCAGGAGGCCGTCGCTGTCGGGTCGATCTTCGTAACGGTGGCGGGCTATCCGTCTGGGCCACTTCCGGACTATGTCGCGACGTGATTGGAGTGCTATCTGCAGGGTTTACGGCTACCCTCTGTGTCGAGAAAGAGTCTGAGACAGTTCGACGTCTCACCTGGTCCAAGTGTCGCCGCTGAATTCCTTTCCCGGAATCAACAGTGACCATTCTGGGCCCCAGTTGATCTCGCACTACCCCTGGTATCCACCTGCGACGACTTGTTCGGAAATCGCGCATCCAGACTGGGTCACCTGCCTGAACTGGAGACCCTCCAACTCGTGGTTGGATTTCTGGTGACCTTTCATCGGGAGCGATACAGTCCAGTTTTGTCCTTATTTGGTACCCCAATAAGAGTTCCGCCGGCGACTTCCCATCCTTGACGGGCGTTCGGCGATATCGACATAAAACCCGCGCTATGCGTATTCTGAGGTCTATTCCGGGGTTCTTCTTTAGTCCTTCCTTGAGCGTACGCACAGCTCGCTCGGCTAACTCATTCGACTGTGGACGATAAGGGGCTGTTGTGAGTTGTTGCACATTGTTCCGTGCCAGAAACTCACGAAAAACTTTGCCCACAAATTGTGGTCCGTTATCAGAAACAAAGGTTTTTGGAAGGCCGAACCGTGCAAATATTGATCTTAGCGCGTTGGCCGTGGTTTGCGAAGTGGCAGTTTTCATTGGAATGGCTTCCATATCCATTTCGTTTCCGAGTCGACGACGACTAAGACCATTTGTCCGTCCAACGGGCCTGCGAAATCTGCGTGCAGCCGGCTCCACCTTTCCCCGGTGGCTGGCCAGGCCAAAGGTATCTGTGCTGGTGGCATTGCTGAAGCCTGCGCACATGTGGAACATGAGTTCACCAGTCGCTCTATGTCGGAATCCAGTCCCGGATACCAAAACAACGTTCTCGCTGTGGTTTTCATGGCTGTCATGCCGGGGTGTGTCTCGTGCAAAAGACGCAACACACGCCTTGCCGCTGCCAGGGGTAGAACAATGCGATGTCCCCAGTACACCAAATTATGGCTGACTGCAAGCTCTGTTCTTCTGTTGAAGTACGGCCGGAGATGCTCATGGCCCTGCGGAAGATATGACGGCCATCCCTGGGAAATCCATTTTTAACCTGCAGAAGGCTGGTGTCTCGATTAGTCAGATGTTCAACCTCGCGGGCACAAAGCGCTGTTTCCTCAAGAGAGTGGGCATACAAAACGTACTCGTCGGCAGCAAAGTCCCGCGGCTCCTCCATTACTGGCAAGGGCAACCGACTGAGGGCATCAGCATTGGAATGGTCACTGCCCTTCCGGTACTGCAATGTGTAGTTGTAGTTGCCAAGAAACAAGGCCCAACGCTGTATTCTTGCGGCCGCCATCGGTGGTATGGCTTTACCTGGATTGAATAAACCAGTAAGAGGCTTATGGTCTGTTACTAAGACGAACTGATGTCCGTACAGGTAGTCTTTAAACCGGGCGACGCCGAATACCAGTGCCAAAGCTTCTTTTTCTAACTGCGAGTAATTGCGCTCGCTCTTGGTAAGTGTCCTGGACCGGAATCCGATGGGGTAGTCAACACCATTCACGCGGTGCGACAAAACGGCCCCAATGCCTACTGGTGATGCATCGCACTCCAGCCGCAGTGGCTTATCCGGGTCGAAGTGAGCCAGAAACTTGGAAGCCACAATTGCCTGCTTAACTTGCTGAAATGCTTTCTCCTGTTCCTGGCTCCATTGCCACTTGACTCCTTTGGATAAGAGAGCATGTAGCGGAGCTAGCATGGTGGCCAGATTGGGCAGGAACTTGCCATAGTAATTTATGAGACCGAGAAAAGCTTTCAGCTCACTCACCGAGGTGGGCTTTGGGGCTTCAACAACGGCTTTGATATTGTCGTCCTTCGGTCGCAGACCCTTCGCGTCGATACGATGACCGAGAAATGTGACTTCGTCTTGCCGAAACTTGCACTTTCCCTTGTTCAGTCGGAGACCATACTCCCGCAGCCGCTGCAGCACGGCTTTGAGCCTAGATGAATCATGTTTTTTCTCGGCGATGATAATGTCATCCAGGTACACCTGCACTCCAGGAACATCCCCCAGCAGTCCGTCCATTCGCCTTTGGAATATGGCTGGAGCAGAACTTACGCCAAACGGTAATCTGTTAAAACAAAAAAGACCCTTCTGGGTGTTGAGGACTGTTATCTTCTTTGCTTCCTCATCCAATGGCAACTGGTTGTAGGCTTGACGCAAATCCAAGGTCGTGAATACTTCGCCACCGTTTAACCTAGCAAAAATGTCGTCCACTCGAGGCAACGGGTATTGTTCTACCACAGTGGCCGCATTCACAGTCATACGGAAGTCTCCACACAGTCGGAGGGACCCATCGCCCTTCAAAACGGGTACCACAGGGGTTGCCCATTCAGCGGTGTTTACCGGCGTCAAAACGCCTTCCGCGACGAGCTGATCCAACGATTCAGACATCTTATCTCTGAGAGCGTAGGCTACAGTACGGGCCTTAAAGAAGCGTGGACACGCGTTTTCTTTCAATTGAAATGTGACCGGTGGTCCTTTGCACAGGCCGAGTCCCGGAGCAAACACGTCGGCATATTCGTCAAGCAGCTGTTGCAGACCTGTGCTGACAGCCTGTATTCCAGCCGGTTGCAGATTCGCTACCACATTCGACAACATTGCCACTCCAACTTCATTAAATGCCTTGATAGTGTCTCTGCCGCACAAAGATGGTCCGGAGCTGTCGACCACTATGACAGTACCAGGAATATCTTTCCCGTCGCACGTAGCGGTCATGCTAATCTGGCCGACAACTGGAAGTTCTCCCAAGAGACAAGAGAGCTTGAGCTGTGAACTCTCCAACGGAGGCCAGAACTGCTTGTACTTGCGGAACACCGTTACGGGAATGACGCTTACAGGTGACCCCGTGTCCACCAACATAGTGAGCGGAACGTTATTCCAACTGATGTCCTTGTAAATAGGCTTAACCTTGCGGATACGGCTGCGTGATGGAGAACCGCTGTAATCGTGTGTAAGGCGTCGTTGTCGTCCGAGCTTGTGTCCTCTCCGGCTGCCATGGCGTACGAACCCTGGCGCCGTTGTCTTGCTGGATAAGATCCCTGCCGACGGTCACTATTTGTGCTAGACAGGCACATCCGACGTAGATGTCCTCGTTTTCCACACCGGTGGCACACCGCGCGAAGGTGTTTGCACTCATCCTCAGCATGCGATTCTCCACACCTTCCACACACGTCACGTTGTTCCGGCTTGGGAAGTCGCTTCGAGGAATGGCTCTTTTGTCGGGCAAAATGTACTTCTGAGTGCGCCGAGTTCATGCTCCTGGCATTTTCAACAGCTCTCTGTGCCGAGACAGCAACGTCTTCAGCCTCTTCTAAGGTGAGCTTCCGTCGCGTCAGTAAATGGCGCCGAACGTCTTCATCCAGCACTCCGCAAACGATTCGATCCCTCAACATGCGCTCCAATGACGTGCCGAAGTTACACTTCTCAGCTAGGCGTCGAATGTCCGCAATGAAGTCCTGAGCAGCTTCCCCGTCTTGTTGCGAACGCATGAAGAAAGCATAACTTGCAGCGATCTCGTTGACCTCCGGAGCATAGTGATCTTCCAGATACCCGACGACTTCCTCATAGCTCAGTTCATTCACCTTTTTTGGTTGACACCGGCCCTGCACCACACGCACTGCACTGTCCGTGAGCGAAGCGATGAGCAGCGCTCGCTTCTTCGTTGTGTCCACGATGCTATGAGCCTCAAAGTACGCCTCCAAGCGAACGCGATACGTAGGCCACGTACCTTCTGCATCGGTGAATGCCGGTGGCCGTCCAGCACTCATGCTGACGCGGGTCTTCTCACCTAGCGACGCTAAGCCTCGTCGCCACTGATATGTCGCAATAGGCTTAAAAACACTGACCTCAATCAGACATAACGCCGCAAGCACCGCAGCTTTATTGCAGCCTGCGTCCGTGTGTTCCGCTGCTCACGTGTCATGATGACCATGGCAGTGCCGATGAAGGCACGATGAAGATGACGATGGAGTTGGCGATACCTCACTGGCACGATGAAGATGACGATGAAGTTGGCGATACATCAGATGATGATGATGATGCTTCAATTAATTACACAAACCAATGTGGTGATAGGCCACGAACCGGGTGGTACTATGATTGAAAAATGAAATAATTTAGTTAATAAATCAGTGATTAAATAAATAGTAAAAAATGAAAATAAATGAATAATCGAAGACAAGAAATAAACCGATAGTAAATGAAATAAAGTAGTGTACAACGAGGTAGTCACCACTGTGTAGATAGGGATATAGTAAGGCAAACCTATTAATAAAATACATAAAGGATAGAAGTAAAAATGAGCAAGTAAAATTTCGAATAATAATATTATTAATATAGCTGTGAATTTGTGTTTTTACTTTGAATTTTTTTTATAGCTTACTAAATGAGAAATATATCAGTCATGACAAACTAGAAATATTAATAAGGTAATCTTGTGTCACAGAGGAAATTCTAACTGGCTTGGCAAGCGTTCCTGTGGCTGTGTCCTGATACCGCTGCTGCAAGTGAAGGTATAACAGTATTGCATAAAGGCCGTCCTAGATTTCGAAGGGGAAGTTGTGAACATCGTTTTCGATGAGTAGAAAACCGCCGACATGATAACAAAAAGTGATCGATGGATTCCGGCTCATTGTAGAGGTAGCATAAAAGGGATACTGCCAGACCACATCTGTGCCAGTAAAAATCAAGCGGTGGAATACGGCAACGCAGCCTTGTATATGATACTTTGAATTGCCAGTTAGAATACCATTGTCGGTTCCAAGAATAACTTGCATGCATAAAGTGTGCATATGTTGTTAATGAGAGTTTTTTTTTTTGTCTTTGGTCAAAGAAAACTGCCTATATTTGGCTGCAGTGAAATGCGCAGTTGCCGGCAGCACAGATGTACTCCATTCTGGCGGACTGGCCAAGAACCGGGTAGAGCAATATAGAAATAAGAAAAATATTTATAGATCATTGTAACAAGATTTGTGAATGGGTATATGCGAAATATTAGATAGATATTAGCGCATGATTTTAATAGAATGAAGGAATAAAAGAATAAAAAGAATACCTAATCGATTTTGTAGAAATAAGGAAACCTCCTGTTCTGATTCTATAGCCCAAATCTTTCTGCTCTTACGACGAAGTCCTGGATGGTATCGCCAACCTTCCTTTCGTTGTGCCCAAGGGTCGAGGCCCCACAAAATAGTCAATTTTGAGCATTTATGTCTGATCTAAGAAGGCGTAACGGTGTTTCTGATGCTGGTTCTTGCAATTCAGAATGTCTTTGACAATCAATAAGGAAAACGATCTAATGTTTCATGTTTCCCGCAAGAGATACAGTTCGGTGAGGGATCTAGACCCCAGAACGCCTACACAGGTTGTCCTGCATAACTTGAGCCAAGGTTTTAAAAATGAAAGGCACTCCGGAAGCAAGTTGAACCATATGCCTAACGTTGGCATTGGCCTAGAGTTACTCAGGCTACTCTTGATTTTCCACTTAACTAAAGGATCTGTTATGTTTAATCAATCAACTTTTTAAGTATTGGCTGCAGACCCCAAGTGTGGTACGCAAAGCTGTAGAGCACCTTGAGAAACCTCTCAATGAATTGTTTCCTACACGATATATCTCACATGTTCCTTTTTTCCACGTTTGAAAGAAAGCTCGTTTAATATTTAAAGAAATGCCACGTGATGGGGCGCTTGCGCACATACATAGAGAATATCTATGCTTGCGCAGTGTTAATGTGATGCCCTCAAGCGTGCGACGGATGAACAAGGTCGGCTGGCAGCGAGACTGACCCGCGACAGGGCGTTATGCCTGGTGTAGGTATCTGGGCATGGGGCTCTTATCGCATGACGGTGCAAGTGTATGCTGCTGGCTGAGCGTTGTCCAAGCGATAAAGCGGCTAAGGCCACGAAAAAGAAAAGACGAAAGCAGGATTTTGATTCTGCTTGAAAGAAGAGCGAAACGCGTGGGAACGATGAAAGGCGATGAGGGTTGCTGCAATTTTGCCTTTGTGCACAAATGACCTTGTAGTAGTTTTCGAATTGAAGACGTAAGTAAGACGTAGAATTGAAGACGTAGGTAACTTAGAACTCATGCTTTGACAATGCCCCGCGTTACGCGACGGCGTCACATCGTCCAAACGGGAGGATGCCCTAAGCAGCCGTGATCTTGAAGCACAGAAACGGGCTGTCCATCGGGCCCGCGATGCAGCAGAGACGCTCGGCCTTTCTGTACCGACGTGAGAGCGGCCCGCTACGTGCTGACACGCGTTCCGAAGTATCAGAATAACGGTTTACCATACCACGCCATCAACAACATTTCTTTCTCTGACAAGGAGACTGACGGGCAAGTAACATAATTTATTTTCCTAATGTCTGCAGCTTACTCAATTTCTGTGGTGAGCTGGTCATTGTTTACGGCCAGTGAATGAGTGCAGACAAACAGGCTTGCATCCGCAGCGTGCGCAATGCGCGGCAAGGTCGCCTGATAAGGCTAGTTTCTCAACATTACACCAGTGCTCATGTAATCGCTCGTTGATGCACCTGCCTCTCCGTCCCGCATACTCCTTGGCACAGGCAAACGAGAGTGTGATAAAGAGTATGTCGCCGTCCTTCCGCGCTACTGTGTAGGGCCCTAGCAACTAGCCCACCATGCAAGCTGTCCTTTTGAACGCCACCATCACTGGTGGTCCCGGCAGTTTACAATTTGGAGCAATTTTTCGGAGTAGGAAAAATGACGTTGTAGCGCAGTTTAGGAGAAGCCAAACCTGCACTCATATCCAGCTTTTCTGGACACGTACCAACTAGCGCCCCAAGCGGCCCCGGCACGAAGCTAGCGCGTTTTCAATGGAACGAGCGGGTTTTTCGCGAATAACAAAAGCTGCAGGTCGATTATCAAAAAACGCAGGTGACAGACGTGTTCTGGAAGACAATCCACACGAGCCAAGTGCAGTGATCACTCTATGGCACGTAAGAATTTTGTTCCCACAGCGGTTAAAGATTTAGCAATAGAAGCCTATGGAAACGACGAAAATTTGTACTCCATTTTCGAGGCAAGAACCGCGGCTGTGATTACACTACGGCTTCTATCGCAATACGCAGTGCAGCGTATGTAGTCCGGAGACTCAGCTTTCGACTGATGCCTAGCTCGACTCTCCACACACGGCGTAACACTGTTCCCAAAAGCGTTTTTTGTAACACTGTCGTGAAAATTTACGTGGTGTCTATAAAAAGACGTTCGTACGCCTGCGCGAACCCTTGGAAGCCGTGGCCGAGCGGTAGAATTGCGCGCACCTTTAGTCAAGCTTCGCGGTGGCCGCGGTTCGATTCTCGCTTCGGTCTTCTTTTTTTTCCGCATAGGACCTAGTTTTGTAGTCTCTCACTAGATGGGAGAAACACAAAACCCAACATTTGCTTTCGGTTCTGGTTTTTCAGCGGCGCAGTTTTTTTTTACAGCCGCATAGGACTTAGTTTTATAGTCTCCCACAAGATGGAAGAAACACAAAACTCATGATTTGCTTTCGGTTCTGGTTTTCCAGTCGTTCTCTTGAAATATTACGTTTTCTATTTTTCCTTCCTAAAACAGAGCAATGTCGTGTTCATTTGTTAGGTCATCGCATTTATGAAGGTTTTATTCATTGGACATCATAACTAGAAGCTTGCGCAAAGCTTTGTGCTACGCAAAAAAAAAAAAAACTTTCGTGCTCTGTAGCGTGGCACCTGGGAGAACAAAATGGCCATTCTTATTGCGTCCTTCTGGAAGGTGCGTTTTCTTCGACTTTCCCATGTCTTTAATACTCCGAGCGAATGAGGTCAACCTGGGCCACAATGCCACCCGGTGGCCAGTGCCATTCCTACGCAACATTCGTGCGGAACAAAGTGTCTGCTAAGCTGAGTCGCTGCCCGAACGTTAATTATTTCTAAAGATTCATCCAATTAAGAAATGCACCAAATAGGAGATGTGCAGCGTGTGGATTAATAGCTACTGGTAATGTGTCCCCTACAGCCAAGTGGTATGAATCCGTAGGTGTGGCCGTAAAAAAATAATTTGAATAAATGTCCCGTGCTGTGTCTGCCCCGGTCGCTCTACAGAGAAGCTAGCTTGGCTAGCCGTCAGTATTTAGGATCAACATATGGCGTCACTCGTTCGTTGCAGTTGCTTTTAATGCGAAGCATTCTTTGGTGAGTGCCCCAGTGATCTGGTAGCAAAATCGTGCGAAATCGTGTCTGTAACGCCAAAAAACTTGACGCATTTCCCATATGAATACATAGGTCTTTATAAAAGGGGGTGTGGTGGCCAACTTGAAATTGGAAGTGGCGTCAGCACAAATTTCGCCGTGATACAGGGATTGGTCAAGTTGAATGTGGTAGTGATATGGGAGTGGCCCAACCTAAATTTGGGGTGAAATGGTAGTGAGTCAAGCTGAATTTGAGGCTGATATGGGGGTGGCCCAACCTAAATTTGAGGTGATATAGGGGTGGGTAAGCCTAAGTTTGGGGGAATATGGGGGGTGGGCCATCCTGGATCTGGGGAGGATACGGGGGTGGGAGAACCTAAATTTGGGAGAAATATGGGGGGTGGGCCACCCTAACCATGGGGCTGATATGGGGCTGGGTGAAGCTGAATCGGGGGTGATACGGGGGTGGGCTAAACTAAATGTGGGAGTGATTTGCGGTGGGCCATCCTAAATTTGAGGTGATAGAGGGCTGGGCTAGGCTAAGTTTGGGGCTGATATGGGGGTGGGCGAACCTGTATTTGGGGATGATATGGGGGTGGGCCAACCTAAATTTGGTGCTGACATGGGGTCGGGCTAACCTAACCATGGGGGTGATGCGCGGCTGGGCCAAGCTGAATTGGAGGGTAAAATATGGGTGGACTAACCTTAGTTGGTGGGCGATTTGCAGTGGGCCATCCTAAATTTGAGGTGATCGAGGGTTGCGCCAGCGTTAGTTTGGGGCTGATATGGGGATGGGCCAACCTGGATTTTCGGGTGGTATTGGAGTGGGCCAATCTAAATTTGGTGGTGTTGTGGAGGCGGGCCAATCTATATTTGGGGGTGATCCTATCTAAATGTGGGAGCAATCTCGGGGTCGGCCAATCTGAATTTGGGGGCGATATGGGGGTGGGCCAACCTAAATTTTGGGATGCGTCGGCTCGAAATTTGGAGGACGATTTATGGAAATTCGTCTGTGGACCAACTTGAAAATTAGGGGTGGCCCAATTGAAATTCGGGTTTAAGCCAACTTGAGGTTTAAGGCTGGGCAAAAAGAAAATAGGGCGTGGCCGACTTTAAACTTGAGGGTGGGCCAATTTAAATTTGAGGGTGTGCCAACTTGAAATTTGGGGTTGGGCCTACTTATTGTTTGGGGTGGGCCAATTGAAATTTGGGGGCCTGTTTACGAATAGTTAGACAACACCAGTGGTGTTTCTGCATATTTTTCATCATCGCAAAGTACGTACGTCAATACTTGTTACCTATATCCCTCAAGGTGAGCTACCACTCGAGCCTTCCCAGCCCATTGAGCTAATGATGTCATGGGTGTGCTCTCATCGTGACGACTGCGACGTTCAATGTGGAGATCCACAAAAACAAATCGCAGACCGAGCTGACCATTTTCACACCAATGACATCGCTAACACATCGCTCGTGCTAGACACAACACAAGCTTACAACGATCATAATTAAACTTTCAATCGCACGCTAGTCTACACGTTCTCAGTGCAGAATTTCGTCAATCATCTGGATAGAAACCATGCTGGATGTTTTACTGTTATGTTGGGCCGTTTTTCACGAAAGCCTTTCCCACAAAGACAATACATTTTTGAGATTGACGAGGCAAGCTAGTACATAACTCATACGAAGCAAACGTATAAAGGGTTATAGTGATTTCTCAAAAAATATGTTAGGTAAATAAGATTTCAGATGGTATTATTTAGACCGGGCATGACAACGATTTCTTCCCGCCTGTCACAGCGCTTTCACCGAAAACCTAATCATTTTGCTCAAACGCGTTGCCCCAATACTACATGTGCTGAATGTAGAAAAGTGCGGTGCGTGGTCACAGCTTCAAAGCCAGTCTATTTTGTGTACTGTTGTTGATATTGTAGAAATGTGGAGTTTTCCTCTTCATAAGAGCACAAAAAGAAAAAAAAATATTACAGATAGTAGCTGAGCGCAAAGTACATTGGAAGATCTGAAACCAGCAATTATTTTTAATTTGCGGGTTGGTCTTCCCTGCTGGTAGATTGCTGTCCGATCACTTCAACGAAGTTTGTTTGTGTGCAACTGCAGCAAAAACAAAGATACTACCATTTCATTGCGAGGACCTTTATGCCATTCACACGCACAATAAGGACACCAGATAATTGACACTGTCAGTTTATAAACTGATTTTGTTTTGCTAATTTCAGTGTAGCGTGGTGTCTGCGAACGGAGTATTTTCTTAGTATCAGTCCAGTGTTAGCAGTGCGAAGCAGTTCGGTCTATCATCTCCGTGAGGCCATACTAGCCATTGTAGCGCTTGACTCCAGGCCAAGTGCTAAAAACTTGGTGTGCTTCGTCCTATCCGCAGGTGGTCCATCCATTCTGTTATGGTGGCCTCCTCCTCATTTTAGCTTCACCATCGCGAGAGTGCGCAGAGAAAGGAAGCTTTCTTCACTATCAGCCCCAGCGGGGTTCCACCACTCGTAACTGCTGCAATTTGCAGCAGTTACGGCTGGGCAGCAGTTACGGCTGGGAACCTTGTCAAGCTGCAAAAAAGCAGCTTTTAGTTCTTGTCCTAGTGTTCATTTTTTGTAAATGAATGAATGCTAAATAAAGATTGATTGATTGATTGATTGATTGGCATGCTAACTACATCCTTAGTTTCACAATGGCTCATCATAATCATCATCAGCCTGGTTACGCCCACTGCAGGGCAAAGGTCTCACCTATAGTTCTCCAACAACCCCGGTCATGTACTAATTGTGGCCATGCCGTGCCTGCAAACTTCTTAATCTCATCCGCCCACCTAACTTTCTGCCGCCCCCTGCTACGCTTCCCTTCCCTTGGTATCCAGTCCGTAACCTTTAATGACCATCGGTTATCTTCCCTCCTCATTACATGTCCTGCCCATGCCCATTTCTTTTTCTTGATTTCAACTAAGATGTCATTAACTCGCGTTTGTTCCCTCACCCAATCTGCTCTTTTCTTATCCCTTAACGTTACACCTATCATTCTTCTTTCCATAGCTCGTTGCGTCGTCCTCAATTTGAGTAGAACCCTTTTCGTAAGCCTCCAGGTTTCTGCCCCGTAGGTGAGTACTGGTAAGACACAGCTATTATATACTTTTCTCTTCAGGGATAATGGCAACCTGCTGTGCATGATCTGACAATGCCTGCCAAATGCACCCCAGCCCATTCTTATTCTTCTGATTATTTCCGTCTCATGATCCGGATCCGCCGTCACTACCTGCCCTAAGTAGATGTATTCCCTTACGACTTCCAGTGCCTCGCGGCCTATTGTAAATTGCTGTTCTCTTCCGAGACTGTTAAGCATTACTTTAGTTTTCTGCAAATTAATTTTTAGACCCACTCTTCTGCTTTGCCTCTCCAGGTCAGTGAGCATGCATTGCAATTGGTCCCCTGAGTCACTATGCAAGGCAATATCATCAGCGAATCGCAAGTTACTAAGGTATTCTCCATTAACCTTTATCCCCAATTCTTCCCAATCCAGGTCTCTGAATACCTCCTGTAAACACGCTGTGAATAGCATTGGAGATATCGTATCTCCCTGCCTGACGCCTTTCTTTATTGGGATTTTGTTGTTTTATGGAGGACTATGGTGGCTGTGGAGCCGCTATAGATATCTTTCAGTATTTTTACATACGGCTCGTCTACACCCTGATTCCGTAATGCCTCCATGACTGCTGAGGTTTCGACAGAATCAAACGCTTTCTCGTAATCAATGAAAGCTATATATAAGGGTTGGTTATATTCCGCACATTTCTCTATCACCTGATTGATAGTGTGAATATGATCTATTGTTGAGTGGCCTTTACGGAATCCTGCCTGGTCCTTTCTTGACAGAAGTCTAAGGTGCTCCTGATTCTATATGCAATTACCTTAGTAAATAGTTTGTACGCAACGGACAGTAAGCTGATCGGTCTATAATTTTTCAAGTCTTTGGCGTCCGCTTTCTTATGGATTAGGATTATGTTAGCGTTCTTCCAAGATTCCGGTACGCTCGAGGTCATGAGGCATTGCGTATACAGGGTGGCCAGTTTCTCTAGAACAATCTGTCCACCATCCTTTAACAAATCTGCTGTTACCTGGTCCTCCCCAGCTGCCTTCCCCTTTGCATATCTCCCAAGGCTTTGTTTACTTCTTCCGGCATTACCTTTGGGATTTCGAATTCGTCTAGACTATTTTCTCTTCCATTATCGTCGTGGGTGCCACTGGTACTGTATAAATCTCTATAGAACTCCTCAGCCACTTGAACTATCTCATCCATATTAGTAATGATATTGCCGCCTTTGTCTCTTAACGCATACATCTGATTCTTGCCAATTCCTAGTTTCTTTACTGTTTTTAGGCTTCTTCCGTTCCTGAGAGCATGTTCAATTCTATCCATATTATATTTCCTTATGTCAGCTGTCTTACGCTTGTTGATTAACTTCGAAAGTTCTGCCAGTTCTGCGCGTGCTGCCACAATGGCTATCGCGCGCAGAAAAAGTAGAGCTGTGGTCACTATCACTACCACGAACCCATGTCAATGCAGATGTAAGTACCTGGAGGGGCTGGGCATGCTAACTTCTGCGCTACGACCCGCCGCCGCCACCTCAGATTTTCTATGCATACCTGCTTCTTGTTTCTATTGCACACGCATGCAGGACAAACGCGGATAAGTAATTGGATTAGATTGGGAAAACGTTTATTGAGCCTGCAGTAAAGCGCGAAGGCGCGCTTCGCACGTGACCTACGTCGTCATCGTGGTGGTGTTAGGAATGGCCGTACGGGGTGGCAACGTGCCAGCTTTCAGCCCGCAGCACCTGTTCCAATCCCACCAGACAGGGCACACTTCAGAGAACTGCAGATGACCGGCAGCCACGTGGCGCGCGGTCAACTCAGGAATGTGGTACTCGGCTGCGCCACCCGAGACAAAGCAGAGTTCTACGAAGCCCTCTGACGTCGGCTCCGGACCCTTTTCCCCTGTGCGTGTGTGCGGCACGTGTTTGTGAGCCCTCCGCCAGAAGGGCTGGTCCACGGGGACATCGAACTATGACGTCGAGCGGAGAGCTTATAAGCAGCGTTTACCGGCTGCTAGAGCGTGCTCGTCGTCGGGAGCTGAGTGCTCGTTGTCATGCTAGAAATGTACTAGTGAGCTGTGTGCTCGTAAGCTGCTTGCTGTATGATAGTCTTGCGGGCTCCATATGGGAGTCGCGCTAAATTGCCAATGTATCTTCCTTAAAATGTTAATATGTAAATAAATCCTGCTCGCCTAGTCCTGTCGCCACAAGGTCCTCCCTACGGCTACAACTGCCGACTCTTACAGCGGGTGCTCTGCGAGGATCCCCGCTCGCCGTTGCCGGCTCACCAGGCTCCTGCCTAGCCATCGCCTCGATGACCTGCTCGACGGCCTGTAGTTGTATTTCTTGATCTTCGCTCCACGTTGCTTCCTCAAGCTGCGGCGGTATATGTCCTGAGTTAGCTTGGCTTGGATGTTTGGAGCAATCCCATAGCATGTGCTCGAATGTGGCCTTCTCCCTGCAGCACGCTCTGCACTTGTCATGGTGGTGCGATTCTGGTTACATCCTATGCAATAGCGCCGGGCTTGGAAGTGTTCTCGTTTGTAGTTACCTGAACAGCACGGCCTGCGACCTGCTGAGCCCTTTGCAGGGCGGCGGGAGAAGTCTACGGGGCAGCCGAAAGCCTTGGTCAGTTCGTTATAGGTGGTCATCCGGTCTTTGGCGCTGAAACACAGCGGGCAGCCATTGCCTTGGGCGCGGTCGGTTAATCCTCGCGCTCGGGCGTGTGCCGTTTCGTTGCGATTGGCATGCTTCTCCGACGCTTGTCCTGCGTGCTCCGGGAACCACTTGATTCGAGTCCTCTTGTCGCGGTATGCCTGTCGGAGCAGGACGCGTGCCGACGTTGGGGCAATTCTTCCTTTGGCGTAGTTCCTCACCGCCTGTCTGGAGTCGCTGAGGATCATGTGGTATTCTCGGGTTACGATGGCCAGGGCGATGGCTATTTCTTCTGCTTCCTCCACTTGCTTGCTCGATGTGCTGGCAGTCGCCCGCACGGAGTCGACCACCGCGATCGCGAAGCAGTTGCGGCCGGCATATTCGGCTGCATCCACGTATCTGGCACCGGTGTCTTCCGCGTGCAGGTCCGTTAGTGCCTTGGCTATAGCGCGTCTTCTGCCTTCGTTGAATTCCGGATGCATGCTCTTCGGCAAGGGGTCAACCCGCGCGCTTCATCGTACGTGGTCGGGGACGGGGCATTTTGGTCCCTGCTGTTCATGATAACCGATGCCTAGACTGCACAGGATCTTTCTGCCGGCCTTTGTTGATGACAATCTTTCCAACTGAGCGGCTCTTTGCGCTTCGATGACCTCGTCGAGCGTGTTGTGTATGCCCAGCTGGAGGAGACATTTCATGTTGGTAGTTTCAAGTAGACCGAGGGGTGTCTTGTAAGCCCTCCGGATTAGGATGTCTAGCTTGTTCTTTTCGCTTTTCACCCACTTGTGGAAGGCTGCCACGTACACTGGCAGAGTACGAAGGAGTGTATAAGCCTGATGAAGTTTTCCTCCTTCATGACTCCCTTCTTGGTGGTAACGCGCTTGAGCAGTCTGCTGGCATTGGACGCCTCACCCATGCTGAGGGTGATGGTGTCTCCGTTCCTGCCGAGCGCTTCGATCGTCATGCCCAGGACTCGGATCTTGCTGACCGTCGGTATTGTGTTACCATCCCTGGTGCGGATCTTGATCTTTTCGTGTTTCCTTTGCTTCTTGATTCTGTGCGTTTTGATCGGCTGGTAAAGCAGGAGCTCCAACTTACTTGGGGAGCAACGCAGTCCCGTACCTTCCAAGCTTTCTTCGATCGTGTCGACTGCCGTCTGTGGCGTGGATTTTGTGCGGGCATCACTGCCCCCGTCCACCCACAGCGTAATGTCGTCCGCGTATATCGTGTGCTTCAGTCCTTCAAGCTGGCGTAGTCTTTTGGCAACTTGAATCATAGCAAGAATAAATAGCATGGGTGAGATGACGGAGCCTTGGGAAGTGCCTTGGCTCCCTAATGTCTTCTCGTCCGTCTTCAGGTCGTCGAGTCTGAGCTCCGCCATCTGCCGGTGAGGATGCCTTTGAAATATTCGTACGACCTCTCGCCTAGGTTTAGATGCGATACCTGCGCGAGGATGGCAGAGTGCGTAACTTTGTCGAAGGCGCTTTCTAGGTGGAGCCCGAGGACGGCTTTGGTGTCCCTAGTTTCGCCGTCGATGACCTGATGTTTGATAAGTAAAAAATCTCAGTGCCCTCCCACTCTCTGAAGAAATACGACCCGCAAAGCTGTGTATGTGGGCCCCTTAATGGCGAACTGCACCTCCGCCGTATGTCGGCACCGCGTTGAACTGTCTTCGGGATCGGCCCACGTATGGGGAGTGCTTAATGCCTGCTTCACCTCCGCCGCTGGTCGGCCTGGCATGGCGTTACATTCGGGATCAGCCCACGTATGGGGAGAGCTGAACGTTTGCTGCACCTCTGCTGCGGGTCAGGCCGGTATTATGCTATCTTCGGGATTTTGCTCTATACGCGGACGCGATAGTGGGGAAAGTAGCTCTTAAGAGGAACCTTTACCTCTGGTGGTCCTATATAAATACATGTAAAAGGAGAACTCGTTTTTCTCCACAACCACTGCATCAAATTTTACAAGGTTTGTTGCACTTGAAAGAAATACTTAAAATCTAGTGACGGTTGGTTTAAAATCTTTTATTTGGGTCATCATTTGTTTATTCAAAATTGGCAAAAATCACAAATTTTCAGAAAACGAAACCAACTTTACAACTCTGTCTTTCGGCAATCAAAACTGATATCACAATTATGTACATTGCATCTAACAGCACATCTAAAGCGGACAAAATTGATATAATACGCATGAATCTAAAAAAATTTAGTAATGTGGAAATGCAGCTTTTCCACAACCCTTGTTCACAACGTAACGACTTCACGTAAGATATAAATCGGCATATTGGATTTGTCCGCTTTGAATTGTCTAAAGGATTCTGTTTACATAACCGCGATATCAGTTCTTGTTGCGGAGTTATTAATTTGTAAACTTCGTGCTTCTGTATTTTTCGCACTTTTGAATTTTTGAAAATCTTTTACCAGAATTCAAGCCCTAAATAGAAATTTGCGCTTGTAATAGTCACTAGAATTTACCTTTCTCTCCCGAATCCAGCAAAATTTATTAAAATCGGCCCAGGGGTTATCTCAGAAAATCGTTTCGGCGTTTTACATTTATGTGAATAGGCCACGTCGGAATTGGGCCCGAGTTAAAGCATACTCTTAACGACTTCGTTGTAAAAAAAGTAATAAAAGAATAAAAGAAAAAAAATCGCCTCAGCCGTCAATATCGCCGCCTCAGATTTTGTCATGATGGCACCGCCACCATCGGCACGGCTTCCTGAGCAGCTACCAAGCTGTTCGCTTTCGTTATCTTCCTTCGCTCGGCGGCAGTGCACTGTCTTGATGCCGACGACACGCTAAATCTGCACCATCATTCCGTCATGCATCGCTTCTGCGACCAAGCAAGCTTTCGGCGGCACACGTTCACTGCCGTATTGACACTAAAACTTTAAAATGCTTGCCTTCGAGAAAGCAGCGTGAATAAAAATGGAACGCGACTATGTGACCATGGGGAACATGTTCACGGGGCCATACTATTGATGACAGCACCACAAAAGGCTAGATGTGTTCAGGTTGACTTTACAGGTTTGGAAGGAAAGACTGACGGGCTAGTTGCTTCATTATCACATTAAGAACAGCACTTAATGTTAGCGCAGTTTGTGTGTGGTTCCCCCTGTGTGTGTCCCGTCGTGAAGTGCTGTTCTTTCTTTGACTTCACAGATGTTCTTTTTCTGCGTCAGTTACGTCTTCCAAGAGTGTTTACTTGGAAAATTTTTGTTCGCATTGCTCTTACAGAAGCATATTTAGTCGAAATTTGTTCGTTTGGCTGCTTAATCTCGAGGACGGGCTCCAAACTGCTCATTTTCTTTAACCACGTAAAGACCCTTACTGAAAATTTAATTACGTAGCTTTGTTAATTACGCAAACAACTTCTCAACTTACTCCGCATCTAGAGGTTACCAATCTGAACACTTGAATGATAAAATGATGTTAACATTGTTTGCATCGTTCGAATGGTTTTGTTTTGTGCAGTTAAAAGCAGCCGGCATATTGATGGTGCTGTAGACTTCTTATAAAGTAAGTGTGAAAGTTTGGACAGGTTATCTTGGCACAAATCAACTTCATGAGCTTAAGCACATGACCCAACCTTGCACGTCTGTCTTTACAACCGATTCTCATACATTATACAAGAAGCACCTCAGCGCTACGGTACATCCCACAAGGTGTGTGAGAACATTGTGCGCGCTCCCGACTAGGTTTCTGAGCGTTGGTGGCATCAGACTCGGTTTCCTGGCATCATAAGGAATAAAAACAGCTTCCTGGAGGAAAACATTGGGTACATTTTCAGCACTTTGTAACATATGGATCAGCACGGATATGTACGTTAGAACGAAAAGTACTGAAATATTAAGGTGAGGGTTTCGCTGCATGTATTTTGGCTGTCTAATGTTAAGATCTAAAGAAAAAATGCTTTGATTTTGTGACAAATAATGCTGACATGAAATATGAGCTCCGACACAGTACCCGTGTTGGAACTGGCCCCTGGAATACAGGGCTACATTAAACCACGATATGCTGGTTTGATAAATACCAGTAATTGTAAAGTGGTTCGCTCTTGAATTTCCTGTATGTCAATCGGCACCGCTGTGCAGTGTTGTGGGCCCTTTTTATACCACCAGCACTATGTTTCAGCTAATATTGAAAGCAACTGTATTCCTTCTTTTAAGGGGGGGGGGGGGGGGGGGTTTAGCGTCTAACCACAGTTCCAAAGTTATCAGTTAGCTCAAGATGCGCCTGCATGTGTTTCTAATATCCAGTATGTTGGCACGGATTCAATAGCGAAAGAGCGCTATCTTATCAGATTGCGCGCGTGAAGCGAATACTGGCGTACATTCTCCATCACATTTGCCGACCCGAGATTGCGCTGCGATGTACGAGCATTCCAATCTGACGAACCGACGCCTTGATCCGTAGATCGGAATCAGAGGAAGCACTTTGCGCGCAGCCATCGGTATCTTTGAGTGTTATTTTCTTTTCCAGCGCAAGCTCATCTTATAATGAGTAACATTCGTGACTGACTCTTTTGGAAGTGTTTTGTTCTTCACATCACTGCAACGTGAGAGTATAGAGGTGCTCCAGCTTCATTGAGAGAATACTGGAAAATGGACTAGGCCTTTTCTTGCGTATGCGTTTACACATTAACCACACCAATTTATTTTCCATAACTTACGTTTTAATTTAGGGGGCTGTAAAGCACAGCAACCTTTTACTAACAGGATGTTTTATTAACAAAGAAAATTTAAATGCTTATTAGTCGGCTTTCACTTCATGGTAAAGAATTCCAATAAAGATCTACTTACGATAATTAAAAGCCTATCTGTTTGACAGCGTTTCATCTGAGTTCCCCTTTGCAAGGTAATACAGACTTGCAGATTGTTCGTATTGGGCACCCTCGACATATGTCCAAGCGCCAAAGAAAGGGTCATTCCGAATGTTTCATTTCAGGAAGGCGTGTTACCCTCCTGTCTTTCATTCCCGTTCGCAAACACGCATAAGACGAAAGTGCTGCTTGAAGAGCGTCGTTAGTCCAAGCCAACTAGCTACCGTAACTCACCTCGCCTATATCGCTGTCATTTAGGCTTACATAAGAAATATTATTATTTTAAACCGACGCATCACGAATCCAAAAAGAGCTGCGCGCGACCAGCCCAGCTAGGTTTCTTTCATTTCGTACATCGTCGTAGTCGCTAATAGTAGCTCACGAAGCAGAGCACTGAGTGTGGATATGGCAGAGAAGGTGTTCTATATAATGTCTCGTCACCCACCGAAAATTGCCCGCCGTGCTACTGGCCTTTCCTAGAAAATTGTATATGTGACGCCCAGCCATTTGGAACACAGCAACTTTGTTTTGCGATGGGAGAGTCCAGGTGAGAGACGGGGTAGTTATGGAGATAAAGACACGCTATTTTCTGCAGTAACCTAGGCATGCATGGATGAATGCCTTTATTTATTGAGAAAAAGGAGGAGCAAGACTCAGTGGAAGCACGTCTCAGCAGACTGGGAAAGAAGCGGAGGACAAAGAGGAAAAGCTGGGGCCTGGGTGGCAGGCGAAGTCGCAGCTTAGAGGCGAGAGAATATAAGCAAGAGTTGGCGAAACCAGTTGAATTCCAGTGTAGATGTGTGATGTGCCGAGTAAATGATTGGAGTCACCGCCCAGCATCCGTCCTTTGCGGCAGTATAAGCTCCCACCGTTCTTGGTAACAAACCTTTACTGAAAACCAACCTTCGCAATTACTTATTCATCAGCCATGCCTAGCCACGTATTCCTTAGTGGCAGGGTCTGTGGATTACATCTACGCTGTCCCGACAAGTTACGACCATAACGTGGCACTTGCTGTTACGGATGCCATACTCGTGACTCTTACTATACTACTACTATACTGCGCGAATACTATAAACATGGGTTTACTGCACAAGTTAGTGAACAGACATTTTAGAACCGCGTTTTTCGCCTTACATACGCCCAACGCAAGCACCATTGTAGCATGTCACGGTCTGAGTCCCTTCAAGACAGAGACGCGAACGCAAACATAAGAACGTGTTAGAAGACAGGGTCTTGGGCCTCGTGCCAAACATATCCAAGCCAACAATATGTTAACAATCATGCCGTCGTTTCTATGCAAAGAGGTTGCGTATTTAAACTTCTGGAGTGACAGTCCAATCCGCCACCTACGGGAGCGCGTGAAGCCGCCGGGGGCCACATTGTTAGAGGAAAAGGAGTGCCGCCACAGTACGTGGCTGCGGTATACGCGCGACGCAACCTGTGCTTGCGGTTCTGCGATGAAAAAATAAAGTTAAACCCCTTTAGGAAGTATATCAGTCCGCCATTTGGTGTCGCAGTTGTCAAAAATAAAATGTCATGGTGGTGGCTGCCTAGTGTGCTGTGTACAATATTGTTACGAGGAGTTGCGAAGAAATGGTTTTATTTACAGGAGAATTGGACGATGATGGTAGCGTGATCGTAGTGCAGCCCGGCCTCTCTAACTCCTCGTTTTCTTCGTCCTCTCTTTCTTCTCTTCCTGTCCGTGCCTTTCGTATCTGTTAAATTTCCCCGCAAGCAGACGAAGCCCGTGGGGCGAGTCAGGATGTACAAGCAGGGTAGAAAGGCTTCAGGCGAGCAATATGAGTCAGCTGAGTTCTGCTTGATCGCCGACCATTGCACAGGAGGCGAGCTATGACGTAAGTGAGTTCGCTCAGGCGGTCCACAACTACAAATGGTCCTGAATATTGTGACAAGAACTTTTGGTACAATCCACGCTTGCGTTGCGGTGTCCAAAGGAGGAATAAGTCACCTTTTTGCAGCGATACTTCTACGTGACGGTCGTCGTATCGCTCTTTCGAATGACTTTGCGAGGCCAGAGTACGAAGACGAGCTATCCGACGCGCTTCTTCAGCGAGACACAAAGTCTTCGATACAGAATCATCACTGTGCAGAACGAAGGGTAGGAAAGTGTCCAGAGGGCTTCGCAGTAACCTTGCATACAGGAGGTAAAATGGGCTATAATTCGTGGTTTCGTGCTTCGCAGTGTTGTATGCATAAGTGATGAAGGGCAGCACGTCGTCCCAGTTCTTATGATTGGAGGAGACGTACATAGCAAGCATGTTAGTCAGCGTTCTGTTTGTCCTTTCAACGAGGCCATTGGTCTGTGGATGATATGGCATGGAATGACGGAACTGTGAAGTGCACAAACGAAGTAACTCTTCAATGGCATCAGCCGTGAACTGGCGACCACGGTGACCACGGTCGCTGATGATGACACGTGGTGGGCCATGACGAAGGACCACGGAACGGAGAAGGAAGGCTGCCACGCAAGCAGCGGTGGAAGACGGCATGGCTGCAGTTTCTGCATACCGTGTAAGATGGTCTACGCAGACAATTATCCAGCGGTTCCTGTTGTTAGATGGCGGGAATGGACCCAGAAGGTCAATGCCTACTTGCTCGAACGGCGTACTGGGCGGTGTCAATGGCCGAAGGGGACCCGGGGCTGCGGTGGTCGGTCGCTTGTGACGTTGGCACGTTTCACAACTAGCGACATAGCGACATAGCGCTTGGTTGCTTCGTACATCTTGGGCCAGTAAAAGCGCTCCTGCGTGCGGTGCAGCGTTCGTACGAAGCCGAAATGGCCGGATGTCACATCGTCATGCATGGCGCGTAGAACCTCGGAGCGGAGACTCTCGGGGACAAGAAGCAGAAAACGCGCTCCATGCCCGGAGTAATTAGTTTTGTACAGCAATTTATCACGGACAGTAAAGCGACCGCTGCCTTTAGAAGTACGGGCGGCGACAAAAAGCGGATCAAGGGTAACATCATCCCGTTGTTCTCGCTGAAAGTCTGCCGCGTCAGGGAACGTAGGAGTAACAGCAGCGAGACAGTCGTCAAAATTCTCAGCATCGCAGTCGGTAGTCGCAAGAGGAATCCGAGAGAAGCAGTCTGCGTCAGCGTGACGACGGCCACTCTTGTACCCACAAAGTCGTATTCCTGGAGGCGCAGCGCCTAACGTGCGAGGCGACCAGAGGGATCACGCAAACCGACCAGCCAGCATAAAGAATGATGGTCGTTGATAATCTTGAATGGTCTACCGTAAAGATAACATCGAAACTTTTGTACGGCGAAAACGGCTGCCAGGCATTCCTGTTCCGTGACCGTATAATTGCGTTCAGATTTGCTCAGACAACGGCTGGCATATGCGACAACCTGTTCTGCACCACTGTGACGTTGTACAAGCACCGCTCCTATCCCGATTCCCCTCGCATCAGTGTGAAATTCAGTCGGACAAGATGGATCGAAGTGACGCAAGAGGAGTGCTGACGTTAGTATAAACTGCAGTTGAGAGAGTGATACGTCACACTCTGGCGTCCAATTGAAGGATGCATTTTGTCGCAAAATACTTGTCAACGGGTAAACGATGTCGGCAAACCGGGGAACAAAACGACGAAAATACGAACATAGGCCAATGAATGAGCGGAGTTCTCGTGTTGACTGCGGTGGCTTGAAGGAGCTCACTGCTTCAATCTTACGAGGATCGGGTCTGACGCCATCCTTGTCGACTAAGTGTCCCAGGACCAGTGTTTGACGTTCGTCGAACCGACACTTTTTTGAGTTTAGGACCAGTCCAGCTTTCTCAATGCAGTCGAGAACGAGGCTGAGGCGTTCGTTATGTTCTTCAAACGTGCGGCCAAAGATTACAACATCATCGAGGTAACACATGCATATCTCCCACTTTAGACCGCGTAGTACTGTGTCCATGAATCTTTCAAAGGTGGCAGGAGCATTGCAAAGGCCAAAAGGCATAACATTAAATTCGAATAGGCCATCTGGAGTCACGAAAGCGATCTTTTCCTTGTCGGCAGGGTCCATAGGTATTTGCCAGTACCCCAATCGCAAATCAAGTGTTGAGAAGTAAGAAGCAGCGTGTAAGCAATCACTGACGTCATCGATTCGCGGTAGTGGATAGACATCCTTCTTCGTCACTGCGTTTAGATGTCTGTAATCGACGCAGAATCTCCAGGAGCCATCTTTTTTTCGGACCAGGATTGCTGGGGCTGCCCATGGACTAGATTACTCTTGAACGACACTTTTGTTCATCATCTCCTTGACTTGCTCGGCAATAACTTTGCGCTCGGACGATGGCACTCGGTAGGGCTTCTGGCGGATGGGGTGTGCTGAGCCAGTATCTATTCTGTGACGAGCGCAGGACGCGGTATGACGGTAAATGAAGGGGTGCATCTCCATGCGTGAAATCAAATTCGGCCTCATGCCTGGCAAGGACTTGTACCAGTGCTTGCCGTTCCGATGTACCGAGAGCCTTGCTGATCATGCCAAGCATTAGCTCTTCAGAATGGCGATTATCGCAAGGAAAGTAAGCTGTAGAAACGTCCGTAGTTAGTGCCGCTATTGAAGTACATGCGGCTTCATCGAAAAGAGCGATTTTCATACCGCGAGGAAGGACAACCGGCGTGGCGGAAGAGTTCAGCGCCCACAATGTGGCGACTCCTTTCGTCATTCACACGACAGAGCAGGGCACAAGTATATTATTTAGCACCGTTTATGCGGAGAGGCCTAACTACAAGGTCAACACAATCAGTATCAACAGTAGTTGTAGAAACACGAACGGGCGTCAGGCACCACGATGGTACAATCACTTCATCAAGAACACTGACTGTGTCTATGTCCTTGTCTTCACTACCCAAGCTTTGTTCAGAATGTGCTGATATAAATAACTTGTTCAATGAGATTTCGCCACAACCACAGTCCACGGAAGCGCCGCACTGTTCAAGAAAATCGATACCAAGAATAACGTCGTGCGAACAACGAGAAAGAACAAGGAATTCTGACACAAACACTTTCCCAGCCAACAAAACACTCACAGCACAAACACCAAGGGGATGAAACCACTCGCCGCCTACTCCACGAAAGGTAATACCGTCGTTCCAAGAAAACATAACTTTGTGGCCTTGCCGGTTTTTCAAAGCGAGGCTCATCACAGACACAGTCGCCCCAGTATCAACTAACGCCATGGTCGGTATTCCGTCAATCGAGACATTCACCGTGTTTTTGAACATCACAACAGGCAGAGGTATTTCTTGCAAAGACCGTCCGGCGACCACACATCCACTGGCCGCGGATGCTAGTTTCCCGGGGGCGGTCAGGAAGAACGGCACCGAGGGGACGCAGAGCGACGGGGACGGCTATTTGGAGGCGTGAAACTCTGCTCAGATGCTGGCGAATCGCTGCGTCTGGTCTCGTGTGAGAAGTGATCCCTTGGAAGCAAATCGGTCGTCCGCAGGTCATATGAAGTACGGGTTCTGGGTGGCGAGAACATCGATGGTGTCCTACGTGATTGACGGGCTTGGCGACAATACCGAACTATATGGCCTGTGGAACGACAGTTGTAGCACACGGGAGGGTCGCGGTTCACAGCGTCTACCTCGAAACGAATGGTAGACGGCTGCGGGCGGCGAGAAAGTTCGTGGTCATGTGGATAACGTGTCTCTGCTGCTTGCTGAAATCCGTTATATCTTTCATAAGTCGCGTCGTGGTAGTAGGGTCGGTGCTGTTCTTGTCGTGGCCTGACAGAAGTCGCAGGGCCTCGGGGGTAAAAACGCGGCTGCTCTTGTTGTGGCCGAGCGCCATAAGTAGGGCCTCTGTCGTAGAGACGTGACTGCTGTCGGGGCGCGAGTTCATAATCCTCAGTGCCCCTTGCCGCAGGATACGGGGAGAAGGATGCCACGTTTGGCTCAAAATCTGGTGGTAGGCGGAAGCTACGAGTGCCTGGATATGTCACTTGCGCGTGCAGGCTGAGTTCTTCCCGAACTATTTGTCGGATCGTTGATTCAAGATCAAGGGGCTGGTTGCTGTCCACGCTTGCAACTGTCGTTACATTGGCTAGCCTGCCAAACTTCGGCGTTATGCGCCTCGTCTTTACTTGCTCGAAAGTACGACAGTGCCGAATGATGTAAGCGACGGAAGCCAGGCTGTCTTTTGCAATGAGGAAATTGTAAACATGCGCGGCAATTCCTTTTAGGATGTGCCCGACTTTGTCTTCCTCGGACATTCCAGAGTCCACCATCCTATACAGCTTTATTACTGCCTCAATGTAGGTCGTGCAGGTTTCGCCTGGTACTTGCGCACGTTGCAGTAGCGTCTGTTCTGCCCTTTTCTTTTTCGTCGCGGAGTCACCGAATCGCTCTTTGATTTCCGAAACAGATCTTCCCCATGTTGTGAATGTTTCCTCGTGGTTGTCGAACCACACCAATGAAGTATCGGTTAGAAAGAACACGACGTTCGAAAGCTGAGAAGCGCTGTTCCACCTGTTGGCGGCACTCACCCGGTGATAATGGATGAGCCATTCCTCGACGTCTTCGTCCGATCTTCCGGCGAAGGGACGCGCATCTCTCAGTTGCAGAGCAGAACTTGGGGCAGCAGTCGGAATGGGCCGCTGTTCGTCTGCGTCGTGGGACATATTCAACTCCGGTAGATTCGGTGGGAGTCCAGCAAGGCGATGGCTCCGTCGAAGAACTTGTGGTTCAGCCTCCGTCTTCGGGTGTCGATTACGCAGCACCTTTCACCACAACTGTTACGAGGAGTTGCGAAGAAATGGTTTTATTTACAGGAGAATTGGACGATGATGGTAGCGTGATCGTAGCGCAGCCCGGCCTCTCTAACTCCTCGTTTTCTTCGTCCTCTCTTTCTTCTCTTCTTGTCCGTGCCTTTCGTGTCTGTTACAATGTGTTGCGAGAACTGAAAAACAGTCGCTTCCTGATTTCTTCATTCAGTAACCTGCCGCGTGCATCGGCATTGTGATGCCCTTTCGTCGATACGTGGTGCCGGCCCGTACTGACACAACGACATGACCCGAAATGTAGTATCCTTATGCCATTTCTTAAAAAGATCACTATTTGTGTAAATCAGCGTTTTTGGTTGAAACCAAGAAAAAAATATTCAACGGTAGGTATCATTTTTGTCCGGCATTTGAGTTCTAGCTGAAAAGAGTCGGTGAAAGCAAATTTACAATAAAGCTAAGGCGACCCACAATCTGCACACAGCCGCGAGCCTACATGCGCTCCACTGAGAATAACCTGCCAAAGTTAAGGTCATGTGTCAGCTGGCCGCTCAAGCAATCTTTACTTTTTTTTCGTTTCTGCATCCATTCTGCCTGCGTCTGCGGCAAAAACGTGAAGTGGGATGGTGGTGGTGGTGGTGGTGAATTGTAGCAGCAGGCGGGTTTAGCCTGGCGAACAAGTCCGGCAATTGCTCCAGGCAGATAGATAAACAGAAATTGGTGGAGGCAGGTGGTAGCGTAATGGTTAGCGTGCCCATTTCCCAAATGCAAGATGGAGCATTTGGGAGATGGGCTCGAATCTCGGTGGTTTGTTTGTGAAGACAGCTTTCTGTGGTCTCTGGTGACTGCGAAGCTCAGAATGAGGCGACATCCTGACGACAACGGTCGCCGTCAACGTAACAGAATAAGCGGGCGTGCAAGGTCACGTCTAAAGCCGAAAGCACATTCGGAGGAAATACACTATACTCTTGCCGACAAAAAAAAAAAACGTGATGAGTAACGAGCGGTGTTGTTGAGCGAGGCTGTAGACGGATAATGTCACCATAGACAGGACAACGCTCCCATCCTGGTGCTCAGCGGAAATATACGTCGACAGTGTGTCAATTAGCGTGTAATTGATACTTCAATAAGGTCGTTGCGTGTTTGTGTTGTGTCTAGCAGGAGCTAGTAGCGTAAGAGATGACACTGGAGAGAAGGCGGTGAGCGAAGTCCGCGAAAAGTAATTGAGGATAGCCATATAGAACGTCGACGCCATGTTGAATAAAGCCTGCGACTTCAGTTGCTCAGCCGCCAGAAAGGCTTGTGTCGTAGCATACCGCTGGGCGTATTTGGTAACCACAGCGATAAACACACATTTTGCGGAAGTAAACAGAGGAAAGGGACGTAGTGAGTTGGCCGCCCTTTTCGAGCTCTGGCATAGTTTGAAAAATGAATGTGGGGAAGTATGACGCACAAAATAGTATATGTCAACCCAAACGAATCAGCGTGGTCATACTTGCGCGACACGCCATGGTAGCCTGCCACCAATACATCATGAACTTGAAGTGATGAGAGTTTTCATTGCGTACTTGAGAATAAAAACGAGCACGTCAGAGACGTCCGAGGGACATTTCTAGGGTACAAGAGCACAACCCCCCCCCCCAAAAAAAAAAAATCACGAATATAAGCTTACGCATATGGGCGTCGTAAGATCGAGCACTTCGGCGCTCGTTGATCTTCTTTAGGATCACGTCAGCATTTCATTCAGCGTTTCTTTCTGAGAAAAAGTGTTGAAGGCGCCCGTTTATTTGCATCACAATGGCAGGCGCAACCAGGCAAACATTGACAGCATTTCATTAGAGAGTGCCTGCGTACTCTGTGGAGATTACGCATGACAATGACATCAAACGCAGAAAGCTTTGCTTACATCGATTCGCACATACATAGGATTCGCATAATTTTTTCACTCATTGAATACAGTGCATTCTACGGTGTCATTCTTCGACAAAACAGATGGTACCGATTTTCGCGTAATGAGGATTGGAACAAATTGTCTCACCTTCCGGCTGTCACCTTTCTCCTACTGCCAACATTCCTTCCGCTCCGTAGTTGCTTAGCTTTTATTGGGTTCGGCTGCTAATCACGAGTTCTCGAGATCGAATCCCAACCACGGCAGCGGTATTTAAATGGGTGTGAAATGCGAAAACCCGCGTACTTAGGGCTAGGCACACGTTAAAAAATCCCAAGTGGTCTAAATTATTCTCGAATCCTCCACTACGGTGTGCCTCCTAATGAAATCGTGGTTTTGGCAAGTAAAACCTCATAATGTGTTACGTAACATTCGTTAAGGATGTCCTGGGCAGTCGCACAACTCTTGAGTACAATTAAGCGTCAGGAGTTGTGCGCGAGGTCTTTGAGTATGTGGATAGCCTTTATGGCGTTCGATAGCTGCTAGTCTACATTGCGGCTATATAATAAAGGCGGAACGGCAACATGGTAGAGAATGGGGAGAACACACAAATCCCGCATATATTACTGCACAATAATTTTAAATATCGTTCTTGCTTCAGGCACGTGGACAACCGCCATAGGAGACTACTTTGGAAACTAACTGCAAGTACTGTATATGTCGTACCCAATGGTGTACCTGGCCTGGTGGCCAGTAAATGGAGACGTAATATTGCGAACAGCTTCGGCTATAGCGTGCTAACGGACAACGACACAAACTGAAGTGACTAGTGCAAGAGTGGACAGGGAACACTAAAGACGGTACAAGGACAAGCGCCCAGTTGGATGTTTGCGCGCTTATCCTTGTCGCCTCTAGTGTCCCGTGTCCACTCTTGCGCTAGTCACTTTAGCATGGAATACCAACTAGCCCGGTCTCACAGCCTGCGACGACACAGGGACAGTTTGCTCAACTCTTGTATCGTGACTTTTGTGTTAAGGTGAAAAACCAACTTATCCATGCATATGTCTTAATGCTTAAGCACATCTAGATTTGCAGCTGCGGCGGTGGCCCATGTGTGCGCATTGCAATGTCGCTAGTGAAATAATTTTGTGCACCTTAACGAATTCGATAGTGAAAAATCAAAATCCGTCCACGACGGCGTCTCTAGTAGGCGCTGTGCGATGTTCGGACGTTAACAATGTATGCCGACTGAAGAAAGGCTGCCCCGAAGTACTTCTGACGATTAGGCTAGCTTCTTTACTCCGTAGAATGAGAAAAAGAAAAGGAAAAGAAAAAAAAAGAAAAAGAAAGCACCGCATCAAAAGCCCAGAATCAACCATTGCTCGTCGCGACTAAACGCTCTTAGGATGACGAGTAATTTCTAGGCGACGAGCGAATACGCTTGATCAAGAACACTGATAACACCGGCGGGACAAGCATTGTGGCGAAGTTCAATGCGCAGGGATAGCTTTTATTTTTTTTTTATTTTGTTTGGTTGACGTCATCACGCGTCACCGCGGGAAGTTTGAAAAGTTTAAGGTTAGTACACCACGTGGTGGCACTCACGCGAACTAAACCCTCATGTCCAGAAAAGCTGGATACGTTGGAGCAGTTCTGGAGGGGAAAATTTTGCCTTTTTGGAACACTTTGAGTAATCTGTAGCCAATTGGTGAAGCTTGTTATTGCTGTGCAATCAGTAAGTGCTGCTGAACAGTGAAGCAATACAATGTCAACAACGACTAATTAGGCTTGCCTTAATACCACGGACGCCATACCGTGCACAGTATGTTGCAAACCTAACCTCTTTTTTTTGGCTGGGCAAGGAACCTAATATTGTAAACAATTAAATAAAACAAAGATATCCACCGAACCTTCCCTCCGCCCAGCGACAAGCTGGTCAGGGCGCAGGCGGCGGCCCTCAGACAACTGCAGACGCTCATGTACCCTAACCCGACACAATACCACAGGCTCTACCCAGGTATATACCCGACAAATGTACGCAAGGTCTGCCACACTGATAAAGCCACTTTAACTCACATGTTCTGGCACTGTAACAAAAACCCGCACGGTGATAACTCCGGAACCCTTCCGCCGTGGCGGGCCACTCTCTTGCGCAGCCGCCGAATCGGTGACCTGGCTGGACGCACAGCTTTAGAGATGCCACAACTCTCTGAATTTGTATATACGCATCTCTTCCTTATACCATCATTGGGGCAGGGTGCCCTTTTCTCTTCTGCAAAAAGGAGAGAGCATATCGTATTCCGTAGGATACATGCAGTTCATCAGCACGGGATGCGCAAGTGATCCCGCCTGCGTTCGACGCAGGATCGTCTGTTGTTGCCTGATGAGTTTGGGTTGCGGTTCTGGCAGTCTGCACCTTTGCTCTCGGTACACCCGGGTAATTTGCCAGACGGAAGGCCTGCGTGGTTCGGGATCATTTTTTCTTATACGCACTGGGACGCCGACGCCGGATTTCCTACAACGGATTTTCTGTCGGGCCCTTAGCGCTACCGCGTTAAAATTCGTCTCGCAGGTGAAGGAAAATGGCAGTAAATCCTGCCGCGCGAAACGTGGAGCAAGTCGAAAGCGGTACCTGGCGCGATACTTCACCCAGAAGCGGTGGCCATGAACTCACTAGAGCGTGTCATCGATCCGCGCTTTCCTTCTCTCATGCTGGCGACATGATTTCCCGACCTTGTTTTAGTTCTCTCACTTTTTGCGCATAGCCATGTTAGCACAGTGTACTGTGAAACAGCCTTAAATATTATTCTTATTTCTATATTGCTCTACCCGGTTCTTGGCCAGTCCGCCAGAATGGAGTACATCTGTGCTGCCGGCAACTGCGAATTTCACTGCAGCCAAATATAGGCAGTTTTCTTTGACCAAAGACAAAAAAAAAAACTCTCATTAACAACATACGCATACTTTATGCATGTAAGTTATTCTTGGAACCGACAATGGTATCCTAACTGGCAATTCAAAGTATCATAAACAAGTCTGCGTTGCCGTATTCCACCGCTCGATTTTTACTGGCACAGATGTGGTCTGGCAGTATCCCCTTTATGCTACCTCTACATGCAATGAGCCGGAATCCATCGATCACTTTTTGTTATCATGTCGGCGGTTTTCTACTCATGGAAAACGATGTTCATAACTTCCCCTTCGAAATCTAGGACGGCCTTTATACAATACTGTTATACCTTCACTTGCAGCAGCGGTGGAACGCTCGCCGAGCCAGTTAGAATTTCCTCTGTGACACAAGAAGATTACATTATTAATATTTCTAGTTTGTCATGACTGATATATTTCTCATTGAGTAAGCTATAAATAAAAAAAATACAAAGTAAAAACACAAATTCACAGCTATATTAATAATATTATTATTCGAAATTTTACTTGCTCATTTTTACTTCTATCCTATATGTATTTTATTAATAGGTTTGCCTTACTATATCCCTATCTACGCAGTGGTGACTACCTCGTTGTACACTACTTTATTTCATTTACTATCGGTTTATTTCTTGTCTTCGATTATTCATTTATTTTCATTTTTTACTATTTATTTAATCACTGATTTATTAACTAAATTATTTCATTTTTCAATCATAGTACCACCCGGTTCGTGGCCTATCACCACATTGGGTTTGTGGCAATAATTGAAGCTTCATCATCAGCTTCATCATCGCTAACATCTAGGCTCTACATATACATCTAGTAGTTCGTACCTCGCGCTGGCACGGGCGCGTGGAACGAGCCCAACCATTCGTCTGTTCGGTGCTCCTGCTCCAGGACCCTTCTACTCCTCTCTGTAGGCTCGAAGCTTCATCAAGGAGAGCATTTCAAGGTAAGCGTTGCAACTCTGGGGCGTTTGTGTAGGTGTTGGGTGGTTTGAGCTTGATTCTTGGCAATAATTAGGCGTCGTCCCGTCGATAGGTATCCGCTGCCGTCACAGGGCCGGTGGACGCGCGTTGTTGCTACTTCATCGCGTCGAGAGCGTCTCGCGAGTGTCCTCACCTATAATCCGTCTCGGAAAATCAGGTGCAACGCTGAGGAGGCTAGAGTTGCGTTTTGCAGTGGCTGCGTCCGCACTTAGAAATTGATGTTCTTGCTTGACTCGTGCTGCGCTCTGGTGTCGTAAGTAGCACTCGCTACTATTATCTGCAGCGATCGCATGATGGAGCCACGACCTCCATGTCTGTGCGTTTGTATGAATTCAATAGGCCAATGAGGTGTGATCACGCCACCTGAGGGCCACCAATGAGGTGTGATCACGCCACTTGTGTGATAGCCAGTGGCATGACGCAACATGCCCTTAAAATGCTATGCAAGTCTAATAAACGCCACGTTGGCCAGGCTCTCTCGCCTGGTACAAGCGTCTCCGCCAACTTCATTGCGTCGGACGCGAGGCCCCTCCGTCGGCCGGCTTTGGGTGCGACGGTACAGAATGGCGACGAGGATTTAGAAGAACCTGCTGTCTCAAATGCCGTAAGTGACAATGTTACTTATCTACTTCGCTCCTATACTTTTTCCTCGCATGCCTTCGGAGCTTCTCCGAATGCTTCAGATGGCGTCGGCCTAGGCCTTCTTCGTCTGGGGTCATCTTCGGAGACGCCTATTGCCTGCTTCCTTCGGTTTCCCTAGCCGTAGACTTCTGCTTGCAACGCTACAGAATGGCGTCTTTTTAAACCTTCCTCTGGTCCTCCACTTACCTGGCCCTCCTCTGATTCCTGGTACAGATGGAAGAAAAATTTCGAGGTACGTATTAAAGCGGCGGGCGGGAGCGGATGGGAGGACGAGCGCCGAGCGTCGGCTCTCATCAGCGTTTTGGGCAGGGAAGGCCAACGCAAATACGTCGCGACAGAACAGGCTGAGGCACAGCCAACTACAGCTGCAACGGGAGGACGAAATGCGGCCCAGACGCCCAGTACGTCGACTACGGAGGCAACGGCCACGACGAGCAAGTACGAGGAGCTGCTGAAGCTCTTGGATCGGTTATTCTCGGCAAACTCCTGGCGCAGAGACATCCGTTCAGAAGCGCAAGCAACTGCCGTTTGAGCGTTTCATGGAACACGTCAGGGCCCTCAAGGAGAAATAGCTCGCTTGCAAATTCGATGCTACGTACGACGACCGGATCCGAGGTCAAATAATGGAATCGCCAACCTCCATATCCAACAAGTTTTTGGCTCACTGAGAACATTTGACCTTGGATGATGATGACAAAATGTATTTATTAAAGGATGGCGCGAAGGCCTATAATGGGGAATAGGAAGAGGAGGGGGGAGGCGTATTCAGAGCCGTCCTAGGAGCTGCGCGTCCTTGGCGAAAGCCAAGAGCGAGTCCAGAATGGCCCTGTCAGAATCCATCGATCCAGTTGCCGGTCTAATCCACTCCTCGTAGGACGACACTCGCACCGCCCTCAGGTGGTGGTCCCGCTGTTGAGCGTGTCGCTGGCACTCCCAAAACAGATGGGCTGCGGATGGCCGCGTAGCCATGTCGCAGTCAGGGCACCTGTGTGGCGTATGGAGCGCTTCTTGGTCCGCGGAGGCTGTGGGATGGCCGGGTTCCTGCGATGGAAGGGAGTTGGGAGACGGAGATGGAGGGCGTCTTTCCCGGCGTGGCCGGTACTGTCGCCACCGTTCCAGCACATCCGGTGTGAGGACGAAGCCGGAACGGAGCCTATGCAACAGCACCTGCCCCGACCTGGGAAGACCCGCTGGAAGTGGGTCTGGGTCTGAGGGCACACTCGCACGGAGTTCCCTCTTGCGTCGGTTGGCTGCTGCTCTCAGAGCTCTGTCGGGGTCATACGGGGCTCCATTTGTCGTGTTGCCTGTGCTGGTTGTGAGGGCTTCTGAAGGATACCGGGAGACGACGCGGTTGGAAAGAAGGGCGCGCGCCGCCTCGTGGGCTCTCTCATTTCCCTCGATGCCCTGGTGACCAGGGATCCAATGAAGTGTTGCAGTGACCCCGTGGACTTCCGCGCGCCTGAAGGCCTGCTTGACGAGGAGTACTTCCGATGATGATGTGTGGCGCGACTTGCAGGCATGCAGCGCATACTGAGAGTCGGTGTATATATCGATGTGTTTTGCTTGCGTGGTGCTTGAAACTCTATCTAATGCCCAGGCTATTGCGCGGAGTTCAAGTTCCGTTGGGTCGTCAGCATCAGCAGTTGTAAAGGTAGAATGGATAAAGCCGAAGAAATCGGTCGAGAAATGGCGGCGACGCAGAACGCCAACCAAGCGTTGGGCGACGCCGAGAACGTTCAGCCCGTCGGAGCGGCGCAAGATGGCGGTTCGGCGGCGCGGCGTGCAGGTAAATATGGCCATGCCCTTCCTCCCGGCAGGATGGACCGGCATACTCGAGGTGGCCGAGCGTTCTCGAACGCCTGCGCGACGCGTCAGCAGGACGGCGTTCGAACCAGGTGCAATCGGCCGAATGAAAATCGCTCGTTCTTCTACGCATCAAGTCGGTCCATGTTACCATTGTGGCGGCTTGTGGCGGGCACTTGGCGTCTTCAGAAATTGTCTGGCCCGGAACAAAACTTGCAGCCGTATCAAGGGACACCTGGCTACCGTTTTACGGATGAAGAAACAAGGCGCATCGCCAGTTCAAAATGTTACTTCAGTGCAAACGGAATGTGTCGAAACGGCATCGGTTCTTTCGGTGAATTAATACTTCATTTCCAAGCACGAGAGACTTCAGCGTTTCCCTGGTCGTTGGTCAGGTGTGATTACGCCAGCTCGGTGATAGCGAATGGCGTGATGCAGCATAACCTTAAAATGCTATTGAAGTAAAAAAAAAAAATAAAACGCCGGAAGAAGTGTCTCCGTCAGCCGCAATGCGTGGTCCTCCCAGACGCTCGGGTGCGACGCTGTATTCTTGATCGTAATTGTGCGGAACTGTTCTTGGTACAGGCTGAGTGTTGTACGAAAAACGTTTTAATCCTCAGAAACAAACTGTCATATACGGTTATTTCATGCGTTGTTTTACATCAATTTCTTTTTCATTGCGTTTCTTTTTGGTTTTTGCCTCACGTGCAAGCTCGCACGAGCATACGCCTTTGCGCGCAGAGAGGCACGGACGCAAAGCGCGTAGTGATACGTTCTTGTCACCGAACTTCTTGCGTAGCTAGCAGAGCGTTTCACCTGTCTGAAACGGAGTATAGAGAGTGTATATCTTACACCGTGGTGCAGGCTCAGCCCTCCCCGATGCTACTGCGGTAGCGGTCGAAAAAGCGCCGAAAAAAGATATGGAACGACTAATATCGAGCCTGTCGGAGGGTCCAACTCAAGTGTTTACATCCCAAATGATTCAGCTTTTCAGTACTGTGGTGAGTTCGAACGTTAGCTTGCAGATTCCTATCTCATCCCCTTAAGGGGATGGGCAGACACGACGCTGAACAGCCGACAGATTCTCTCCCCGTTATTGTAGAAAGCTCAGAAAATTCATGGCCATCATCTCCAACTCGATAGATTCCTCGCTGGCGTTATATGCCGTATTTAATCGAATGTAACACGACCACGATTTTAACGGGAGGGTCGACTTTCAAGCCAAATAAAGAAAATAAAATGAAACTGCCAATGAAACGCGACATGAAAACTAAAAAAAAAAAAATCTGACACCGTGCTTGTTAAGGTATATTTAGTAAGCCAGTGTTTACAAGTTTATACGGCCGATAAATCTACTATCTTTGCTTAATATAGCTATGTATACTAATTTGCTATCGCAATTGTTGCTTCGCCTTTTCGGCAAAACTGCGACTTTTTCGTGCATGATGTCGCGGCGTGTCACAGAGAACGCGCCCTCATTGAAATTAACGCCAACCAAGAAACGCGAGGGCAGCCTCTTTGTCCTCAACCTATGCAGTTCGCCGGGAGAGCCGTAACGTTTCGGGGCCCTGTAAAAATATGCATATCTTACGCAATGAGAGAATCGATGTAAGCGAAGCTTCGTCTGCTGTTTGCGTTGATTGGCGGTGATATATTGACCGCATACGACAGTCGTGATGTGATGTGCAATGTTACCCTGGCTGCTCTGCTCGACGCTTTCTGCGAGCCTTCGTCTCCTCGGCGTAGAGTGCACGCTTTGGCGTCATTGTGGGTTCTAGCGTTGTGCGTCGCAGAACTGCCTGCTTTTTCTCTATTTCCTCGCTAACATTCTCCCCGCCTGCTCCCTTCGCTGTCCTTGCTGCTGCAATGAGCACGGAGACAACCGCGGCAGCTCCCGCATTCCATTTGTGGGGCGTCGCGCCTAGTTACGGCGTACAGAGGGCATTGTTCACAGGCGATGCGCCGTAAATGTTGACACGAGCTTCTTGGGTCGTCTTTGTGCCACACTCCTGCCATGTACGCTAAAGGCCCAGTGTCGCGAAAAATCCGCTGTGGACGCCGCGGGCATCGCTAGGCGAATAATCAGTCTGAACCACAACCACGCAGGCACTCCACGTGGCGCATACCTTGTCTTACATTCTTTACAAAGTCACTCCTCGGAATTTTGAAAGTTACAGCTCATAAACGTCTGTCGTGGAACAGAACGCCGACGGTGCACGCGTTTCATGATTTTCTGACAAGGCCACACCTCAGCCACGTCCCAACGCGGCCGGCGTTAGATTAAGGCGCGCGTCTGGTCTGCGTCTCGACGTGGCCGGCGTTAAGGCGGCATGCAAGACCACAGCAGCAGTGTTGCAGCGGCGGGAAAGTCGCAGAAAGAAGCAAAGAAAGCTTCGCTTTAAAAGCATGCGCTGACGGTTTTTTGTTCTTACGACATTGGTTTCTTGACTATCGTTCTCAAAATTCCGACGAATAACGTTGTCAGAATGTAAGACCAGGTATGAGCAACTTTAGCATTAGAATGATGCGACAATATAACTCGCACATGCCGCATGTCATATAGCAAGGCGTGGGATATGGCATAAACATACCTAAATATGTGCGGAAGCTTGTGCTCGAGGTCGGCGCACGGCCAACGCCGGATTTTCGGCGTAACGAGGCCCTAAAGCTATCCCTGTAAAAGAGAGCGCTTGAGAGAAAGGCGACTTCGCGCTCGGCTTGTGAACTCCACGCGCCGCGCAAAACTTCAAAACTTGGCTGAGGTGTTCACAGAAATGTATGCTATCTGCCGACTGTTTTTTCAGCGAGCCCTTGGGGCGGCTCGGGAACTTGTTAGGTATGTCCCGGCTTGAATATGTTTCACCATGTTTTTCAGCACGCCGTGAACAACCCTGGTTTTGAGTTTTCTGTGAAGGCCAATGGCCATCTTGTAGCCACAGAGGACAAGATAAACGACATCAGTGTGCAAAACCATGGGAAAGGGGTAAGTGATTGCTTTCTGTTAATTCAAATACACTTCCCTGGTTTTTGTCACACACTGTTAGTGTATATGCCAACTCTGCCAATATTGCGTAACGTTTACGAATTTGGAGGCACCTAAGCGGGACCTGATCTACTTACATGTTTATCGAAGTAGAGAAAATCATTCGAACTTAAAATAAGCTATTTAATAAACACTTTGTCACCAAAAGTACTTCGATGCGTTTCACCAGAAGCGGATTTATTGGCAATCGAACGCGGCGTTCGCGGTGCTTCCGCTCCTCCTTCAATGCCTTTCACTGCCAAGGTTACGACAGAGCGAGGCGTGCTCACAAGGCACCGCCGTCTACAAGTCACCGTGGCGCGCAGTTCACGTTTGAATTTGGATGTTAATGTAGACGCCACTGCCCCCGATTTTGGTGCCTGCGACGCGCCAAACGTAAGCCAAACGCGGTTGTCATGAGCGAGCTGCACAGCGCTGAGCCAGTGGACTTGTCGGGGTACCCCGCCGTATCTGCGCTACGTAGCAGACCGCAGCTACACGCAGATGTAGTGCATATTGCGCAGCGTTTGCTTTGTGCCCGACAGGGCCCGTGTGCGTCCTCGCGCTCATACGATCCAGTCTGACCATGCTGCGTGGTGCGGACCGGCTTTGTCCTCTGCCTGCGTGACTAGCGAATAGTAGCCACATGCAAGTGCATTGTAAAACGAAAGTTTTATGCCTGAGTACTTCCTGTAACGGATGCCACATATATTACCCATGCGCTACAAAGGTCGTCGCGTATTTTTCATTCTAGAGTAGTCCAGTCATACTTTGCCCGCACTAGAATCTTTCAGAAATCAATTTTCCCACTTACGAGCGAAGAATGGAATCATTTACCAGAATGTATTGTTGAATGCATATCTCATGTTTCATATGAAAATATATTGAAAAACATCTTTTGTAAACCCTCTTCTGCTTGGGCAGCATTGCTGCCTGCAGTATTGTGTAAATAAATAAATAAACAATGGATGTAACGCTGGCACTAAGGAGTAAAATCGCTGGCTTGTTGCAGCACTGTGGAAGCTGCACAAATTCTTAGTTGATAGGAACGCCGAGTGCCCACCGAGATGTGCTCATGCGCGCCACCTCGTCTGCGCAGCGTCTGCTTACAGTATGATAAATGGCAATGTATGTAAAAATAATGAGCGAAGAATACGAGGCTGAAAATACCTGTAGGTTTTGATCATAAAGTGAATACAAAATGAAATTTATTTTAGAAGTGAGTAAACCATGCGCATGTAATAGCTTGTCTAAAATGACACCCAATATTGTAATGCTGTCAGGTATTGCTAGGATATGATTACTTAATGATACACCTGTAGTAGGTGGAATTGTTGTTCGAAGGTTATGAAATAAAACGTGTTTTTGATGGACTGATTCGAAGATAATTTGGTGCTTTAGTGAGCACCACCTGTCGATATTGCCAAGTTTAGCGTTCAACTGAACTTGCATTACTGTTAATCACTACTGAGATGAATAAATGGTAGTGTCATCGAAATACAAGAGGAACTTGTAACTGGTAAGCACATCGGGTAGATTGTTTATGAACAACAGGAAGTGTAAGGGACCTCATAATACAACCTTGAGGAACACCAAAGTTGCCTGATGAAAGCTGACAGTTGCCATGTACAACTTGAGACCGATTAGTTAGCTAGCCATGAAGGACCAGTGATGCCGTAGGTCTCTATAATTCACAAAAAAGAATAGAATGGTTCAGAGTACCAAATGCTGTAGTTCGGTCAATGAATGCTGCTCCCACAATTAGCCCGGTATCTACAGATCAGATTTTTTATGGCCTCGTAGCGCGAGTGTCGGCGTAACCGAGCGAACGAGCACAACAGCGAAGGATCAAAGAGCGACAGGGAGTGCAGCGGAAAATGAAATGTGGCGATAGCGCAGAGATCGCGAGGACGAAAGCGGAGGAGGGGATCGTATGGCGAAAGCGTGAGAAGAAAAGCGTAGTGCCCTGCATGACGCGTGCTTTGTGGCGACGATGGCTGCGAGGTGGCGCCAGAGTAGAGCGCGTCGTCTGTATGGAGGGAGTGCTGCATGAACGGACGTCGGTCTGCGGTGGCTGCTGTGAATCCCGCCTACGCATCACGATTAGCGAGGCCGTCGCGCCACGCTTCGCTCCGTTTGCAAAGTGCCGCACGAGACAGATTGTCCGCGCCAGCCAATATCTCGTGAAATGGAAACACGTAACCACAGATGAATTTGGTGAAATCTGGTGCCGCTCGCTGGACAGGCCGGACGGACGGACTCCTCGGTGGCGTTCCGTGATTCTCCTCGCACGGGCGTGGTGTGTTCCAGAAGTCGTGGGGCGCTGTTATTGTTGCGGTTTGCTTTTCTCGTACTGGAGCAAGTACTGTTCCAGTAGGACACATGAGACCGGTGAAATGACGACTCAGGAGAGCACCCGACATTATAAGAATGTATCACCAAGCGCGATGTTTATCCATTGCCACGCATCGACGACGCACTGGATCGTCTACAACATGCCAAATTTTTTTTCTTCGTTGGATCTTAAGTCAGGGTATTGGCAAATCGAAGTTGACCAACAGGATCGTGAAAAAACAGCGTTTGTAACCGAAGGGAAGTTCTTCCCTTCGGTCTCTGTTCCGCACCTGCCACCTTTCAGCGGATGATGGATACAGTGCTTGCTGAACTCAAATGGCAAACCTGCCTCGTATACTTGAACGACGTCGTCGAGTTCACGAGCACCTTTGACGAACATCTCACACGACTCGAGTGTGTCCTCGCTGCGATCCATATTGCCGGCCTCACCATCAAGCCTGACAAATGCTACTTTGGGTTCTAAGAGCTCAAGTTTCTTGGCCATGTCGTTGGTCCTCAAGGCGTCCGATCAGACCCCGACAAGTAAGCTGCCGTCGCCGAGTTTTCACCACCCACAGACAAGAAGGCTGTCCAATGCTTCCTTGGTTTATGCGCATATTGTAGGCGCTTCGTCGAGAGATTCTCGAGAATTGCTGAGGCTCTGACACTGCTTACATGCGACGATGTGCCTTTCATTTGGGCGGACGACCAGCAGCAGTCGTTCAATGAATTGCGCAAGCGTTTGCAAGAGGCCCCCATTCTTGCTCATTTAGACGAAGACGCTGACACTGAAATTTATACTGACGCCAGCAATTCTGGTCTCGGCGCAGTTCTTGTGCAGTGGCAAGCTGGAGCGGAACGCAACATTGCTTATGCAAGCCGCAGTCTCCCCAAGGCTGAGAAAAACTTCTCAACCACTGAAAAAGAATGCTTAGTAGTTGTGTGGGCAATTAGAAAATTCCGACCCTACTTGTACGGTAGACCCTTTAAGGCAGTCAGTGACCACCACGCGCTGTGCTGGCCTGCCAACCTCAAGGATCCTTCAGGCAGACTAGCACGTTGGAGCCTGCGCCTACTAGAGTGAGACATTACAGTTGTATACCGATCTGGAAGGAAGCACAGTGACGCTGATTGTCACGCGCACCACTCCCTACAACGTCATCGGACCCTGACCATGACTTGCCATTTGTCGGCGTTATCGACGCCATAAAGATGGCTGAGCACCAGCGCGCTGAGCCTGAGCTGCTGCCGCTGATCGAGCACCTTCAAGGAGTTGAAGGTGTTTTACCGCACTCGCTCGTGCGCGGCTTATCATCATACTACTTGCAGAACAACGTCCTTTACAGCAAAAACTGCGGAAGCGGTCCCAATACGTACCTCCTTGTCGTGCCATCGGCACTGCGCCAAGACATTTTGCAAGCCTGCCATGATGAGCCTTGCCCGGGACACCTGGGATTCGCTAAGACATTAGCAAGGATACGACAGAAGTATTACTGGCCCCGGCTTTATTATTCTGTACAACGGTACGCGATTGTCAGCGCCGCAAGAAGCCACCAGTCAAACCGGCCGGCTTTCTCCATCCTGTAGACCCTCCTCAAGCACCGTTCCAACAAATAGGAATGGATCTACTTAGGCCATTCCCACTGACCTCTTCGCGCAACGGATGGATATTCGTCGCTACCGACTACTTAACCCGGTTCGCCGAAACTGAAGCTATCCCTCAAGCAAACTCTTATGAAGTGGCCAAGTTCTTTTTACGCCACATCGTCCTACGACATGGTGCACCGTCGTTTGTCATCACCGACCGCGGTACAGCATTTACAGCGGAACTTATGCAGGACGTTCTCCAGCTGACGCATAGCTCTCACCGCAAGAGCACACCGTATCACCCTCAAACCAATGGATTAACGGAACGTCTGAAGAGAACTCTGGCTGATATACTCTCCATGTATGTCGACGAAGAGCACATGACGTGGGACGAGATTTTACCCTACGTGACTTTCGCGTATAACACTGCTGTACAGGAGACTATACAGTTTACGCCGTTCGAACTTGTATACTGGCGCAATGTCACGTCAACACTTGACGCCATGCTACCTCTGGCAGATAATAGCCCGACCAGCGAACAGGCGGAAGAGTTTGTACAAAGAGCCGAAGAGGCACACCAGCTTGCTCGGCATCGTATCTGGAGCCAACAGCATACCGACACCCTTCGATACAACCAGGGTCGACGCGACGTCCATTACAATACCGGCGCCTGCGTGTGGGTCTGGACGCCCGTCCGTCGCCGTGGACTCTCGGAAAAGTTGATCCGCCGGTATTATGGTCCCTACAAGGTTACATGCCGCCTCAGTGACGTGACCTCTTTTGGCCTCACGTGACTTGCGTGGGTGCGTCACTGCCAATGGCCACATGACCTCATTGACGTGCCAATGGTCACGTGGGTTTCTTGTAATAGCATTAGATGTGGCTTTTCCGGGTGGGTCCGAATGAACTGTTGAAAGACATTCCTTTTGCGATGAAATCCACTACAGTTCCACTGCCAGATATTAATACCCTGTGATGTGCCGCCATGGTTGGACGTAGCAGATAACTTGTCTTAGAAAATGCTGCGGAGCGCAGCCGCTGCCGACCTTTCAGTGTCGGTGTTATTCACTTTTTCCAACGGTGTAACTGAAGCCATTGTAGAAACGTGGCGTTCCAGATTATCGCATCCGATTCCTAGTGCTCTGACCGCCTCCGCGAGTTTGTCAATAACAATTTGAACTTTTTCGTGGGATTCATCCATTTTATCTATCGTTTTTTTTTTTCAATTTGCGAACACTGGCGCTCTTATCTGAGGCATGAACTGCCAGCGCCCTCTTTTTGGGTAGACCATTGGCAGTCGGTTCGGCTACGGGGATCTCCATGGGCGTTTCTACTGCAGGGGCCTGACTGGGTTGAACTGTCCCTCGCTTGCTGGCTTTTTTAGTTCTGCAATTTCTGCTGTGAGCTGCTCCATTGCGTATTTTAACGAAGCGTTTTCTCTTTCCAATTGTGCAATCCTGTTGTGCTCTGGCGATTGACCCCCCCGTTACCTTTTTCGGTGATTCCTTGACCCGGTCAGCCCATGTGGTACCACGAAGAGCAGGCTGCTGGATCTGAACTGCAGGCCCCCTGGAACGAGAGTGGCCTCTGGAGCGGGAGCGGGTCCCGGGGGCCTTGCGGCCCCTGGAAGACGAGCGTTCCGTCGAGCGACCCCTAGAAGGGGCACGGTCCTAGTAGCCGCTATCCTCGCCGCCAGGGTCTCGGGGTCGGCTCCTGGATGTGTGCGAGCTGCTGAAGGCCGGCTTGAGAGGGGTTGGCCACCCAGTTAGTTGTGTGGATTGTTCGCGGCTGCGCCGTTCTCTTCTCCGTTGTCTAACTAGAAACGGAATTTGGAACCTTTGCTTGCAGCTTCTGTGAGCCGTGGAATGAGGGCCTCCGCAGAGGGTGCACTTCAGTGTACATTCGTGCTTATCGTCCGGGTTGCTCGCACCACAGCCACGGCAGATTGAATTTTCAGGGGCTGGGCAAACGTCAGCTCTATGGCCAAGCTTTTCACATGCATGGCAAACGTCAGTTTGTCTGCGATAGAGTGAGAATTTGACCAAACTGGGACCGCATTTTACGTAGTCCGGGACTTTGAGTCCATCAAACAGGATGACTACCGTGCTTGTGTTCTTGATTCGTCTCACCTCGAGGGCGCTTGGATTCTTGGGTTGAATGATCAGGCGTTTGAGCTCCTCTCGATCGATGGTGGGAACAGTGTCACGAATAACTCCCTTGCATGAGTTTTCGGGGGCTGCGATATATGCACTAACTTCGTAGCTTGCTTGTCCAATAAGTATAGCTTTCACATCGGCGAGGCCATGGCGTTGCGCTTTGATGGCGTGCTTGCCACCAATATGTTTTGCACCATGTTCGGACATATGATATCCTCCGCCGTATCCGCCTCCGTAAGTCCAGCAGCGGTAGTGAGTGCTTGGGCAACTCTGAAGTGGCCCATCTTCTTGATGCCCAGTCCTCCACGGGGACGGATTATGATTCGAACGTGCTCTTTCGGTACGCGAGGCAATCTCGAAGCAGTCGTTAGCCGTGTCATGACACTCGCCGTAGCCTGGCTTTTATTCCCGCCACGTCGCATGTCGGTGACTCGGCCGCCCTGCCCGAGCGGGTCCTGGATGATGGGTTTTCGCTTTTGTAATGCCGTGGTCCACCCAGCGCTTTCATTGACTTAGTTGGGAGAGATATCCTCACCCTTCACGGTGATTTGCATAGCCATAGACATCGTGGCTTGAGCGTGCGGAACCGCGCTGAGCTCGCCCGCCGAGCCCCTGCCGGGCAGAGGTCGCACAGAAAAGTCCTCGAGCGAGTGGGAAAATGTCCACCCACCGTTGAAAACTTGGTATCGGCGGAATCCTTGCAACTTTACCCATCGATTGGTGCCGACATCTTCAAGATTGAAGCAAGTTCTCGACCTTAATCATGTAGACAGATTTTTTCTAATAGATGTTCATGGGCACTACACTTTGTACAGGTCCCTCGGCAGTTCTGTAAACTCTGCCCGTATCAGTGGTAATTTAAGCATCGGACAGGACTTCACACATATGCGGCCTGACCCGGATTTTTACGTACCCCGCCTCGATTGTCCCAGCTAGGCAGTACACTTGAGGCGAAGGTGACAATAGGGTGCCTTGTCTGGATATCCTTGCCGTCACGTCTCAGGTGCTCCTATATAAATACATGTAAAAAGAGGATTCGTTTTTCTCGGCAACCACTGCATCAAATTTGACAAGGTTTATTTAAAAGAAAAGCTTAAAATCTAGTGACTGTTGGTTTCGAATTCTTTAGTTAGGTTATCAATTTTTTATTAAAAACTCACAGAAATCGAAAATATTCAGAAACGAAACTGCCAAGTTTACAACTCTGTAACTCCGCAATCAAAAATTATATCACAATTCTGTGAATTGTATCTAATAGTACATCTGAAGCGCACAAAACTGATGTTACACATTAATACAAAAAATTTGGTACTATGGAAATACAGCTTTTGCGGAACCCTTGTAAACAACGTAACAGATTACCGCAATATGTAAAATGACATATCAAATTTGTCCAGTTGGAATGATCTAATGGATGCTGTTCACAGAACCGCGTTATCTGTTCTTGATGCAGAGCTGTGAATTTGTAAACTTCGTGCTTCTATATTTTTCAAACTGTCGAATATTTGAAAATCTTTTTCACAAGATTCATGCCCTAAATTGAAATTCCGCTTGCAATAGTCACTAGAATTTAACTTTCTCTCTGAAATGCAACAAATTTCATTAACATCGGTCCAGGGGTTATCTCATAAAAACGTTTTTGCGTTTTGCATATATTTGAATAGGCCGCGTCGGAGTTGGGGCCGAGCTAAAGCTTCCTCTTAACTTCACATAACTTCACTCCAACCCCTCACTCCAACAAGAAAAAAAAATAGTCTGTATGTAATGAGATGGCATGACCGGAATTGTATGCATGAAATTAATGACAAGCATGTCGTGACACATGAGTGACATGTCACAACAATCACATGCATTCATTACATTAACGTCATGACAAGGATGACATGTATTCATGACACGAATACTATGACATGCATTGCATACATTACATGTCATGTGCCATGATATGCATGACTATGACATGCATGACATGTTGGCGTCTTGCTTTTGTCGTTACACGGTCAATGTAATCAGTCGTTACACGTTACATTGATTACTTTGCAAAAGCACGTTCACCTATCTGGCAGCTCATTAAAGACCGCCGAACGATGCTGCATGCCAGCCGCCTGCGGAATAAATGTTTCGCACAACAATTCCTACAGCGAGCAGCATCTCCATAATTTTTCATGAATAACTTTCAAGGTTCTCACGTGACGCTCCATAATTTTGTCTTTTCACAGTGGTTTGCAGACCCGCAGTGGTCGCTTAGAGGCTTGTTGCGCTGCTGAGCACGACGTCGTGGGATCAAATCCCGGCTACGGCGGCCGCATTTCGATAGGGGCGAAATGCAAGAACACTCATGTACATGGATGTAGGCGCACGTTAAGGAACCCCAGGTGGTCAAAAATAATCCGGAGTCATTACGGCGTGCCTCATAATTAGATCATGGTTTTGGCACGGAAAACCCCATAATGTTTTTAGTGGTTTGCAGGGCTGGACAGTCGGCACGCTTTGGGGCGAAGAATGAGCCGCTCATAAAGACAAAGCCGCAAGTCTGCGTGGCACATCGCTTCACCGCTTGTCATATATCTGGACCACGCGACTTGTGCGGCCGTCTGTTAGTCAGAGAGCAATCCCCAGCCCCGCTGTAATTGCCGCTACATATATAGCATCTCAAGAGAGAATGATTGTGAATATGAAGAAGCGCTATTTTCTGCAGCCCTTTGGGAGCTGGAGAGACAAGGGGCAAGAAAGGGGAGAGAGGTTCTTATGGACAGGTTCTTCCTGTCGGCTGTTTTATTACTTGGTTTTGAGTCGGTCTGATGCGCTCCACGTGTACGCTACCTCGCGTGTACGATGGATGGTATCGACATTCGCAGGTGTCGCGTTTGTGCGCGTGTTCGAATTACAACCTTTGTTCATAGTATTTGCGTGTGTGACGGTGCCGCTCACCACGTGCGTGACATTTGTGTGTACTGCGCTACCACGTGGGCCGCACTGGTGCGAATGAACCCTGCGATTCGCGTGTGTTGGTGCCGCGTGCTTTTTTTTTTTGTGCGGGTGCGTGCGCGGACGAATTATAACGTACTATGGCGGACTTTGCCGAACCAAACAAGTGCGCTCCTCGCATTTGCCACAGATGATCGTCGAGTGCTACAAGCATCAACGTACCGCTAACCTGGTCCACGTACTGCCTTGGTCTTCGGCAACGCGAAGCCGCAGAGGCGAGGTCCGCAGAAATCGTGGAAAAATGGCTCGCCAAGCGCGCAGCTGCCGCGGCAGCGGCTGTCGCGCCACCCTGCAACACCCCTGTCACTCCCAGTGGTTCTATTAGCCAGCCGGAGCCTCCCACCCTGGCCCTCTTGCAAGATTCACCCTCCTCACTTCCCCAGTCGGCTTGGCCTGCTGGTTCTCCCGAACCAACTTCCGTGGAACTCCCCGTGAGCTCCGATGAGGAAGATATGGATTTGTCTGCCTCTCGGAAATGCGGCCGCGACAGCGATGACGAGGGCGACGCCCCAGAGCAGTCGAGGGGTTCCACTGCCCTGCCAGAGAGCAAGTCAGCGCCTGTCCCTCCTTGCCCCACAGCTGAGGACCGGGCTGCCGTTTCGACCGCATCTGCAACCAGTACCGTGGTGCCCGATCCTGCCATTCCTGACAGAGACTGCACCCCCGGATTTGCTGTGATTTTCCAGGCAACCGATTCACTTGTAGACACTCCTGCCAAGTCTACCACAGCAGCCAAGGCAATCGCGGAAATTCCCCAGAAACCTCCACTACTGGCTGCCCTCGGAAAGACACCAGCTGCGCAGGTGAAAAGCTGCAAGCGACAGAGCGCAGCTGCCTTCCTGAAGGATCCGCCAGCTCCTCCGACAAAGCGCCTTGCCTCGAAAAAGAAGGGCAAGGGGAAGCGACGGACAAGTCCAGGTAGCCTGCAGCCTCCAGCGACTGCTACCACCTCGGGCCCAGCAGCTACTCCACAGCAACAGGCGCCACTGAAGGACACTCTCACCAGTCCCAAAATCGCACTCTCCCCGGCACCCGAGAGCGGTGAACCAGCAGAGGACGCGTTCACTACGGTCCTCTCTAGGAACGTCCAGCGTCGCGCCAGGGCTCTACAAAAAGCCGCCAACAAACCAGTTAACCCAGCGGTGGTCCGGACGGCCCTGTTCCGCCCTTCTGTCCCGGGAGGGGCCTTTGGACGAGGATCCCGCCTTGCTATTGCCGCTGTGCTCTCTGCGCTACCAGGTGTGTCCGCGGTCCGTGTTAACACAAAAAAAGAAACAACGTGGCCGCGGACGCGACTTCGCAGGCCTTCTTGTAGGAGCTGCTCGCCACCACCGAGCTCCGAGGCATTCCCGTTGCTGCTCGTCCACCAGCTGTACGTGGAAAGAGCATGGGCTTTATACACGGCATTGACGGCGAATCTACCGACGCAGAGCTGGCTGGGGCGATCGAGTCCAGTGTACCTATCCTGTCTGCGACACGATCCGGCAACAAGGCGACGCTCCGCTTTAGCAGCCCGGTCCCTCGCGAGCATGTATTCATATACAAGCTCCAGTTCCGGGTGAGGCCTGGAAGACCGCGTCCACTGCGGTGCCAGCAATGTGGCCGCTATGGGCACGTGGCTGCAACCTGCGACAAACCTACCAGCTGCCTGTACTGTGGGAGGTCGCACGAGTGAGGAGAAAGCTGCCCAAATGCCGCCCACTGTAATAATTGTGACGGCAATCACCCTGCTAATACTCCAGCCTGCCCCAGGTGGCAGGAAGAACGCAGGGTGGCAACCATCATGGCGACCACCCCTACTCCCCTCTCTCGTCGTACCGTCCGGGCCTCTGTGGGGGAAGAGACACAGCAGGCGAAGGTCTCTACGCAAGTCTCATATGCACAGGCCCTAACCGGCTGCTCACGAATGTACCAGTCGGCGATGCTCCCTCCTGGCCAGCCACCCAAAGCAGCCCCACGGACTCTCCGAGCCGGACCATATGAAGCCGCCACCACAACCCCAGAGGCACCAGCCACATCACCACCGCAGGCCTGTCCAGACCCCCGCGACCAGCTGATCTCGAGCCTGCAGCTGACACTGGAAGCCATCGGAGAGATGCTGCCTGCTGATAGCCCACTCCGAGCCCTCTGCCTCTAGGCGGGAGGCGTGCCATCCACCCAACACCAGCATGGTTAGCAACACATCGAGGTCCCGCCGCCGCCAGAGGGTGCTCCAGTGAAACGTAAACTCGTTGCGGCGACGGTATGGCGAGCTGTGTGAGTACCTCTTGCAGTGCGTCTTCGACGTACTCGCACTTAAGGAGGTATACGCCGTGACCGAGAATCTACGGCTCCCCGGCTACACGGGGTACTCGGGCCCCACCCCGTGCCACACGCAGGTGCACTGCGGCACCCTGCGTAAATGGAGCCCACAAGCCAGGGAAGCCACGCACGGAAATCTACATCCGCAGCACCCTGGCGCATGCTGTTCTACCTGTTGCTGACATCGCGGGTGGCCCCTTGAAGCCATTCGCCATCATAGTACGCCTTGGCAGCCAAGACACGGCTATGGCGAGCATCTACATCCGCCCAGGAAAGCCGTGGGATCCCTCCAGCCTCGTCCAGCTGGCTGTTCGCCTCGGTGGGCATGCATGCAATTCTGTGCGGTGACTTCAACGCACACCACACGGATTGGGGAAGCCACAGCTGCACCCGCCGAGGCAAGGGCCTCACAGACGCCATCAGCCGAGCTGGCCTGCTGATCTTGAACACCGGGGAGCCTACCTACGTCTGCCGCGGAGCACGCAAGGCCATTGACCTCTCCCTCACCACCGAGTAGTGCTCCTCCTCCTGCGCCACAACTCCGGACACATGGGGGTCTGACCGCTCCCCCATCGTGATCAGCCCCGGATCTGGGAGAAGGCCTACGTCAAGAACTTACCACGTCAAACACTGGTCCCTGTTCCGGAAGCACTACAGCAAGTTGGACGATGGCCGTGACTTCCTCAGCGCCATCGCGGATTGCGCTCGGGCTGCTACCATTCAGTGCTCTGCCCAACCAGATACCCCGCCCCGGACCTCCACCTGCTCAACTTCTGCGACTCCAGGTGCCGTACGGAGCGCACAACAATCCGGACGGGCTAGGCAGAGCACTGAACCGAGTACAGACGCGCGGATGCCCGCTGCAGACTCCAGGCCCGGCGCAGGCGGAGCCAGAGCTGGAGGAGCCTCTGCTCTGCTATCGAGGACAGGTCCAGGGGACCACTGGCTTGGAGGCTGCTCAAATCCCTCACCGGCAGGAAAGCAAGCCTACAACCTCTCCTCGCCGTGGCCATCACGCTGGGTATCAGTGATGAGGCCCTTGCGGAGCTACTCGCCGACCATTTCGCGCCGGCTGCACAGCGCACTTCAGCCATCCTGACGGTAGGACAGCCTTCCTTCAGCCTGCGTAGCTGCCTGCACAACCACCACCCGGGGTGGACATCGAGCAAGGTTACTGCTATCTGCCAAGACCCGCTGACGCTACACGAGTTGAAAGTTGCCCTGAAGAGGGGGAATTAAGCGCTGCAGCGCACCAGGAGCCGACGGAGTGACAACCCAAATGCTCCGGAACCTGGCCGCCAGCGAGCAGCAGCGCCTGCTCGACCGCTACAACGACATCTGGCGGTCAGGGCAGGTGCCGGCGTCATGGCGCACAGCCATCGTGACTCCCATCCGGAAGGCTGAAAAGCCGGCTGGAAACGTGAGCTCCTACCGGCCGGTCTTCCTCACTTCCGCCGCTTGCAAGGTGATGGAGGCCATTGCTCTGGTCCGACTGGACTGGGTGGCCCGTGCCCATGGCTTCCTGGCCGACGAGCAGACGGGGTTCCGGCGGCGCCGATGTACCGCGGACTCCATCGCGGACGTGGTCTCCCCGCTGGAAGAGGCCAAGGCCCGCGGTGACGCCGTGCTCCCGGTGCTTATCGACATCAAGGGGGCCTTTGACGGACTGCCCCATCCAGTCTTTCAGCAGGCCCTGGACCTACTTGGCATCAACGAGAACCTGCGGTGGTTCATCTCGTCGTTCCTGGAGGTACGCACCCTGGGGGTACGAGTGGGCTGATCGAGGAGCTCCCCTCGGCCGGTGGCAGCAGCCGTCCCACAAGGGTCAGTGGTGAGCCCTTTCCTGTCGAACCTGGCCTGGCCCAGCTTCCTGCTGCCCTGCCGATCGACCCCGACTACTCAGTGAGTACTTCCATCTACGCGGACGACATCGCCCTGTGGGTGCGAAGCCCACCACACAGCAACCGCAGCGCGCGCTCGGCCCTGCAAAGAGCCCTCGACACCGCCGCTGCTTACCTGAGCAGCATTGGCCTTGTCATTTCGGCAAGGAAGACGGAGGCCATGCTGCTCCACCCAAGAGCAGCCGCCCGCCGCACATCTACCCGGCTGCACCTGGAAGGCGTCCAGTTACCCTGGAGCGCGGTAGTGACGTACCTGGGGCTGCGCATTGATCACCGGCTGTCCTCGCTGCCTCCTGTCAAGACCCTGCATATCCAGGTCCTCCGGGTCCGCAAGGCAGTCTCTCAGCTTCTTGCCCGAGGACAGGGCTGTAGCACTAGGTGGGCTCTGCAGCTCTACGATGCAGCAGCCACCTCACGCCTGCGGTACGCCCTCCCACTCGTGGCACTACCACCTGCCCGTCTCAAGAAGCTGGAGCTGCAGCATCGGGCCGCAATTAGGCTCTGCCTGGGCGCTCCCCGCAGCTCCCAAGTCGCTGCAACCTTGGCCAAGGCGGGAGCATGGCCCCTGTCACGCCTCCTCCTGCAACAGCGGCTACGCCATGTTGACCGCCTCCACCATGGCCCAGACGGCACTGCCCTGCTATCCCGACTGCGCTCGCGGCCCCATTCACAGATGGGCAGACTATGCGGGCAGTACGAAGAGGTGATTGTGAGGCCTCTAGCGAACAACACACAGCTGCCTCCTCCCCAGAGACCACCCATACCCATCACCACAGAGCTCCCCGGCGTTCCCAAACGGCGCTCCCCGACTTGTGCCCTTCAGCAGACGGCTGCCTCTCTCCTGCATGAGGACCACGGAGGAAACCTGCAGATCTACTTTGTCGGTTCGGTGACGCCGGACACAGGCTCGTCGACTGCGGCCTGCGTGGTGCCCGCTCTGCGGAAGAGCAGGCAGTGTCGCCTCCCCGACCATGCGACGTCAACAGCGGCAGCGGCAGAGACTCCACCTGGCTGTGGACTTACTCGCAGAGGAGTTGCCAGCGACCATCTACTGCGACTCCAAGGCGGCACTTCTCAGCCTGCAGAGGCCAGAAAGGGCCAGCCTTGGGGTCACCCTGCTCTCGACAAGGCTGATGGCGCTCAAGGAGGCGGGCTGCTCAGTGTCCCTGCACTGGCTTCCAGCCCACGTAGGGATACCGGGCAACGAGGAAGCTGATGCACTGGCAAAGCGTGCCCACCACTGTGTGGTCCCGCCCAGCCTGGCAGCCAATGATTTCACAAGCCACAGGCTTCGAAGCCATCTGCTGGCCTGCCATCCGGACAAGTGGATGTCCTGGACAAGTGGATGTCCTTGGGCCGCCCTCCGCGACCACTTCCCCAGCGCGGCCTCGCATGCAGGGAGACCTCCCTCCTTCTGCGACTGAAGATTGGCTGCTGTTGGACGGGTGCTCGCCGCCACTGGCACGGCATCATCGCCTCTCCAGCCTGCACCTCCTGTGGGGAGCCCGAGACCCTGGAGCACCTCCTGCTGGCCTGTCCTGCTTACCTCCAGCAGCGTGACCGCCTCCTGCAGGAGTTCCGACGCCTGGGGATTCCTTCTGCGCGGCAGGAAGACATCCTCTTCCCTGGCCGCAACGAGCTACCAGCCCTCCTAAGTGTCGTCGAGCACCTCGACTCGTCGGGGCTCTCGGCGAGACTCTGGGACTTTCTGCTAAGACCATTTCGCGCTGCAAAGACCTCACGGCTATCTAAACCACTCTGCCCTGCGACCTGCCCCAACCATCTGGCTCCTGCTGGATCACCGCCCCCTGGCCTTTCACCAGATTAGCATTCCAGCGGACCCACTGGGCCCTTCCTGCCGGACTGCTGAGCCACTGCCATGGCGACACTTTAACCCCCTACTCTCCTATCTCCGTTGCTCCCACTATCCCCCCCCCAACCCTGTTGATGCTGAGCCGTGCTCCCGCAAGGGCTGCAGAAAATAGCGTCAACCTTTCCTTATCCCTTCAAGAACCACTTCTCTAGTTGGCTTCGCGTAGCTTTCACCGCAAGAAGTTATACTATCGACCAGAGGGCTGCAATGCGCGTCAGAGAAATCTGAGATTATACGAGTCTGGAGAGGGAAAGGGAATCGTAACGTCCCGACGGACCCTGCCCTTAAACTGGAAATCAGACTTGGCAATGATGCAATACCTGAGAAGACCACAATCCGAGTACTAGGCATGTGGCTACAATCAAATCAACACTGCCAACACGGGCTTAACCTCATCAAGACGGCAACACAACAAGTCTCAAGAATGATAAAGCGGGTAGCCACTAAAAGGACGGGGATGAAGGAATCAGACACCCTTCACCTAATCAGAAGTCTGGTGGTTAGCCGCTTCATTTACAGCTTGCCGTATTACGAGCTAACGAAAACAGAGAGGGATGCGATCAATTCGTGCTTACGGAAAGCATACAAGATCGCCCTACAAATTCCGCAATGCGCCTCAACCGAAAAGCTCATGTCTCTTGGAATTCATAATACATTCGAAGAACTGGCAGAAGCTCAACTGATAACTCAAAGAAACAGACTTGCACAAACGACCGCGGGTAGGAAACTCCTTGGCAGACTCGGGTATCACGAGTTCCTAGAAAAACACAACCAAGCTAAACCCATCCCCACAATAGTCAGAAACAGCATCAAAGTGGCGCCAATACCCAGAAATATGGACCCAACTCTACATGCAGGCAGAAGAGAAGCCAGAGCTGCATACATTGAGAAAACGCACGGCGACAACCCAAACTCCCGCTTCGTGGACGCGGCAAGATACCCAGGCAGGCAGAAAAGAACGGTAGCTGCTGTCACTGACTATTTGGGCAGAGAAATCATTAGCGCCTCCACTCGCAACACCACTATCGTGGAAGCAGAAGAAATCGCAATAGCCCTTGCTATCAAAGCGACGGAACCAATCCAACAACAAATAACCATCCTATCAGACTCTCAAGCGGCATGCAGAAGCTACCTCATGGGACGAGTATGCACCGCAGCCTATAGGATTCTACGAGATATAAAACCCCGAGCCAGATTTCACCTTATATGGGTACCCAGTCATGAGGGAATCAAGGGAAACGAAGAGGCTGACAGAGTAGCTCGTGCGCATGCTACACACCACGGGTGCTCACAGGACACCTCTGAAGACCTGATCCCGATTGACCAGAACTACTCTGCAATTTTAAACTACCACAGAGGAAATAGAATGAAACTACCACCCCCAGATAAAAACCTCAGTAAGGAAGAACAGGTTATATGGAGAAAGCTGCAAACGTATACATATAACAACCTGCACATTCTCCATAAAATCCACCCTGAAAGATATGCGGACACATGCCCATGGTGTGGAGCCACGCCAACCTTAGACCACATCTCATGGGCATGCACGGCATATACACAAAAGACAAACACAGAAATTACGGATCATACACAATGGGAGGCGGCGCTGTCCAGCTCACAGGAAGAGGTCCAAAGGGCCATCATCCGACAAGCGAAACAGCGTGCGGAAGCCAGTGGGGCCCTTGTCTAGGGGCTCCAACCATTGAGCGTTTTATTCTTCAGTAAAGTTGTTCTATCTATCTATCCTCGTCAGCGCTCTTGCTTTGCACGCTGCCAGCACTTTTCGTCTGCTACAATTTGGAGGGCAAAAGCGACGCGTTGCGCTTGATCCAGTGGAGACACAATTGCCGCTTTTGGCTTTACTTTATTGCAGTGCAATACTAATACCGGTGTCACACGGCCACTTGCAATCGCGATCGTGCCAGATCCGGATCAAAATACTCGACCGCGATTGGCTCCCTACCACAGCTCGCGCAAGAGAGCCAATCGCGACCGAGAAATTTGATCTCAATCGAGCTCAATCGATTTAATCTCGACTTGAGCTCGATCGGGATCGAAAGTGCGCCGTGTGACACGCGCATCAGTGAACGAACGTATTCAGTGTAGTGCAATTAGTAAATGGACAAAGAGGAATAGCGGGACACAGAGCAGTTCATTTCTAGCCAACGATTTATTTGTGGGAAACAACGACAACGTCCCGCGCACTTTACGTCGCAGAACATAGGTGCATTCGACAAGTTCGCAAATGATAGCAGAATAAACAAGGCGAATAATAAAACAAAACGTCACTACCGTGTGCGTTATACTCAATCCTAACGCATACGTAACAAAAGAATTTATATATTGGTAGCGACAAAGACGTGTAATTAACATGATGCATCACCTGTATTAATGTGAGTGATTTCAGCGATAAGGCACCACAATATTTCCTTTTTTTTTTAGCCACATTTTTTCCATTAGCGTTTATTTCTTAACATTTTGGATGAGTTCTATGATGCAAAGTGAAGCATGTATAAGTGTCATTCTTTCACAGAAATAATTTGTTCTTGGGAGCTAGCGGTACATGCGTGCCCTGTTTTTCCCCTGCCGTCCATGTGCTATAGCTACCCCACACTGAATGCCTTCGTGATAGCATATACGTGCAAACACGATCAATGGCAGCCTTGATTGACCTAAGCTCGTTTTGTGCGCACGTCATTGCGCACTTTCGTACCAAAAGCCTTATTAAACACGGACAAAGAAGGAACACAGGACAAGCGCCGTCCTGTGTTTAATAAGGCTTTTGGTACGAAAGTGCGCAATGACGTGCGCACAAAACGGGCTCAAAAAAGCGCAATATAAACATGGACAAAGAAGGAACACAGGACAAGCGCCGTCCTATGTTTATCTTGCGCTTTTTTTTCGCCGATAAATTATGGAGTTTTACGTGCTGATACCACGATCTGATTATGAGGCACGCCGTAGTGGAATGTTGAATAAATGGGTATATTTAACGTACACCCAATGCACTAGTACACGGCCGTTCTTTCATTTTGCCCTCATCCAAATGCAGCCGCTGTGGCCAGGATTTGATCCCGCGACCTCGTACTAAGCAGCGCAACGCCATAGCCGTTTAACAACCACGGCGTTTTTTTTTTTTTTTTGTAACCACTGTCATGCCATGCATACTACGAGCACCACGTGGCTACCACGAGGCGACGAAAGCTCCCACTTCTCCGCGACGAATCAGGAATTCGACACGGTAGGCGACTTCAAGGAACGACCAGCCATCTCCGCGGCACCCTGCCATCTCCATGATGAATCAAGAATTTGACGCGGACGAGGTCATCACCGTGCCCCGCCTGGTGCATGCCGTCGAGAACTCGCCCAAACCGGTTTCTGCCGACGAGTGGTCACCGAAGGGGTTTAAGGAAGAACCGGCCCATTGTGAGTACAGTCGCTTGCAGCCGCCCAGTCGGTCTGATGCGCTCCTACTGCTACCTGTACGCTATCATCCACTATCGTATAAACTTTTTCGTTTCTTCTTCATCTACGGAAAGAGTTCGTCTTTTGTTCTCCACCCCGAAGTCACAACAGTGGATGGCAAGTTGTGGGATTCGAAGCCAGATGACGCCCGCTACACCACTCAACGGCAGCCACGAGGACCACCGGCGTCAGCTACTTTGGAGGGGGTGAGTGCCCGACTTTTGCCTTTCGCATCGCCAGACCTTTGTCGCACACGTAAATGCTAAGCAGCATGGCTCAAGTACTTTGAAAGGGTTGTAGTGGTTTTGTCTTAGTTCACTTGAGGCCTTGCATAGATTTCCGGCTTCGGAAGCAAAGCTAATTTAGAGGTAAAACCGGAGACGAGCCGTCAGATCGCGATGGAAAAGCTCAGGATACAGGACCGTCTTGACGGTTGTCAGGAGATGGGCATTTCGGTTGCCGCGGCGAGGCGAAAGAAAGCCATTCTGGACATTATGAGGAAGAGGTTTGGGGAGAAATTCTTGAGAGGAGAAGCGAGAAATTAAGGCTCGAGGAGGCAGGGGAGAGAAAAAGGCGCGACGAGGCAGTGGAGAGAAAAAGGCGCGACAAGGCAGAGGAGAAAAAAAGGCGCGACGAGGCAGAGGATAAGAAGAGGCGCGACGATGCAGAGGAGAGGAAGAGGCGCGACGATGCAGAGGAGTAGAAAAGGCGTGACGAGGCAGAGAAGGAAAGGCGCGACGAGGCAGAGGAGAGAAAAAGGCGCGACGATGCAGAGGAGAAGAAAAGGCGCGACGATGCAGAGGCGAGGAAAAGGCTCGAGGAGGCAGAGGCGCAGAAAAGGCGCGACTAGGCAGAGGAGAGAAAAAGGCGCGACGAGGCAGAGGAGCAGAAAAGGCGCGACGTGGCAGAGGAGCAGAAAAGGCACGAGGCAGAGGTGAGAAAAAGGCGCGAGGAGCTAGATTATGCTCTTAACACGAGAGAACTGGAATAAAGCAAATTCGAATCAGCTCGGCGCGTTCAAGTCCTCTTTCCGGTATAGACGGTACACCTAAACTGACAATACAGGAACTGATGCTACCGTACAGGATAGGTGGTGATATCACACTTTTTGTCGTGAATTTCGAACGCACATATCAAAAGATAGGGCTGGACGAAAGCCTTTGGTATCAAAAACTTCTTTCGGTTGTCCCAGGAGAGGCCGCGGAAGTTCTCGCACGCTTGTCTAAAAAAGACTGCGAGAACTATGGCCGCGCTCCTTCGCAAATACCGCGTCTCCGCCGAGGCATTTCGGCAGCGGTTTAGACAGGCAACAAGGGGCAGCGAGTCGCACACTGAGTTCGCATACGAGTTAAAGTCCAACTTAAAAGAGTGGCTCAAAAGTGCAGAAGTGTATGGCAACCACGACAAGGTGCTTGAATGCATAGCACTAGAGCAGTTTTACCAAGTTCCCCCAGAAGAAGTTGTACTGTAGTTGCAGGACAGGCTCCCAGAGGTAGACCTAGAGAAGGCAGCACAGCTCGCGGAGGAATATTACACGCGCCGAAACTTCCAAGGAAATCCTATTCAGGAAGATAGGCTAGAAAAAAAGGACTATTCTGGAAAGCGGTTTTCCCCTCGCAACCCAGTTTCGCCGTACAAGAAATCATCCACGAGCGACGAGTTCAGCAAGGGAGTATCGACTAAGGCTGAGGTGGTGAGGGAAGGGCTAGCAGAGACAGTCCAGTCAGCTGGGGCCGCTAAAGGTAAGGCAGACCTAGAGCGCCCATTCGGGGCCAGGAGACCAATTATCGTATTAATAAGTATTAATAACGTATTAATAAGTGCTGCTTCACGTCAGCAAAAGTCACCTTGCCAGGCCGTAGCTATAACAGCAGGACAGGAAGCTGAGTATAAGGAGGGCATATTTCAGTTATCTGGCTCTTTAGGTGAGCTTGCTGTAAAAATATTTTTAGTCAATTTTCACACAAGTGACACACCAATGATCAAGTTGTGTGCAAGGCATGTAAACAAACAAAATGGCGGAAGGCGGAAACGGCGGCTGCAGTGGTAAGCGCAATTTTTTTTTATTTTTTACTCCATACCTACGAGCGTGTTCGTGATTAGAATTTTGTAGGTGTTTTCTAAGACACTCAAGGCTTCAATAGTTGAACAAAGTTTTCTCTCTGGCTAGTACATTTGCCACAGCACGCCGCGATGTGTGTGTCCTATATATAGGACACCAGGCCTCAGTGGTTGTAAACCATCTGCGCGTGTTGCATGCAAAGGCAGAACTTTTTTTTGGTAATGCCTATTTTCTTCACGTTTTTTATTGCAGAGGCCACAATTCCGACCGGATTGTTTTATTCAACGGCAAAGCGAACTCGATTAAGACATCTACGTCTCGAGGATCCAGATGTCATGTTTGCTGCACTAAAGGATGGTGAAATGTCCGAGGTCGAAGACGCAGAGGATGACGTGGATGACATGGTTGAGGCTCTTGAAGACGTTTGTGACAATGAGTGTGATGCACTAGAGGAGCTCTCGGCTGCCTCCAGCGATGAAGAGTTGACAAAAATACACCGGAGGACAGGTCGTGGTCCAGGAGAGCTTTCAATAAGCTAGCAGCCACGTATCAACCTCAATCATCTGGTGACGAGAATGAGAATAATCTTGATGGTCTACCAACCCCGTATGAGTATTTTTCTCGGTACGTGCCGAAGAGTGTGTTTGTTGATCTTGCCGAGAAAACAAACATGTATTCTGTTTCTCAAGAGGGAAAATCCGTTGAAACAAATGAAGAAGAAGTCAGAAAGCTGGTTTCACTGCATCTAGCGATGGGTGTCTTTCGTTACCCACGGCTGCGCATGTACTGGAAGCCGTCACTCAAAACTGAGCTTTTCTCAACTGCGAACATGTCACGAAACCGATTCGAGAAGCTCAGAAACTGCTTACACATTGTTGATGTGAAAGGAGACCACAACAGCAAAGATCGTCTCTGGAAGGTCAGGACACTTTTGGACGCATTTCGTGAAAGATGTCTAAACCTGACTTTAGAGGAGCATCTTTGCATCGACGAGCAAATTATCCTGTTCAAAGGACAGCTAGACATAAAACAATACATCAAAGGGAAACCAAATGTTTTCATGTTGTGCGGTGCCTCGGGAATTATCTACGACTTCCTCGTTTATCAAGGCTCAACCACTGAACTTGTTCCAGCAGACAAAAAGGACTTCGGAGTGACCGGAGCATTCGTCCTCCATCTTGCGAGGCGAATACCGGATGGTACTGGCCACAAGCTTTTTTTTGACAATTATTTTACGTCCTTGCCAGTTTTGCGGGTGCTTCGTGACAAAACTATATATGCTGCTGGAACAATCCGATCAAACCGGACAGAGAAATGTCCGTTGAAGCCAGAAGGCCAAATGAAGAAGGAGGGAAGGGTGTCCTCTGACTGCCTGGTAAGCAGCGATGAGAAAATTATCATCACGAGATGGCTGGACAACAGAGCGGTGACCTTAGCCTCAAATTTCCTCGGCATTGATGAAGAGGATGAGGTGTCACGACGGAGCAAAGCAGGCGGGAAATATGTAAACGTGAAACGTCCCGCAGTTGTCCACGAGTACAACCGAAGTATGGGAGGCGTAGACAAGACAGACTTTCTGATAAGCCTCTACCGAACATTCATTCGCAGCCGAAAATGGACACTGCGAGTTATCACGCATTTTATGAACCTGTCCGTGACTAACTCCTGGCTCGAGTACAGGCGTGACGCTGAAGTTCAAGGGCTAAGGGAGAAGATGGATTTGCTCGAATTTACTCTAAGTGTCGTGGAAAGTCTAGCAAAAGCTGGTTCTCCTGATCTGCCACGCAAACGTGGAAGGCCATCCTTAGCAAAAGCTGGTTCTCCTGATCTGCCACGCAAACGTGGAAGGCCATCCTCCTCTCCCCTGCAGCCACTCAAAAGGCAAAATTGCACAGCCCAGCGACCAGTGTACGACGTGAGATATGATCAAGTCGGGCACTGGCCACTCATGGCCGAAGACCAACAGCGATGCAAATTGGAAGGATGCAAAGGAAAGCCAAAAACCAAGTGTGAAAAGTGCAAAGTCCACTTGTGCATATCAAGCACAAAGAACTGTTTCAAAACGTTTCACACGCACTAATCAATGTCCAGTATTAGCGGCACCTCAAGGCAAGCAGCATGTTTGTTTTCAATATTTGAATATTTGTGAAAGCTTGAAAATAAACAGTAACACCAAACATTGCTTTTTCCTTTTCTTGCAACCACTAAGCCCTGGTGTCCTATATATAGGACGCGGCGCCATCTTTAAAGCTACGGGAGTCCTAGAGAAATTTTTTGTGTTAGTGTGTTCCTTGGGTGGCAGTGAAGCAAAATATCACTACAGAAAAATTCCCAAACAGGTAAAATAAATTCAGGGCTGAAAGGGTTAAAGACTGAACATAGTTTTTGTATTGGATAGCTTTATTTTACTTGCACACACACATTTACACACTCCCTTTCAAATAATGCAAGTGGCAGTAAAGTGAACATGTAGTTGTTGTGTATTCAGCATCTGGGCTACTTGGAGTGTGACACGAACCGACCACGGTCAAGTGCACCAACAAAAGCCACGAAGAGGAGGTGTGGTGGCAGTACCAGGTGCAGAAGGAGCATGAGAAGCTGCGGCACTGCTATGGTGACCAGGCCAGCGCACTATTTAAACACTGGAAAAGTAAGAACTTTCCTGTTCTTGGAAGCTCAGTAGGTGGTCACCCAAAATTGCAGCGCCAGTAAGACCTGGGCAACAGTTGTACAGAGGTTGGTTTCTGCCCCCATCCACCAGAGTAAGGAAACTGAAGTGGCACCAAGGGCGGCAGAATTGGACACTGCAGTCGCATACTCTGCCCTTGCGACATCTGCAAGTGCATGCATCAGACCCTCGACGAGTGCTGCGGCTCAGCGACCAGCAAACAGGCATTCTGTGTGTGTGCACTACAAGGTGAAAAAGGTTGTGCCCGCCAATGTGCCACACCCATCACCTGCTGGTAAGCAGGGCCCAGATTCTAGCTGTAAGGTAGTCAAGGCGCACAGCATGGTGCAGTTACCAGAGATGGCAGCTGCAGAGCATTGCTGCAAGGCATGTGAAGTGATCCTCCAGTCAGAAGCTTGGAGAGAGCAGTGAAATAGCACCAGCCAACCTCTTCGAACCTCGCACAACAGATCAGGCTGAACAAAACTGCGAAAGTTCGCCGGTTTGCCAAGATGCACTGAAGAATGAAAAAAAATGGGCGTCACTTCAGCACGACATGCCACCAAAAAGCAGCAAATAAAAAAAGCACTCCACGTGCTCCTGCACTTGGTGGTGTCTGGGTACACAAAAAAAGTGTGCAAGACTCCAGTTGTTGCTGCTGCTTCTAAATGTGCCCTAGTTAATAGCTACAGGAGGCTTCAACAATGCAGTGTGGCACAGCTCTCAGACTCTTTACCCTCAGAGCAGTGCCATTTGGCTTTGGCAAGTGAAGAAGTCCTCCTGAAATCGGAAGCTGAAGAGTACACAGAAAACTCTGATGCTGTAATAAAACAAAGTAACTTAGAGACACCTGAGAGACAGAAAAATAGCTTTGGTCTCTGTGATGCAGTTTCTTGTGCTCAAAGATTCTGACTGTTCTCTGAGGCGGAGCCTCCAAGAACCCAATTGAGGACAAAGCCGTTGGTTTCAAACGCACACACACAAACTTTTAATGAAACTAGAAAGAGGCTTAAAATAAATAGGAGATAGAAAGCAAAAAACAAACACTTAAACAGACATCACGGCAGTAAGAAACGCACTTGGGGCTAGTATGAAGTTAACAATACGCGTGTCCGGGCTTGCCACGACGGCAGGGACGCATAACAGTCTCGACGTGGAGACGCAGCGCCAAGTTGATGAAAGGAGTTGCGCCAGTCTCACCAAAGGTCGGGTAATAGGATGGTTGACCGGGCGACCAGAGCGCCTTTGCTCTGGCTTGGAGATAGAAGGCAGGCAGCTTGGCGGCACGAGTAGATGGCGGCGGCGTTCTCGCCGGGCAGCTGGGCGTAGAACTCGGGCCCGTAACCCGACTGCTCTCGTCCTGCCCACGGGCGCAGAAGCTCGCCGGCCTTGAGCAGCTGGCAGCATGCTCGGGAAGACTGACGACGCACAGGAACGGTTGACAGGAAGCCCCGGTCGGGTGAAGTCCTGGTAGTTCAGGTCTGGAACCCGACCTTCTCCAAGCGTCGCTTCCTGGAACTCTCCCGGCGTCTCCCCCTTCTGCCAGCGTGCCTCTCTTTTTCTTCCGCTCTGGCCGATTAGTCGTTTTCTGATTGGCTGTTTGACGCTCCATGGTTTCTCCCAATTGGGTTGCTTTTTCCTTATAGCTTCTTTTCTTGCGCCGCACGTTCACGTGCGGGACGCTCTTCGGCGTTGTCGTTTTCTCTCCAGCACGGAATTCGCCTCGGCGCGCGCACTCCTTGTAGTCTACTTCTGCCCTTTCTGACCACCACACCATGTCGCGCGTCAACGACTCACATAGCAGATGTTGAGGTCATGGCACAATGTTCTGAAGTTGGCACTGTTAAAAACCATAACAAGGTCTACAAGAATGCCAAAGGTACAGTTTTACAGTCCACAGAAGATTTTCTCTGAGGGATGCTTGAACATTCTAATGCGCACTCCTTCATTCACGCGCACTCCTTGTCTGCTTCTGTCCTTTCTGACCAGCGCACCATGTCACGCACTACACACATCACAGTCTTAAAAGGCCATGCTGCACTGTCAACGAATCACATAGCAGATGTTGAGGTCATGGCACAAGAAACCATAACAAGGTCTACAAGAATGCCAAAGGTACCATAACAAGGTCTACAAGAATGCCAAAGGTACAGTTTTACAGTCCACAGAAGATTTTCTCTGTGGGATGATTGAACATTCTTATGCGAAATCACTGGCCAAAAGTGCTGCAGAAAAACAAATAAGCATACAGTCAGCAGCTGAAACTTGAGTTCAAAGCAGGGGCGTAGTAAGCAATACCAGCTACTCCATGCCTTATGGAAGCTTTGTGGAGACAACTGCCAAAGTGACCATACCAGATAGCCCTCCATTGGACTGCAGTAAGAGAGCTAAAGGTCACCGTAGGAAAAAAATGTAAGCTTGTGAGATCGACACACGGCTGTACTCTCACAGGGGGAGGAAGTCTTTCTATAGGTAGCAAGTTTACAGCTAGGTATAAGGAATGGAAAAATAAAGGGTTCCATCCCATGCGTATCTCAAGGTCAGATAAGAATACATTCTGCTTTGACAAAGATATTAACGAAGCAGAATTTCCATACAATCATGTTACTTTTGCCTGTTGCCATTCAGGGTACCTAAGTTCAAGAGGGCAGAGTATTTGTCCAAACCGACACTTCAATGGAACAGGTTGCAACTGAAACTTGTACTACGCCCTACACCACAACCATTCTATGAAACTGTGAATATAAGAGAGGCTCATAACCATAAAAGAGGTCCCGAAGTTTTCATGTGGTACAGAATGAATCCTGCATTAACTCCATCAGAGAAAGACCAACTAAGAGAAATGATTTCTTATAATGCAAATCCCAAAGATGTAAAGGAAGTTCAAAAAAGCACATTACTTCACAGGACGTGGGAAACCTAAAGCATGCAACAGTTCAAAAGATAGAAGAAAGCACACATCATGGAGCACTCCTTCTGCAAGAAATAGACAAATTATTAAAAACTGCAGGATTAAAACTCCATGTTGCAAAAGATTGACCGAATGATCTTCTGTACATTATGTTACAGTCGCAGCACATGGCTCAATTAGCCGAAAAGTATCCAGAGGTATTGTTCTTTGATGGAACCTCAAATGTTAACAGAGCAGGGTATGAAGATGGAAGTAGTCATGGCAGACCTATATGTTATGCCTTTGTCCAGCGAGCAACATCTGAAATTCTAAAATCCTTCCTTGAAACATTTTTGAATTTAAACCCTGCTATAAAGGCTAAGTGTAAAGTTGCTGTGATGGACAAGGACTTAAAGGAAATGAACATAGTTACGAGACTCTTGCCTGACTGTAGGATTCTATTATGTTCATGGCATGTGCTAAAATAACTCCACTACAAAGTTTCACAACATAGTTCAAATAGCCTAGACAAGAATTATGTAAAAGATACAATTTCCAAACTAGTCTTTGCGCATAATGTTGACATATATGAACAACACTTACTGAATTTGAAAGAAGTCCTAGAGAATGACAGCACTCTACTGGATTATTTTTTATAAAAACTGGCACAGCTGCAAAAATGTGCGGGCTTATGCTCATCGTTCAGATGTGTACAGTTTAGGAAATAATACTAATAGGATGGAAAGCCACAATCGAAAGCTAAAGAAATATTTAAGACGAGAAATGCACTTAGTTGAAGCTGTGAAAGCTCTCATTGACTATGCAACTCACAGTGACCTTGCAGTCAGTCATGCACAATATAAAGAAACCAAGTTTTGCGTCGACACAAGTAAGGTGGGCAAATTTTACGTGGAAGTGTCTACAAAATCCCTGAACACGTTCAGTGTCTGGTGATCAGCATGTTGTTTCTGTGAACAATAAATGTTATGTAGTCAGAAAGAGAATGACAATGTGCACATGTACATTTAACATGCAGTATGGGCTGCTTTGCAGGCATATTCTTGCAGCCAGGTCAAAGCAAAACGAAACACTTTTTGATAAAGAATGTATTCCACAACCCTGGCTGAAATCTGACTTTGCAGAGACTAAAATGGATGAGGCACATGATGAAGTGAACATCTTAATTTTCAGTACAGTGAAAAAAGCAGAGCCAAAGCTTGATACATTAGAATCCAAATATAAATATGCATATGCACGTCTCATAGAAATATCGAAAGACAAGCTGAGTGCAATTTTTTCCCAATCTTACAACCTATGGCACAAATAAAGAACTTTCTAGTTTCACTGAAACAGTACAGAGCAGTGAACAAGAAGTGAAAAGCTTGCAAGGTGACAAAGCAGTCCGAAAAAAAGAGATGTCTAGCTGTTACAAACAGCTCTAGTATGGGACAGCAAGCCTCATTGCCACATGTAAAATGCATAACAGTGTTCTCATGCAACGATGCAATTACCCAGGCTATCTGTGGTTCTTCTACTTGCAACCCTTACAATATCACTCCCTCCGAACTAAATGGTTTGCAAGGCACAGGTTGGTTGTCAGATGCAATCGTGAATGCAGCACAATTCATTATTTCTCGGCAATTTTCAGACAGATGCAAACTTGAGGATGTTCTGCTTGGGCAGAAGCTGAAGTTCAAGAAGCAAGGTACCTTTGTACAAATTCTACACATTCCAAATCCTGGGCACTGGGTCACAGTGACAAATTATGGAGCCCCGTAAGACACCTTCTTCCTGTATGATTCACTTGATCAGAACATTTTACTTAGCGTAGTGCACAAGGTAATGAATATAATGAATCTCTCTTCAAACTATCTAGATGTGCATGCAAAAGCAGCACCATAACACCAAGGGAATGGCTATGACTGTGGAATTTTTGCTATTGAAAATGCATACACAATTGCATCTGGTGCTGACCCGTGCTCAGTTTCGACAAGTGCCTAATGCGTGGGCACATTATAACAAGTCTAGCAGATGGTCAAATGCCACCGTTTCCTTTAACTACATGCATAGAATCCAAAGAAACATGTGGAGAAACAAAAATATCAAGGTTAACAAAGCATCAAAGCTAAATGAAAGCAAAATTCAAACATTACAATCTTCCGGAAAAACAAAACAAAACCAGAATGGAAACAGATTATGTAGGATGAGCACACCTAAGCAGATATACATATTCATTGCCTGACAACAAAACTGAAGCCTGGCTCATGCATGCATCCATGAACAAGGAGTAAGTGAATGTTTCTTGTTAATTCAAACACTTTCTTGGTTTTTGTTACAAGCTGTAAGGCAAGTCAAAGAAACATGTGGAGAAACAAAAATATCAAGGTTAACAAAGCATCAAAGCTAAATGAAAGCAAAATTCAAACATTACAATCTTCCGGAAAAACAAAACAAAACCAGAATGGAAACAGATTATGTAGGATGAGCACACCTAAGCAGATATACATATTCATTGCCTGACAACAAAACTGAAGCCTGGCTCATGCATGCATCCATGAACAAGGAGTAAGTGAATGTTTCTTGTTAATTCAAACACTTTCTTGGTTTTTGTTACAAGCTGTAAGGCAAGTGCACGTGTCACCTAACAAATGTTATCGCACAGCGCAGGGCGCGCCTGCATGTATCGGAAGTTTCTGCAATGTTATCAATGCTTCTATCCACCGTCTGTTGTCGCTAAACCTTGTGTAATCTGATTACATGTATGCACGACGTGAATGATGTAGCACTTTGTGGAAGGCACACGGGTCTCAGCGATTAGTCTGGAACATTCGACGACTGCTGTATAGAAGCCGACGTGCTTGACCCAGTATAGAAGCCGACGTGCTTGACCCACTATCAGATTTCGACGACCGCCGATCGTGTTCGCCGCTACCGTCGTTCTTTGAGTGTAGCCTGTATACGAGGGCGAAAGTTTGCCCAATAAAACGCTCATTTCGTAAATCAGTTTTGCTGCCTTAACCGTCAGTACCACGTATAAATATGTCAACTCTGCCAATTTTACGTAAAGTTTACAAATTCAGAGGCACCTAAGCGGGCCCTGAAACACTTACATGTTTATCGTAGTGTATTCGAAATTAAAATAGGCTGTTTAATAAACACTTTGTCATGAAAAGTACTTCGATGCGTTCCCCAGAACCGGATTAGCAATCAAACGCAGCGTTCACGGTGCTTCCGCTCCTGCTTCAATGCCTTTAACTGCCATGATTACGACGGTCCAATACGTGGCGCGGACCAGCTTTGTCCTTCTCAAGCTTGACCTACGTACGCTAGCCACATCCAACCAGCGCTATTATTGAAGCGGCTAACGCGTCTAGCGAGGAGTGGCTAGTGAACACGAGCTGGCAAGCGCGCTTGAGGTCTGACCTGAAGTTTCGCTTGGTTCGAGTCTAGTTGATCGTTCAAAATTAGTCGAAATTAGCGAGCCCCAACAGCTACGACACGGATAAGCAGGGTGGCCAAACTTTAATCCCTATGCAGGTGGCCACGGCCGAGCGTGAGCAGACGATAGTCGGCTTCTTCCGGAAATACGCAATTATCATCGAAATTTAAACGCACATCTCCGCTTACTTCAGCCTGCTTATTGTACTTTGTTGATTGACGTCAGCTATTGGCCGATAGCTGCCGCATATGGGAATCGGTTATATTACGAAACAAAGCGTCCAGAAGACAGCAAGAATTAGGATCCCGTTGAAAAATGTGGCGTCTTTTGTGGGCCGGCCCTGGAGATAGTGCACAGCCGTGCCAATAAAGTTTTCATTGTTACTGTTTTGCACATTTAATATTTAAGTATGAAAAGTTGGAAGGTAAAAATATGCAGATCCAACGCCCTGTGGGAATCGATGTAAGTGAAGCTTTGTCTCCTGTTTGCGTTAATTGGTGGTGATATATTGACCGCATATGACAGTCGTGATGTGCAATGTTACCCTAGCTGCTCTGCTCGACGCTTTCTGCGAGCCTTTGTCTCCTCGGCACTAAGTGCACGCTTGGGCGCCATTCTGGATTCTAGCGTTGTAGGTCGCAGAACTGCCTCCCCCTCTCTCTATTTCCTTGCTAACATTCTCCCCGCCTGCTCCCTTTGCTGTCCTTGCTGTTGCAGTGAGCAAGAAGACAAGCGTACCAGCTCCCGCACTCCATTTGTGGGGGGTCGCGCCGTTACGGCGTCCAGAGGGCACTGTGCACAGGAAATACAGCGTAAATTTGACAAGAGCTTTTTGGGTCATCTTTGCGCCACACTCCTGTCATGTACGCTAAAGGCTCAGTGTCGCGAAAATTCCGCTGTCGACACCGCGGGCATCGCTAGGCGAATAATCAGTGTGAACCACTGCCACGCAGGTTCTCCAAGATGACACATCCTGGTGATGTATTCGCAGTAGACTGCTTGAGGTCAATTCTACCAAGCGAGGGAATTGTGGCGGAGATGAATGAAGACTACAAAGACGCCGTAAGTGATTGCTTTCTGTTAATTCAAATACACTTCCTTGGTTTTTGTCACAAGCTCTTAGTGTATATATCAACTCTACCAATTTTACGTAAAGTTTACGAATTCAGAGGCACCTAAGCGGGCCCTGAACCACTTACATGTTTATCAAAGTGGAGAAAAGCATTCGAAGTTAAAATAGGCTATTTGATAAACACTTTGTCACGAAAAGTACTTCGATACGTTCGCCAGAAGCAGATGCCTTTCACTGCCAAGGTTACGACAGAGCGAGGCGTGCTCACAAGACACCGCCGTCTATATGTCATCGTGGCGCGCAGTTCACATTTTATTTTGGATGTTAATGTAGACACCACTCCCCCCGATTTTGGCACCTGCGACGCGCCAAACTTAAGCCAAACGCAGTTGTCATGAGCGAGCAGCACAGCGCTGAGCCAGTGGACTCGTCAGGGCACCGCCATATCTGCGCTACGTAGCAGGCCGCAGCTACATGCAGATGTAGTCCGTGCATCGCAGTGTTTGCTTTGTGCCTGACAGGACCCAAGTACATGCTCGCCTTCGTACGATCCAGTCTGACCATGCAGCATGGTGCGGACCGGCTTTGTCCTCCGCCTGCATGACTGGCGAATTTTGCCCGCACTAAAATCTTTCAGAAATCATTTTTTTCGCTTACGAGCGAAGAATGGAATCATTTACCAGAATGTATTGTTCAATGCACATCTCATGTTTCATTTGAAAATATGTTGAAAAAAGCACCTTTTGCAATCCCTCTACTCCTTAGGCAGCATTGCTGCCTGCAGTATAGTGTAAATAAATAAACACTGGATGTAGTGTTGGTGCTAAAGACTAAAATAGCCGACTTGTTGTAGCACTGTGAAAGCCGCACAAATTCTTAGGCGATTCTTGGCGTCGTCTGCGCAGCGTCTGCTTATAGTATGATAAATGGCAATGTATGTATGTATGAATGATGCAATGAGCGAAGAATATGAGGTTGAAAATACCTGCGTGTTTTGATTGTCAAGTGAATACAAAATGAAATTTATTTTAGAAGCGAGTTAAGCATGCATATTTATTATCTTGTCTAAAATGAATCCCAAAATTGTAACACCGTAAGATATTGGTAGGACATGATTACTTAATCTTGCAACACGGTCAGCGATCTTGCAACACGGTCAATCACTAGTGAGATGAATAAATGATTGTGTCATCGGCATACAAGACGAACTCGTAACTGGTAAGCGCATCAGGTCGATTGTTTATGAACAGGAACAGTATGGGACCTAATGATAAACCTTGAGGAACATCAAATATGATAAAGTTAGCAAATAAAAGGTGGTCGTTGCCAAATACAACTTGAGACCCATTATTTATCTAGCCATTAAGTACCAGTGATGCCATAGGTCACTGTAGTTGATACAAAAGAACAGAATGGTTCAGAGTACCAAATGCTGTAGTTCGGTCAATGAACGCTGCTCCCACAACTAAGCCGGTATCTATAGACCTGATTTTTTATGGCCTCGTGGCGCGAGTGCCGGCGTAACCAAACAAACGAACACAACGGTGAAGGATCAAAGACCGACACGAAGTGCAGCAGAAAATTAAATGTGGCGATAGTGAAGAGCTTGCGAGGAAGAAAGCGGGGGAGTGGAGGGTATGGTGAAAACGTGAGAAGAAAAGCATAGTGCCCCGCATGACGCGTGCTTTGTGGCGACGATGGCTGCGAGATGGCGCCAGAGTGAAGCGCGTCGCCTGCATGGACGGAGCGTTGCATTAGCAGAGGTTCGTCTGCGGCGACTGCTGTGAACCCCGCCCACACATCACAATTAACAAGGCACTCGCACCACGCTTCGCTTAGTTTTTTATGGCCTCGTGGCGCGAGTGCCGGCGTAACCAAACAAACGAACACAACGGTGAAGGATCAAAGACCGACACGAAGTGCAGCAGAAAATTAAATGTGGCGATAGTGAAGAGCTTGCGAGGAAGAAAGCGGGGGAGTGGAGGGTATGGTGAAAACGTGAGAAGAAAAGCATAGTGCCCCGCATGACGCGTGCTTTGTGGCGACGATGGCTGCGAGATGGCGCCAGAGTGAAGCGCGTCGCCTGCATGGACGGAGCGTTGCATTAGCAGAGGTTCGTCTGCGGCGGCTGCTGTGAACCCCGCCCACACATCACAATTAACAAGGCACTCGCACCACGCTTCGCTTAGTTTGCAAAGTGCCGCACGAGACGGATTGTCCGCGCCAGCCAATGTGTCGTGAAATGGAAACACTTAACCGCATTTTTTAACCTTCGGCTCGCGTGAAAGAATGTATGTAGAAGAACGCCACCTATATATACTGTGGCGAGGAAATGATATGTTGCCTTGAAGAAGAAAAATACTTGTCGAAACGTTGGCTCCTGCTTTCACCTTGTCCTCGTTTTGCTCATCGTCTTGAATTTCCATCTCCCACCTTCCCCGTGTTTTCTAAGGAGGAATTAGGAATTTGCCGGCCTGGCGTTGGCATGCACTGTGCAACTATTTCTGCCTTTTCGTCGCTTAATGTTGTTGTTATTGTGTTGCTATATTGTTCTTGTGAGAGTTTAATTAAATTACCATAAAAGCTTTCCGCCCCCTGGAAGTGGATCCATTGGGGTGAATGAAGGTAGGGACAAAGGAGGAAGTCAGTTCAGGTATAATTGACCATTTTGAGTCTTGTAGAAATCGAAGTAATGACTGGAATATGAGGCGTTTCCTTCGCCTGGACTGGGTCCGGGTGGATGGGGTATGGGTCGTCAAGCCCCTGTCGCCCCCTATCTGAGGTGCAGGAAAGAAGCTCCCTTGCCAGAGGATCGGCCATTCGGTTGCCAGCGACCCCAGCGTCTATGCCCACTGCCACACCGCACGGGCAGCCAGCAATTCCGGCATGTCTAGGGGATAATTCTACAACATGTGCGAAGAAACCTCCTCAATGCCTAGGCAAAGTCACATATTCAAGGAGCAAAGGCTCCAATATAGAATTTCTCTGTCGCAACCGCTCTTGCTCGCGGCTATTCAGAAACGTCAAGCGAAATAAGAAACGCCCCACCCCACTGTATCTACTAGCAATTTTAAGAATGCCACCGGGATGTAGGTGCCCTGGGAGTATCGACAGACAAGCGCTCCTCGTACACCTCTTCATGGTTCTTTTCATTGGTCATGCAATGCTTCGGAAGCATCAGTTTCCGCGCCCGCCAAATTTAGTTCAGCAATAAAATCGCCATAAATTGTTATTTCATTATGTTCTTTAATATGCTCACGTATGTTAAATATTGCTAAGATGTGCATTTACTCGTGGCATCTTGTTGTAAGACAGCAGAAAGACTTAGCTTCCCGACAGTGGAGTAAGAAATTTGAATAAGAGGGTATTAACGATCCTACGCAACTTGTTGGCTAATGCATGCCTCGCAAAATAACATAGAAGCTTAACTGTTATGAAACGTTTGGCGCAAGTTAACTGTTATGAAACGTTTGGCGCATGTTCGATGAGCTGGATGGAATCTAACTTTCGCCTTTTAACACGGCAGCCAATTACTTGTGATGGCTTTCATGAACAGACAACCCATGAAAACAAAAGCTTCAGCCCCTTGTGATGTTCCCCGGAAACCACCACAATGCAGCCTGTCAGCGTACTCCACTTCCTTCGTTGTAAACCTGTGGGTCACACACACACCTTCGAAAACCCAGCGGTAATCGATGTGAGCACACTGGCTCAGTGCAGTGCCTACCGCGTGAGTGACTCCCGATGGCAGCACCACCGCATCTTTTTGGCATAGCCTCGAGATGGTCTGCATATCTAGAATTGCTAGTAGGTACAGCGAGGCGTGGCACTTGCGGAGACGGAGGACATTAGCACGCATGCGCGAGTAACAGCGGGTGCGAGAGAGGAAACGTGGGGACTATTGCTCCTTGAATATGAGTCTGCCTAAGTGGCCTAGGCATTACAAAAGAGTTTCTCAGCACATCTTGCATGCGTTTGTCCCTTGGCGGGCTAGCAGAAGTCTCGGAGCGTGGTAGTGCTGAAGTTAGTGTCGCAAGTTGGCGGCTGGGCGTAATTATATTTGTTCAGCTGTGTTTTTTTGGTAATGGTAATGTGTCGCTCCTATGTATTATATATATTACTAGATGTGTATTTACTCATGGCATTTTGTTGTAAGACAGCAGAAAGACTGAGAGGAATATTGCTTCTGCAGGTTTTCGTTGAGAGGACGAATGATCAAGACGTTTTAGTGCACGTGGAGGATGAGATTCGGGCACAGGAGGTGTGTAAGTCTTACACCGCTATCGGCCATACGGAGAGGAGTGTTCAAACAAGTGATTCCCCGTACCTCAATATCTATGATTCCATAGAATTCCCTATATATGAGATTCGGGCACAGGAGGTGTGTAAGTCTTACACCGCTATCGGCCATACGGAGAGGAGTGTTCAAACAAGTGATTCCCCGTACCTCAATATCTATGATTCCATAGAATTCCCTATATATGATACGATTCCATAGAAGAGTTTGCCAACTGCTCTAACATAGAAGTGAGCGTAGCTCATGATGTGGGTCATCCAGTGCCTGCGTGGTCTTGGGTGCATTGCACTGCAGTGGTGCTCTAGATGATGAATGCTCCAGAGCCCTTACATACGTAATTTACTACTGCTTAGGCTCTAATTATTCCACATGCTTTAAACTTCGTTTGCACCTGGTCCATAACTTGCCCCCTAATTTTAGTTAACTGTAAGCAAGGCTTCATGTTTAGTCCACCGAAAATATAGGGGAAATATTCTACAAAAGTTCTTAATATCCAAACAAATCAAGAACCAGCAAGTATTGGCAATGCTCCTAATTACACCATAAATTTTCATTTCATAATTTCATAATTTTCATTGCCATAGAACTCGATAGCAACATTAGAAACTAAGCTTATGATGTCCGTGCGATAGACACTTTCGAAGACTTGCTCTTTTTTTTATTCTTAGTCGTACTTGCATGCTGTAACTGCAATTTTTAACCTTGTACAAAGGGGCATTTTATCATTTTTTAAGGCCATGCTGCTTGCTCATTCACCCTTGTGACCGAGCATGGGCTGTAATTATTATTGTACGTAATTATTATGATATCGCAAGCAGATTTTCATTTACTTCACACAGTAACAGTAGGGAGACCTGCAAAACACCCTTCATGATTGATGTCAGCTATTGGGTCTGTGCTTTCTCACCAAGTCCAAGAGATTGTTCATGGACCCTTTAACGGAGTCTCCTTACACCGAAAAAGTGTCCTGACCATTGATCCATTTCCTTCTAGAAAAATTTGTTGGCAACGTTAATGATAAAAAAAAACATGATAAAAAACGACGTACAGCATGAAGGGCAAGGACTGCGAGAGACTACATACACTGCGCTGTGTATGTCGTCTCTTACAGTCCTTGTCTTTCGGGCTGTACGTCGTCTATTATAGTGGATTACCAACTACCCCAAGCAACAACCCTAGAATAAGAACACTCGAATAAAAATAAAATCTTGTATTTCCAGGTCTGCGCCATGACTGAATAAGACTGGTGTTTAGTTACGTCAGCGAGGTTTCACCGCTAACGGGGGCCACAGTGTGGAAGACCATCGTGAACGTCACCAGTGTCGGCGTTCCCATAGATGTGACACGCGGACTAGTTCACCTCGTCATCGATTCACTCAAATGAATCAATAATGAGGTGAACTAGTTCGTGCGTCGTTCACATGTAAATAAATCATCTCATCTATCATTCACATGTAAATAAATCATTATCAACTATGGGGGGACGGGGCGCAGTAGGGCCTCCACAAGCGATGCCGTTGTCAACTCCCCCAACCTAAAGTGTCATTACCAGAGTTACCCACATTCGGCATTTCTTTTGCCTCTGTCTCTTCAGATAAAATTTCATTGTGTGTGGCTAAGAGCTTAGTCGCCAGTTGGCGCATACGTGCGATGATAGGAGGACAAGCGCATTAGAAGCACCACAGGCGGCTACCTCACCGGCAATTTTTTTTTTCACATCATTTTTTGTTAGCCTGGGACGGTCCCGGTTCATCCATTGCCACAGCTGGTGGTAGCGTTCGACTGCGGAGTACCAGGATGTCGAAAAGAAACCCAGGAGCTCCACCAAATGCAACGGGGGTGTTCGCCTAGCAGAAGGGTCACTAGTTATAGGTTGTAGCGCTAGGCTCAAACAGGTCGGCGCTATATCGTGAAGGGGAAGCAAGCACTTCTCGTCTTCTACTGATTGCCAGGTTATCGGTTGTTAACAAAACTTTCTCTCAAATCTAAATTTATTCAGGCAGTTTGTGGCCACGCACGTATAATACGCACTCTAAGACTACTGATTGATCCGTTCAAAACTAGTTTCATACTTTTTCCTACACGCAACCAAAAACTGCTAACTATTCCTTGCCTCTATGTCAACTCTGTCCTTTAAGTGATCATACATCTTGTTTAGAAATTGTAGTTCACAACGATATCGATACTGCTTTTAAATATATTTCATATACAATTAGTGCTTTGGAAAAATCAAGAAAATTCTTTAGCGTAAATGCTCTTAAAGCACGCATTCATACACAGTCATCTAAGTTATTGTATTACATCAATAACTTAGATGTAATACAATAACACACTTGGGCTCTGAAAGTACTGCAAAAGAAAGCCGTGCGACTTATCACTTCCGCTAATCGACTGACGCCATCACATCCTATTTTCTGCCAGCTTAACATATAGACTACCTATATCTGAACAATATATTTACCGTATATGTGTTCTGTTTTTTAAGGTTTTTCATCACATTCTTTTAATAGACAATTTTCCTCCAGTCATGTTATTCAATCCTAAGAGAACTAGATTTGCGGTCCATAATAACCTCCTGCTGCCTTAAATACATTATGCAATTCACTCACATCTGAACTAAAAGAAATAATGTATATTTATGTATTTAGGCGGAAACTAAAAATATTTTTATTCAATGCGCAACCATTGCATTCCGCTTACTTGGTTAACCCTGTGTTTCCTGGTGATTTTCTACGTAATCACTTAAACATTTGAAGCTGTCTTTGTTAAGAGTAATATTCCTAAATTGTCTTTATCATCATATGTTCTTTCAAAAGAGGCCAGTGGTTCGTGACCTTGAGACCTCCTTCTGCATATTTACCTGTACTGTACACTTTTAATTTTAGAACTAATAAAGATTGCTTGGGATTGATTGATTGATTGATTAAGTTAAACCCGTTTTTTCCAATAGTGTGCGCTTAATTTATATGCCTCTAGCAGCACGCCAAGATACTTTAGCGGAACATCATTCCACTTAATGCCTGCAAACTGTTCTGGTGTATAACACCATGGGCCAAACCAGAAGCCTAAACTTTTCGAAGAGTTCATTCGTGAACCTGATACGCTGCTAAACTCCTCTATTGTCGATACTACGTTTTCAGTACTGGGCTTATTTGTGCAGAAGAACGCTAGAGCATCTGCATAAGCTTAAGGCCTTTACTTAATTACCCAGTATACTGAAGCTATGGATGTAACTCGACTGAATTACGCTTGAGCATGGTGGTTCCAGGTAAAGGGCGAATAGTAGTGGGGACATCGGACATTCTTGATTTACTGAAGAGTAAATAGAATTCGGGTTCGGAGAGATAGTCATTAACAACTAAACGAGTAGAACAACAGGTGTAGTAAACCTAACAGCCTTAAGCACAACGGAGCTAACAGTGGCATGCTTCAGAAGAGAAAATAAATAGGAATGACTGACGCGATCAAAAACTTCAGCACAGTCTACCTGGAGCATTGCGAGCTGCTCAGCAGAACCGTAACAGTATTGAAAAAGTGTACGGGCGATGAGTATGATGGTTTGAATGGATCGACCTTTAATTCCACACGTCTGATGGGAACCAATGAGAACTGACGTTGCAAATTGCAATCTATTATATATATATATATATATATATATATATAAAGCTTTTGCGAAAATCTTATAATCCACGTTTTACAATGTGATCGGTGTGTGGCTTTAATCAAAACGCATTTTCTCCTTATCTGAACTTTTGAAAAAGATTGCGGAAGGGCGTCCACCTCAAAGTTTGTAATAAATAATGTTCAATAGTATGGGACTGATAATTGATTTGTAAAATCCACTTGAATATCCATAAGGGTCGGGTGTTTTCGATAAAAGCAGCTGATCATTACAATGTGATCGGTCTGTGGCTTTAATCAAAACGCATTTTCTCCTTATCTGAACTTTTGAAAAAGATTGCGGAAGGGCGTCCACCTCAAAGTTTGTAATAAATAATGTTCAATAGTATGGGACTGATAATTGATTTGTAAAATCCACTTGAATATCCATAAGGGTCGGGTGTTTTCGATAAAAGCAGCTGATCAACAGCTGGCTCAATTTCTTGGATCGTAAGGGTACCACTGATGAATACACTCATCATCCTGCAAAGGTTTTACAAGAGACACAAAACTCTCTAAGACTTGCATCGTGATCATCGGAAGGGGCACTAAACAACACACTGTAGTAAGTTTCGAATTGAGAAATTATGTCCTTCGTATTTGTTAGAAAACTAGCTTCGGAGCATATTTCCGGAATTACTTGGGAAACAGAGCGACGTCGTTCATCAAGTAAAACTTGATGTGCTGGCTGCCCAGAGTGCAGAGCACCCTTATTTCGAAATCAAACTCGCGAACCTCTTTAACGCAGTTAACGCAGTGCATCACACTTCTGTAACTCACAATTAAAATTTTCGACGTCAACAATGCGAGTTCCTGGCATTTCGCATTCCATATGATAAAGGCTACACAGGCTCTTAAGAAGCATTTTTTCTCCATTCTTTGTATAGAATGCTTTCACTGATCCAATTTTTATAGCCACTATACGAACCTCTTAAAGAGGTCCCAATTATTAAATAACGGCAAGTCAGTATAAAGAGAAGTTTTTAGGGCCATACGCACTTTATTGATACTTTCCTGGTCATTTAGGCGCTCAAGGTTAAGGTTCCAGACTGCCCACTGTGGTCGAAAATTAGATTTCTCACCAATCGGGCTGTACGTAGTCTTTTATAGTGGATTACCAACTACCCCAAGCAACAACCCTAGAATAAGAACACTCGAATAAAAATAAAATCTTGTATTTCCAGGTCTTAAAGCTGACCGAATAAGACTGGTGTTTCACTACCATAGTGAGATGTCCCCTGCCACCGGGACCCAAGTTTGGATGACGAGCGTGGACGTGACCTGCGTTAACATACCCATTGGTGTGACACTCAGACTAGTTCACCTCATTATTGATTCACTCATCTGAGTGAATCAATAATGAGGTGAACTTTCACATGTAATTCAGATGTCAATAAATCATCTTATCATATGTAATTAAATCATTATCAACAACTATGGGGGGACGGGGCGCAGCAGAGCCTCCCCGAGCGATGCCGAAGTCAACTCACCCCAACTAGTGTCGTTACCAGAGTTACCCATATTTGGCATTTCTTCTGAGTTGCCTCTGCCTCTTCAGATAATGTGTGCGGCTAAAAGCTTAGTCACAAGTTGGCACATGCTTTAACTTTCGTCTACACCTGGTCCATAACTTGCCCCTAATTTTAATCAACTGTCAGCAAGGCTTCATGTTTAGTCCACCGAAGATACAGGGGAAACATTCTACAAAACTTCTTAATATCTAAACAAATCAGGACCCAACAATTACTGGCAACGCTCCTCATTACACCATAAATGTTTCCCTCGACGTCGACTTGGTACGCAAAGTCGCAAACCTCATCATCTCGTCATTGTAAATAAAGCATCATCACGCTCCAACAGCAAAGCCTCCCCCAACCTAATGTGTTGAAATTGTACAAAGGGGAATTTTACCTTAAGGCCGTTTTGCTTGCTCATTCACCCTTGTGACCGAGCATGGGCTATAATTATTATTGTACATAATTATTATAAATTCGCAGGCAGATTTTCACTTACTTCACACAGTAACAGTAGGAAGACGTGCAAAACACTCTTCATGATTAATGTCAGCTATTGGGTCTGTGTTTTGTCGGCAAGCCCAAGAGGTGGTTCACGGACCCTTTAACAGAGTCTCCTTAGACCAAAAAATAGTCCGGACTATTGATCCATTTCCTTCTAGGACAAGTTGTAGGCAACCCTAATGATAAAAACATGATAAAAACTACGTACAGCCTGAAGGACAAGGACTGTGAGACTACATATACTGCGCTGTGTATGTAGTCTCTTACAGTCCTTGTCTTTTGGGCTGTACGTCGTTTTTTATAGTGGATTACCAACTACCCCAAGCAACAACCCTAGAATAACAACACTCTTATAAAAATAAAATCTTGTTTTTGCAGATGTGAGTACCAGCCGTATCCAGATGGCTTTCCAGAAGAAGCAAATGCCGGGGCCATCAAAAGATGGAACCATCAAATTTGGGACCACAATCACGGTGGTCACAATCAGGTGACCACAATCACCTGACTCCCGCTCCTCCCGCTAGGGGCGCTGCGCCGGCGCGTGACGCGAAAATCGAGTGCCGCCAAGCAATACCTCGCCCTCAAAAAAAAAAAAAAAGGCCGCGCAATATGCAACGCATTCTTGGCTTAACCAAGCTAAGCCTGGCCATTTTTTATTCTTAGGCGTAATTGCACATTGTAACTAACCAATTTTTTAACCTTGTATAAAGGGGCGTTTAACCATTCTTTAAGGCCGTGCTGCTTGCTCATTCACCCTTGTGGCCGAGCATGGGCTATAGTTATTATTGTACGTAATTATTATAAGTTCGCAAGCAGATCGTCACTTCACACAGTAACAGTAGGAAGACGTGCAAAACACCCTTCATGATTAACGTCAGCTATTGGGTCTGTGTTTTCTCAGCAAGCCCAAGAGGTGGTTCACGGACCCTTTAACCGAGTCTCCTTAGACCGAAAAAGAGTGTCCCGACTATTGATCCATTTCCTTCTAGGTTAAGTTGTAGGCAACCCTAATGATAACATGATAAAAACTACATACAGCCTGAAGGACAAGGACTGTGAGACTACATACACTGCGCTGTGTATGTCGTCTCTTACAGTCCTTGTCTTTCGGGCTGTACGTCGTCTTTTATAGTGGATTACCGACTACCCCAAGCAACAACCCTAGAATAATAACACTCGAATAAAAATCTTGTTTTTCCAGACCTCAGAAGAAACGCCGTCAGCCTTCTCTTTGAGAAGAAGGCCATACCGAGTACCAGCAAGGAGCCTGAGCAAAAGTATGCAAGCCTCGTAACTGTGACCTCCGTGGCCTTAGACATAACCTTCGTAAGGAAGGTTACCAATTTTATACTATCATCGATGTAAATATGCGCGCCATCATTCGTCTGTAAATAAATCATAATCACTTTAACCATAGGATCCAACTATGGGGGAGCGTCCAGCTGAGGCCTCCCCGAGTGATGCCAAGGTCAACTCCCCCAACCTAATGTGTTGAATGAGCTCCGCACTGTTTGCATTTTGTGAACGCTGTCCTCGCTTTTTTTGTTCGGCCTACATTCGAGGTTATATATTTTTTTGTTGGCTTCAGACTTTAGGGGGTGAGCTTAGAATCGGGGTCGGCCTAGATTTGAGTAAACGCTGTCCTCGCTTTTTTTGTTCGACCTACATTCGAGGTTATATATTTTTTTGTTGGCTTCAGACTTTAGGGGGTGAGCTTAGAATCGGGGTCGGCCTAGATTTGAGTAAATACGGTATAAGAAAATTCTTGCAATCGGACAATTCTACGAGTTCACATGAAACGTGCACACATGGAGAAACAGATGGGACACAGCGCTACATACATACATAAATATATATATATATATATATATATATATATATATATATATATATATATATATATATATATATATATATAGTAAAAGAAGTCTCCCAAAAAGTTCGTCGCCTCTTTCCTGCGTATATATATATATATATATATATATATATATGTCGCAGAACATAAGGAAGTGAGAAAAAAGATGCATAAACCCATCAACCCAGCAAGTTCAACTGGAGGTGGCTAACGCAACAAGAGAAAGAGAAACAATTTACACGCGCCGGGTTCGGAAGAGTTACTTACAAACAGGGCATCGAAGAACTTGACAAATTCGGTGGAGTGCCTGACGGATGTCGTCGACGTCCATCATTCTATGTGCATTTACTCATGGCATGTTGCTGTAACACAGCTGAAAGACTGAAAAAAATATTCTTACTGCAGGTACAGGCACACCGCATAAATGATGCCAACCTGTCCTTGCAAATCGACGATATGGGAAAAGCAGCGCAGTCATTTGCGAACGAACCAAAGACTGGACATGCCGCTCAAATTGTGAACACCGGTAAGAGATGTCCCGTATCTCAATATCTGTGATTCCATACAATTCCCGATATATGATACGACTGCACAGTAGAGTTTAACATTCTGCACCAAGAGACACGCATGACCAACAGCGCCTGCATAGCAGCAATCGGAACTCATAATGTGGGTAATCCAGTGCCTCCATGGTCTGGGCACATCGCACTGCAGTGGTGCTCTAGATCGTGAATGCTCCAGAGCCCTTGCATACATAATTTACTACTGCTGAGGCTCTAATTAATCCACATGCTTGAAACTTTGTCTACACCTGGTCCATAACTTGCCCCTAATTTTAATCAACTGTAAGCAAGGCTTCATGTTTAGTCCACCGAAGATACAGGGCAGACATTCTACAAAACTTCTTAACATCCAAACAAATCAGCACCCAACAATTATTGGGAACGCTCCTAATTGCACCATGAATGTTAACTGTGCCACGGCTTGCACTTAATATTCATTGCATTTTCATTGCTATAGAACTTGCTAGCGACACTAGGAACTAAGCTGATGATGACCGTGCGATAGACACTTTCGAAGACTGCTCTTATTTATTATTCTTAGTCGTAATTTCACGCTCTAACTGCCAATTTTTTAGACTTGTACAATGGACCATTTTACCATTCCTTAAGGCCGTTTTGCTTGCTCATTCACCCTTGTGACCGAGCATGGGCTATAATTATTATTGTACATAATTATTATAAATTCGCAAGCAGATTTTCCCTTACTTCACACAGTAACAGTAGGAAGACGTGCAAAACACCCTTCATGATTAATGTCAGCTATTGGGTCTGTGTTTTCTCTGCAAGCCCAAGAGGTGGTTCATGGACCCTTTAACAGAGTCTCCTTAGACCGAAAAAGAGTGTCCCGACTATTGATCCATTTCGTTCTAGGACAAGTTGTAGGCAACCCTAATGATAAAAACATGATAAAAACTACGTACAGCCTGAAGGACAAGGACTGTGAGACTACATATACTGCGCTGTGTATGTCGTCTCTTACAGTCCTTGTCTTTTGGGCTGTACGTCGTTTTTTATAGTGGATTACCAACTACCCCAAGCAACAACCCTAGAATAAAAACATTCTTATAAAAATAAAATCTTTTTGCAGACGTGAATACCAACAGGATTCAGATGGTGTTCGAGCGCAAGGAACTGCCGGGCCCATCGAAAGATTGCACCATTAAGTATGGGACAGCCATCACGGTTGTATTTGTTTGCCTGGACGTAGACTTGGTGCGCAAAGTGGCAAACCTCGTCATCTTGTTTGCCTGGACGTAGACTTGGTGCGCAAAGTGGCAAACCTCGTCATCTTGTTTGCCTGGACGTAGACTTGGTGCGCAAAGTGGCAAACCTCGTCATCTCGTCATTGTAAATAAATCATGATCACGCTCCAACAGCAAAGCCTCCCCGAGTGATGGCAAAGTCAACTCCCCCAACCTAATGTGTTGAACGAGCTCCGCACTGTTTGCATTTTGTGAACGCTGTCCTCGCTTTTTTTTGTTCGGCCTACATTCGAGGTTATATATTTTTTTGTTGGCTTCAGACTTTAGGGGGTGAGCTTAGAATCGGGGTCTGCCTAGATTCGAGTAAATACGGTATAACAAAATTCTTGCAATCTGACAATTCTATGAGGTCACATGAAACGTGCACATGGATGGCGAAACAGATGGGACACAGTGCTATACATATATATATATATATATATATATATATATATATATATATAATGTCGCAGAACATAAGGAAGTGAGAAGGAAGATGTGCAAACCAATCAATTCAGCAAGTTCAACTGGAGGTGGCTAACGCAACAAGAGAAAGAGAAACAACTTAATTTACAACCGCCGGGTTCGGATAGAGTTACAAACAGGGCATCGAGGAACTTGACAAAGTCGGTGGAGTGCCTGATGGACGTCGTCGACCAGATGTGGAAACACTGAAGAGCACCGAGATGTGGAAAAGGGCTACCACCATACTCATCCGCAAGCTGGGCAAGCCTCCAGTCTCGACAACCTCTGACCGACAACGCAGGGGGGAACGCAGCAGTGCCTCGAAAATATGCCTCGAATAGACCTCGAAAATATGCGGGTGAGGCTGCATCTCGAAGAAAAACAGCAGCTCTGCAGCTTGGCCCATCTCCACAGGGCGATCTCCACACAACAGGCACGCTTGTAATAGTCGCAGCCACAGGGATAATGGAGGACCTTGCCCGACGGCTCGCGTCTTTCGTAATCCGCCTTCTATAAGCCGGTGCTCTGGACGCACGGATGGGAAAGGCATCTAGTTTTGATTCAAGAGATCAATAAAACATCCATGTGCTTGAACAACATAGGCGGTGACCACGGGGGGGGGGGGGGGGACGCAGCAGTGCCTCCCCGAGCGATGCCGGAGTCAACTCCCCCACCTAAAGTGTCGTTACCAGAGTTACCCATATTTGACATTTATTTTGAGTTGCCTCTGCCTCTTCAGTTAAAATGTTATTGTGTGTGACTAAAAGCTTAGTCGCAAGTGTGCGCATACGTGCGACAATATGAGGACAAGCGCATTAGAAGCACCACAGACATTTTTTGTTCAATTTCCACTGCGATTGATTGAAAACTATTCCACCGAGCTGGGGTGCCCGCCTCTTGCCCTACACGCAGGTAGGGAGTGGGGACGAAGCATGCATGCGTTGAGGACGGTTCATTTCCACTACTAACACCTTGCACAGACACCGTATATTTAAATATATAGACACACTATGTATAATGGTATGAGTAACCTACGCCCAGACGAGCGACAACCACTTCCTACTGAGAGTGACGAACCTCGATAGGGCTATAGCGGCAAGCAGAGGAAAGACCGCCCTCGGCCACCGCGAAACCCCGGTTGAGACCAGTAAGAGATTCCCCATATTTCAATATCTATGATTCCACAGAATTGCCTATATATATGATACGATTCCATAGAAAAGTTTGACATTCTGTACCAAAAGACACGCATGACCAACTGCGCCTACATAGAAGCGACCGGAGCTCATAATGTGGGTAATCCAGTGCCTGCGTGGTCTTGGGCACATTGCACTGCAGTGGTGCTCTAGATAATGAACGCTCCAGAGCCCTTGCATACATAATTTACTACTGCAGAGGCCCTAATTATTCCACATGCTTGAAACTTCGTCTACACCTGGTCCATAACTTGCCCCTAATTTTAATCAACTGTGCGCAAGGCTTCATGTTTAATCCACCGAAGATACAGGGGAAACATTGCGTCCGATATTTTAAGGCCACACGTGACCAACTGCGCCTACATAGAAGCGAGCGTGGTTCATAAAATAGGTAGTCGAATGCCTACTATAGTCTTGCGCGCATCGTAGTGCTGTCGTAACCTAAATCAGGACAGCTCCAGGCCTCTTGCATTAGTAGTTTACTGCTGAGGCTGTAATTATTCTACACGCTTGAAAGTTCACCTACAACTTGCCCCTAAGTAACCCCTAATTTGAGACAAATATAAACGAGGCTTTATGTTTAGTCCACCAAAGATACCGGAGAAACCTTGTACAAAACTTGTTAATAGGGAAACAACTAAGGGTCCAACAAATATTTGCAACGCTCCTAATTACATCATAAATGTTAACCGTGCCACTGCTTGCACTTAGCATGTGTCTCATCTCCATTGCCGTACAGCTCACTAGCGACATCAGTAACATAGCTGATGACGACCGTATGGCGCTTTCGAAGACCAGCTTTTTTTTTTTTTTGCGAACGCTGTAACTATAGGAATTTTTTAGGCATTGCATAGGCATCTCACATAAAATGCTCCTCCTTCTTCAACTTTGTCACACAATGAGTTCTTCCATGACATTGGGCAAACTTGCGCAGTTCCTAATTCACTCCTGTATAAGCAATATTGTACAGGGGACGTAGCAGGAGCAGGCTTGTGTTGAATAAAGAGAGAGTTTGAAAAAAAGGTGGCTTCACGCTCCGCTTGCGCGCTCCATGCAGCGCGCACGCCTGCAAATTTAGCTGGGCGGTTCACAGCAGTTTGTGCTACCGCGGACTCTCTCTTCCTTTTTTTTTTTCCAAGCCCGAAAGGTCGTTCAGGATCCCATTAACTGAGTCTCTATTACACTGACAGGAAAATGTGCTAACTCGTGCTCCGCTCCCGATTTCTTTCTAGGAAAAGATGTTGGCAACACTTGTGAATAGAAGCTCTTGTATTAAGAAATGTTCTAATGTGCAGCCTTCCCCGAAAACACCATACAGATCTCTGTGTCGCGATGGTACGACGACGGGACGGGAGACCAGGCACTCCCCTTCGGTTCTCCATCAAATACCGGGGAATCCAGAACGAGTGGGCCAAAAGACTCCTAACCCTCGTCATGAACCACCTTTAGGTACAATAGACTTTGCCGAGTTTCCACCTGGGCCGGTATTTTGTAGCGATGCCTTTTCCAATTCTATGCTTTTTCAGGCTTTACGCGCTTGGCCAGTGGTCAGAGCGACGGTCTGCCCACATTATCAACAGGATCAGGCGGCCGTGTGTGGTGGATGACAAGAATAGCATAGAATAAGGCATAAGGCATCGCTACAAAATAGCGGCCCACATTTCGTGTTTCCATCATTGGATGACATTTCGGTTGAGACCTATGCAGCGCATAAACAGGAACACTGCATGAGAATAAACGTCGCATTCGATTAATGCGTCGCTATAAAAGCTTATGCTGAGGTTAGTACTGCATATTGCAGCAAACAGTGGGCTTTTCGATATATTAAAACATGAAGTAGCTTAGTAAGTAATTTGCGTAAGTAACCAGAAACACAATGGAAGTTATACAAAGTGGTGTCTTTGTGGCACTGCGCTTAAGATTGGTTCCAATTGCAGATGCACAGCACTGTGTGCGTCTTACCAGGCTCTTTTCGCTTGTTCGGTAGGCAGGATCCTGCCTCACTTCGTTTCGGGGCCTTACACGTGTACACACAAAAAAAAAGAAAAAAATCATGAGCCATCCACTCTGTCAAGGTGGTTGACCAGCGAAGCTGTTTACCACGCGACACGGAGGTGACACATAATTTTGAACAAAAATACGAACTCATTGTCTTGATGGCAGGTCATCGTGGTGAAAAGTACACAGACTCATTTATTGTCTTGATCGGTGGTAAATAATTATTTCACTCGCAGCTGCGATCACATTCTTTGATAATGTCAAATCGATGCGCGAACGCCGCTGGGTGGTCGGTTGGGCCGGATCGTTGTGGCATCGCAAGGGATATGTCTGCAACACGGAACGCCTAAACCGCTCCCTTTTCGGTACCAACTCATCATCATCGGTACCGACTCGTCGTCATCGAAATCACTGACAACGATAATAGGGGTAGTATCATTGCAGCTAATTCGCGCAAACTGAGTAGCCATGAACCTTAAGGGACTATGAGTCATTGCCTAAACCGCTACCTTTTCGGTACCGACACTTATACAATGAAATCACCGACAAAGACAACACGGGTAGAATCATCGCAGCTAATTTATGCAGAGTAGCCATGAACCTTGCGGGACTACGAGTCATTGCATTTTTTGTCGACAAGTCATGGCGACACCGGCCATTACAATATCCATCGAGATGTTCCACAAGGGGGACTTCTCAGTCCAACTATTTTCAATGTTACATTAATTGGCCTTGCTTCTGAACTTCCTAACACGGAAGTGAAGATTAGCACATATACTACCCCCCAGCTCGTACTACCCAGATAACGTTTCGCACGCTGCCACCAGGCCCCGCTACTATACCCCAAACTCCAGCGCAAGACGCCCATAACCCTCTGTCTTACCCTTTCTCTTTTTTGTGTTAACAGTTTCTTTTGCGCTCGAAGCTATGTCACTGAAAATGTCACTGCTAACCTAAAAAAAAAGTGCTGCTTGTCAGTCACTGCTCTTCGAAGTTTTTTTGCTGCTTGTGTGCTGCGTCTGAAGGTAAATTTTATCGTTGAAAAAGTGCGCATGTGTCCCACAACAGTGTGTGCTACGCTCTGCTTGCACACCTCTTATTAGTGGTTATTTTCATTGTTACTGCAATGCTCGGATGCCTCTGCTTCCGCGGACACCAATGTTACTTCAGAAATGGAATTGACCTTTTTTTGCTATTTCATTATATGCCCTGCTATGCTCACGTACGTTAGATATCTGTAAGATTGGGATTTGCTTGTGATAATTTGTTCTTACGGTAGCAGAATGCTAGAACAAATCTTCCTTTTACAGATAGCGGTTATATACCAGGAAGTGGACAAGATCAGGCTCACCATCACGCAGTGGGACGCAGCAGCTACGTTCTTGGCCGGCATCGAGGGCACTGAACTAACGAGCTTGCCTTCGTTTTATGGTAAGAGATTTTCCTTATGTCAAAATTATTTTGCTGTAATACAATGTGCTTGTGCAACAGAATAAGTGCTACATAAAATTAGAAATGCAGTCACTGGTCTGGTACTTGTTACCTTTCTGGGTTGTGGCAACGCTGGTCTTTGCATATTATATAAGATGCAAAGACCGGTGTTACTGTAAAAAGCCTAATATTATACAAACCCGATTTAATACAAGGGGTAATTTAAAGATACTCGGAGCGAAAAAAAAAAGTTTCGCCAGCTTATACTTCGCAACCCGCCATGGTTGCTCAGTGGCTATGGTGTTGGGCTGCTGAGCACGAGGTCGCGGGATCGAACCCCGGCTACGGCGGCCGCATTTCGATGGGGGGCGAAATGCGAAACACTCGGTCCTCCACTACGGCGTGCCTCATCATCAGAAAGTGGTTTTGGCACGTAAAACCCCATAATTTTTTATTGTACTTCAAACCAATCCTTACAATGCTTAGGTATTTTCTTTCTTCAATGTGACACCAATTATATCTCCGTGAAACTGTGTATAATTAAGGCAATAAAATCGTTGCCGCGCGCCGTATGCTGTGTGTGCGAGTACAAGCGTGTGAGGGTGAGCCGACGGGGGCCCGCGGTAGCTCGCGGCTCAATCTCATACGCAAAAGATAGAAGCGGGAAGTGCGCCGACTTCCGTTACGCGAAAGGCCGTGAAGGGATGGGGCGAGGGAACGGGGGGGCGTATTTTGCTTTCCCCGGATGATTCCACACGGAAGAGAGAAAAAAAAGAGGGCGAGGAGTACGGCACTACTCCCGCCGGACGCCCTTGCACACTATCGGTTCGCCATGAGGTCACGGATTGCCTGCGCGGCTCTTCCCATGACTGCCGGCAACGCCCTACTAAGCCGCTGACGCGCGCATGTGGTTTTCGGACGTCAGGGCGCGCCGCGCTCCGTTGGTTTCTTTCAATGGCGCCTTTCGGGAAAGAAGTCGCGATAGCAGCAGCATAAATTTTAATTTATGGAAGCTCTTTTCGCTACTTCTGGCGTGTGATGAATGCAACTCTTCAAAAGTGCCCTTTACGTTACGTGACACGTGAGTGGTGTATATTCCAATTTGCGAAATGCATTACTCCACGCCAGTTCACAATTTAGCTGTGTCAACTTTCGCGTATGTGGCTTCCACTCGTGTTCCTTCGCGCCGCTCCGAGTGCCAGCTGTGAAATTAATGCCGTAAGGTTTTCAGGATTTTAACTACTGAGCAACTCGCAATCGCTGATGCGCCCTTCGTCGACGTCGTTCCTCGTACATTGACTGGCGCCACGATTCGGATGCCTCTCACTGCGTTCGTGCCGACGAAGAAAGGACGCCATTGTACCACGTGCTTGAATGGGGCACTCTTTGCGGGTGGCAAGTATGCTCGAGTCCACAATACCTGTGAATGAAGAAACGATGTGTTGTCGAGGTACAGTGTACGAGTAATGCATATAACAGAGGCGTCTTCAGAAACTGGGAGTGACACTGAGAGGAATCTGTTATTCTTTAAGTTTGGGGGTTTAATAAGTTTAACGCTGTGTGACCTTATCATCAATCAGCAAGACTTCATGTTTAGTCCACCGAAGATACAGGGGAAACATTCTACAAAACTTCTTAACCTCCAAACAAATCAGGACCCAACAATTATTTGCAACGCCCCTAATTACACGATAAATGTTAACTGTGCCGTGGCTTGCACATAATATTCATTGCATTTTTCATTGCCAGAGAACTCGTTAGCGACATTAGGAACTAAGCTGATGGCGGCCGTGCGACACTTTCGAAGACTTTTTTTTTATTCGTAGTCGTAATTGCACGCTGTAACTAATTGCAATTTCTTAGACTTGTACAAAGGACCATTTTATTATTTTTTAAGACCGTGCTGCTTGCTATTCACCCTCGAGGCCGAGCATGGGCTGTAATTATTATAAATTCGCACGCAGATTTTCCCTTACTTCACACAGTAACAGTAGGAAGACGTGCAAAACACCCTTCATGATTAATGTCAGCTATTGGGTCTGTGTTTTCTCTGCAAGCCCAAGAGGTGGTTCATGGACCCTTTAACAGAGTCTCCTTAGACCGAAAAAGAGTGTCCCGACTATTGATCCATTTCCTTCTAGGATAAGTTGTAGGCAACCCTAATGATAAAAACATGATAACTACGTACAGCCTGAAGGACAAAAACTGTGAGACTACATATACTGCGCTGTGTATGTCGTCTCTTACAGTCCTTGTCTTTTGGGCTGTACGTCGTTTTTTATAGTGGATTACCAACTACCCCAAGCAACAACCCTAGAATAAAAACACTCTTATAAAAATAAAATCTTGTTTTTGCAGACGTGAATACAAACAAGATTCAGATGGCGTTCGAGAGGAAGGAACTGCCGGGCCCATCGAAAGATGGCACCGTTAAATATGGCACAGCCATCACGGTTGTATTTGTTTCCCTCGACGTCGACTTGGTACGCAAAGTCGCAAACCTCATCATCTCGTCATTGTAAATAAAGCATCATCACGCTCCAACGTTTTTTATACCCCAATTAACAACCCTAGAATAGCAACGCTCTTATAAAAATAAAATCTTGTTTTTACAGATGTGCATAAGGACCGTATGCAAATGGTATTCGAAAGAAAAGAACATCCGGACAGATCAAAAGATGGGAAGATTCAGTATGGAACAGCCATTACAGTAGTGTTCGTGAACCTGGACGTGGGGCTTGTGCGCAAACTGGGTCATCTCGGCATTGTAATAAATCATCATCACGCTCCAACAGCAAAGCCTCCCCGAGTGATGGCAAAGTCAACTCCCCCAACCTAATGTGTTGAATGAGCTCCGCACTGTTTGCATTTTGTAAACGCTGTCCTCGCTTTTTTTGTTCGGCCTACATTCGAGGTTACATCGAGGCTCGCCTCGATGATGCGGTTCGCAATTTTTTAACCTTGTACAAAGGGGAATTTTACCTTAAGGCCGTTTTGCTTGCTCATTCACCCTTGTGACCGAGCATGGGCTATAATTATTATTGTACATAATTATTATAAATTCGTAAGCAGATTTTCCCTTACTTCACACAGTAACAGTAGGAAGACGTGCAAAACACCCTTCATGATTAATGTCAGCTATAGGGTCTGTGTTTTCTCTGCAAGCCCAAGAGGTGGTTCATGGACCCTGTAACCGAGTCTCCTTAGACCGAAAAAGAGTGTCCCGACTATTGATCCATTTCCTTCTAGGACAAGTTGTAGGCAACCCTAATGATAAAAACATGATAAAAACTACAAACAGCCTGAAGGACAAGGTCTGTGAGACTACATATACTGCGCTGTGTATGTTGTCTCTTACAGTCCTTGTCTTTTGGGCTGTACGTCGTTTTTTATAGTGGATTACCAACTACCCCAAGCAACAACCCTAGAATAAAAACACTCTTATAAAAATAAAATCTTGTTTTTGCAGACGTGAATACGAACAAGATTCAGATGGCGTTCGAGAGGAAGGAACTGCCGGGCCCATCGAAAGATGGCACCGTTAAATATGGCACAGCCATCACGGTTGTATTTGTTTCCCTCGACGTCGACTTGGTACGCAAAGTCGCAAACCTCATCATCTCGTCATTGTAAATAAAGCATCATCACGCTCCAACGTTTTTTATACCCCAATTAACAACCCTAGAATAGCAACGCTCTTATAAAAATAAAATCTTGTTTTTGCAGATGTGCATAAGGACCGTATGCAAATGGTATTCGAAAGAAAAGAACGTCCGGACAGATCAAAAGATGGGAAGATTCAGTATGGAACAGCCATTACAGTAGTGTTCGTGAACCTGGACGTGGGGCTTGTGCGCAAACTACGTAAAGCTTGAAGGACAAGGTCTGTGAGACTACATATACTGCGCTGTGTATGTCGTCTCTTACAGTCCTTGTCTTTTGGGCTGTACGTCGTTTTTTATACCCCAATTAACAACCCTAGAATAGCAACGCTCTTATAAAAATAAAATCTTGTTTTTGCAGATGTGCATAAGGACCGTATGCAAATGGTATTCGAAAGAAAAGAACGTCCGGACAGATCAAAAGATGGGAAGATTCAGTATGGAACAGCCATTACAGTAGTGTTCGTGAACCTGGACGTGGGGCTTGTGCGCAAACTGGGTCATCTCGGCATTGTAATAAATCATCATCACGCTCCAACAGCAAAGCCTCCCCGAGTGATGGCAAAGTCAACTCCCCCAACCTAATGTGTTGAATGAGCTCCGCACTGTTTGCATTTTGTAAACGCTGTCCTCGCTTTTTTTGTTCGGCCTACATTCGAGGTTATATTTTTTGTTGGCTTAAGGCTTTAGGGGGTGAGCTTAGAATCGGGGTCGGCCTAGATTCGAGTAAATATGGTATAAGAAAATTCTTGCAATCTGACAATTCTATGAGGTCACATGAAACGCGCACATGGATGGCGAAACAGATGGGACACAATGCTATATATATATATATATATATATATATATATATATATATATATATATATATATATATATATATATATATATCGCAGAACATAAGGAAGTGAGAAGGAAGATGCGCAAACCAATCAATTCAGCAAGTTCAAGTGGAGGTGGCTAACGCAACAAGAGAAAGAGAAACAACTTAATTTACAACCGCCTGGTTCTGATAGAGTTACAAACAGGGCATCGAGGAACTTGACAAAGTCGGTGGAGTGCCTGATGGACGTCGTCGACCAGATGTGGAAACACTGAAGAGCACCGAGATGTGGAAAAGGGCTACCACCATACTCATCCGCAAGCTGGGCAAGCCTCCAGTCTCGACAACCTCTGACCGACAACGCAGGGGGGAACGCAGCAGTGCCTCGAAAATATGCCTCGAATAGACCTCGAAAATATGCGGGTGAGGCTGCATCTCGAAGAAAAACAGCAGCTCTGCAGCTTGGGCCATCTCCACACAACAGGCACGCTTGTAATAGTCGCAGCCACAGGGATAACGGAGGACCTTGCCCAACGGCTCGCGTCTTTCGTAATCCGCAGTCTATAAGCCGGTGCTCTGGACGCACGGATGGGAAAGGCATCTAGTTTTGATTCAAGAGATCAATAAAACATCCATGTGCTTGAACAACATAGGCGGTGACCACGGGGGGGGGGGGGGACGCAGCAGTGCCTCCCCGAGCGATGCCGGAGTCAACTCCCCCCACCTAAAGTGTCGTTACCAGAGTTACCCATATTTGACATTTATTTTGAGTTGCCTCTGCCTCTTCAGTTAAAATGTTATTGTGTGTGACTAAAAGCTTAGTCGCAAGTGTGCGCATACGTGCGACGATATGAGGACAAGCGCATTAGAAGCACCACAGACATTTTTTGTTCAATTTCCACCGAGCTGGGGTGCCCGCCTCTTGCCCTACACGCAGGTAGGGAGGGGGGACGAAGCAGTCTGCATGCGTTGAGGACGGTTCATTTCCACGGCGAACACCTTGCACAGACACTGTATATTTAAATATATAGACACACTATTTATAATGGTATGAGTAACCTACGCCCAAACGAGCGACAACCACTTCCTACTGAGAGTGACGAACCTCGATAGGGCTATAGCGGCAAGCAGTGGAAAGACCGCCCTCGGCCACCGCGAAACCCCGGTTGAGACCAGTAAGAGATTCCCCATATTTCAATATCTATGATTCCACAGAATTGCCTATATATATGATACGATTCCATAGAAGAGTTTGACATTCTGTACCAAAAGACACGCATGACCAACTGCGCCTACATAGAAGCGACCGGAGCTCATAATGTGGGTAATCCAGTGCCTGCGTGGTCTTGGGCACATTGCACTGCAGTGGTGCTCTAGATCATGAACGCTCCAGAGCCCTTGCATACATAATTTACTACTGCAGAGGCCCTAATTATTCCACATGCTTGAAACTTCGTCTACACCTGGTCCATAACTTGCCCCTAATTTTAATCAACTGTGCTCAAGGCTTCATGTTTAATCCACCGAATATACAGGGGAAACATTGCGTCCGATATTTTAAGGTCACACGTGACCAACTGCGCCTACATAGAAGCGAGCGTGGTTCATAAAATAGGTAGTCGAGTGCCTACTATAGTCTTGCGCGCATCGTAGTGCTGTCGTAACCTAAATCAGGACAGCTCCAGGCCTCTTGCATTAGTAGTTTACTGCTGAGGCTGTAATTATTCTACACACTTGAAAGTTCACCTACAACTTGCCCATAAGTAACCCCTAATTTGAGACAAATATAAACGAGGCTTTATGTTTAGTCCACCAAAGATACAGGAGAAACCTTGTACAAAACTTGTTAATAGGGAAACAACTAAGGGTCCAACAAATATTTGCAACGCTCCTAATCACATCATAAATGTTAACTGTGCCACTGCTTGCACTTAGCATGTGTCTCATCTCCATTGCCGTACAGCTCACTAGCGACATCAGTAACATAGCTGATGACGACCATATGGCGCTTTCGAAGACCCGCTTTTTTTTTTTTTTTTTCGAACGCTGTAACTATAAGGAATTTTTTAGGCATTGCATAGGCATCTCACATAAAATGCTCCTCCTTCTCTCAAAATTTCAACTTTGTCACACAATGAGTTCTTCCATGACATAGGGCAAACTTGCCGCAGTTCCTAATTCACTCCTGTATAAGCAATATTGTACAGGGGACGTAGCAGGAGCAGGCTTGTGTTGAATAAAGAGAGAGTTTGAAAAAAAGGTGGCTTCACGCTCCGCTTGCGCGCTCCATGCAGCGCGCACGCCTGCATAATTTAGCTGGGCGGTTCACAGCAGTTTGTGCTACCGCGGACTCTCTCTTCCTTTTTTTTTTCTCCAAGCCCGAAAGGTCGTTCAGGATCCCATTAACTGAGTCTCTTTTACACTGACAGGAAAATGTGCTAACTCGCACTCCGCACTTTGTCACACAATGAGTTCTTCCATGACATTGGGCAAACTTGCGCAGTTGCTAATTCACTCCTGTATAAGCAATATTGTACAGGGGACGTAGCAGGAGCAGGCTTGTGTTGAATAAAGAGAGAGTTTGAAAAAAAGGTGGCTTCACGCTCCGCTTGCGCGCACGCCTGCATAATTTAGCTGGGCGGTTTACAGCAGTTTGTGCTACCGCGGACTCTCTTTCTTTTTTTACAAGCCCGGAGGGTCGTTCAGGATCCCATTAACTGAGTCTCTTTTACACTGACAGGAAAATGTGCTAACTCGTGCTCCGCTCCCGATTTCTTTCTAGGAAAAGATGTTGGCAACACTTGTGAATAGAAGCTCTTGTATTAAGAAATGTTCTTCTAATGTGCAGCCTTCCCCGAAAACACCATACAGATCTCTGTGTCGCGATGGTACGACGACGGGACGGGAGACCAGGCACTCCCCTTCGGTTCTCCATCAAATACCGGGGAATCCAGAACGAGTGGGCCAAAAGACTCCTAACCATCGTCATGAACCACCTTTAGGTACAATAGACTTTGCCGAGTTTCCAACTAAGGGTCCAACAAATATTTGCAACGCTCCTAATTACATCATAAATGTTAACCGTGCCACTGCTTGCACTTAGCATGTGTCTTATCTCCATTGCCGTACAGCTCACTAGCGACATCAGTAACATAGCTGATGACGACCGTATGGCGCTTTCGGAGACCAGCTTTTTTTTTTTTTTTTTTTGCGAACGCTGTAACTATAAGGAATTTTTTAGGCATTGCATAGGCATCTCACATAAAATGTTCCTCCTTCTCTCAAAATTTCAACTTTGTCACACAATGAGTTCTTCCATGACATTGGGCAAACTTGCGCAGTTCCTAATTCACTCCTGTATAAGCAATATTGTACAGGGGACGTAGCAGGAGCAGGCTTGTGTTGAATAAAGAGAGTTTGAAAAAAAGGTGGCTTCACGCTCCGCTTGCGCGCTCCATGCAGCGCGCACGCCTGCATAATTTAGCTGGGCGGTTCACAGCAGTTTGTGCTACCGCGGACTCTCTCTTCCTTTTTTTTTCCAAGCCCGAAAGGTCGTTCAGGATCCCATTAACTGAGTCTCTTTTACACTGACAGGAAAATGTGCTAACTCATGCTCCGCTCCCGATTTCTTTCTAGGAAAAGATGTTGGCAACACTTGTGAATAGAAGCTCTTGTATTAAGAAATGTTATGTGCAGCCTTCCCCGAAAACACCATACAGATCTCTGTGTCGCGATGGTACGACGACGGGACGGGAGACCAGGCACTCCCCTTCGGTTCTCCATCAAATACCGGGGAATCCAGAACGAGTGGGCCAAAAGACTCCTAACCCTCGTCATGAACCACCTTTAGGTACAATAGACTTTGCAGAGTTTCCACCTGGGCCGGTATTTTGTAGCGATGCCTTTTCCAATTCTATGCTTTTTCAGGCTTTACGCGCTTGGCCAGTGGTCAGAGTGACGGTCTGCCCACATTAGCAACAGGATCAGGCGGCCGTGTGTGGTGGATGATAAGAATAGCATAGAATAAGGCATAAGGCATCGCTACAAAATAGCGGCCCACATTTCGTGTTTCCATCATTGGATGACATTTCGGTTGAGACCTATGCAGCGCATAAACAGGAACACTGCATGAGAATAAACGTCGCATTCGATTAATGCGTCGCTATAAAAGCTTATGCTGAGGTTAGTACTGCATATTGCAGCAAACAGTGGGCTTTTCGATATATTAAAACATGAAGTAGCTTAGTAAGTAATTTGCGTAAGTAACCAGAAACACAATGGAAGTTATACAAAGTGGCGTCTTTGTGGCACTGCGTTTAAGATTGGTTCCAATTGCAGATGCACAGCACTGTGTGCGTCTTACCAGGCTCTTTTCGCTTGTTCGGTAGGCAGGATCCTGCCTCACTTCGTTTCGGGCCTTACACGTGTACACACAAAAAAAAGAAAAAAATCATGAGCCATCCACTCTGTCAAGGTGGTTGACCAGCGAAGCTGTTTACCACGCGACGCGGAGGTGACACATAATTTTGAACAAAAATACGAACTCATTGTCTTGATGGCAGGTCATCGTGGCGAAAAGTACACAGACTCATTTATTGTCTTGATCGGTGGTAAATAATTATTTCACTCGCAGCTGCGATCACATTCTTTGATAATGTCAAATCGATGCGCGAACGCCGCTGGGTGGTCGGTTGGGCCGGATCGTTGTGGCATCGCAAGGGATATGTCTGCAACACAGAACGCCTAAACCGCTCCCTTTTCGGTACCAACTCATCATCATCGGTACCGACTCGTCATCATCGAAATAACTGACAACGATAACAGGGGTAGTATCATTGCAGCTAATTCGCGCAAACTGAGTAGCCATGAACCTTAAGGGACTATGAGTCATTGCCTAAACCGCTACCTTTTCGGTACCGACACTTATACAATGAAATCACCGACAAAGCCAACACGGGTAGAATCATCGCAGCTAATTTATGCAGAGTAGCCATGAACCTTGCGGGACTACGAGTCATTGCATTTTTTGTCGACAAGTCATGGCGACACCGGCCATTACAATATCCATCGAGATGTTCCACAAGGGGGACTTCTCAGTCCAACTATTTTCAATGTTACATTAATTGGCCTTGCTTCTGAACTTCCTAACACGGAAGTGAAGATTAGCACATATACTACCCCCCAGCTCGTACTACCCAGATAACGTTTCGCACGCTGCCACCAGGCCCCGCTACTATACCCCAAACTCCAGCGCAAGACGCCCATAACCCTCTGTCTTACCCTTTCTCTTTTTTGTGTTAACAGTTTCTTTCGCGCTCGAAGCTATGTCACTGAAAATGTCACTGCTAACCTAAAAAAAAAGTGCTGCTTGTCAGTCGCTGCTCTTCGAAGTTTTTTTGCTGCTTGTGTGCTGCGTCTGAAAGGTAAATTTTATCGTTGAAAAAGTGCGCATGTCTCCCACAACAGTGTGTGCTACGCTCTGCTTGCACACCTCTTATTAGTGGTTATTTTCATTGTTACTGCAATGCTCGGATGCCTCTGCTTCCGCGGACACCAATGTTACTTCAGAAATGGAATTGACCTTTTTTTGCTATTTCATTATATGCCCTGCTATGCTCACGTACGTTAGATATCTGTAAGAGTGGGATTTGCTTGTGATAATTTGTTCTTACGGTAGCAGAATGCTAGCACAAATCTTCCTTTTACAGATAGCGGTTATATACCAGGAAGAGGACAAGATCAGGCTCACCATCACGCAGTGGGACGCAGCAGCTACGTTCTTGGCCGGCATCGAGGGCACTGAACTAACGAGCTTGCCTTCGTTTTATGGTAAGAGATTTTCCTTATGTCAAAATTATTTTGCTGTAATACAATGTGCTTGTGCAACAGAATAAGTGCTCCATAAAATTAGAAATGCAGTCACTGGTCTGGTACTTGTTACCTTTCTGGGTTGTGGCAACGCTGGTCTTTGCATATTATATAAGATGCAAAGACCAGTGTTACTGTAAAAAGCCTAATATTATACAAACCCGATTTAATACAAGGGGTAATGTAAAGGTACTCGGAGCGAAAAAAAAAGTTTCGCCAGCTTATACTTCGCAACCCGCCGTGGTTGCTCAGTGGCTATGGTGTTGGGCTGCTGAGCACGAGGTCGCGGGATCGAACCCCGGCTACGGCGGCCGCATTTCGATGGGGGGCGAAATGCGAAACACTCGGTCCTCCACTACGGCGTGCCTCATCATCAGAAAGTGGTTTTGGCACGTAAAACCCCATAATTTTTTATTGTACTTCACACCAATCCTTACAATGCTTAGGTATTTTCTTTCTTCAATGTGACACCAATTATATATCTCCGTGAAACTGTGTATAATTAAGGCAATAAAATCGTTGCCGCGCGCCGTATCCTGTGTGTGCGAGTACAAGCGTGTGAGGGTGAGCCGACGGGGGCCCGCGGTAGCTCGCGGCTCAATCTCATACGCAAAAGATAGAAGCGGGAAGTGCGCCGACTTCCGTTACGCGAAAGGCCGTGAAGGGATGGGGCGAGGGAACGGGGGGGCGTATTTTGCTTTCCGCGGATGATTCCACACGGAAGAGAGAAAAAAAGAGGGCGAGGAGTACGGCACTACTCCCGCCGGACGCCCTTGCACACTATCGGTTCGCCATGAGGTCACGGATTGCCTGCGCGGCTCTTCCCATGACTGCCGGCAACGCCCTACTAAGCCGCTGACGCGCGCATGTGGTTTTCGGACGTCAGGGCGCGCCGCGCTCCGTTGGTTTCTTTCAATGGCGCCTTTCGGGAAAGAAGTCGCGATAGCAGCAGCATAAATTTTAATTTATGGAAGCTCTTTTCGCTACTTCTGGCGTGTGATGAATGCAACTCTTCAAAAGTGCCCTTTACGTTACGTGACACGTGAGTGGTGTATATTCCAATTTGCGAAATGCATTACTCCACGCCAATTCACAATTTAGCTGTGTCAACTTTCGCGTATGTGGGTTCCACTCGTGTTCCTTCGCGCCGCTCCGAGTGCCAGCTGTGAAATTAATGCCGTAAGGTTTTCAGGATTTAAACTACTGAGCAACTCGCAATCGCTGATGCGCCCTTCGTCGACGTCGTTCCTCGTACATTGACTGGCGCCACGATTCGGATGCCTCTCACTGCGTTCGTGCCGACGAAGAGGGCACTCTTTGCGGGTGGCAAGTATGCTCGAGTCCACAATACCTGTGAATGAAGAAACGATGTGTTTTCGAGGTACAGTGTACGAGTAATGCATATAACAGAGGCGTCTTCAGAAACTGGGAGTGACACTGAGAGGAATCTGTTATTCTTTAAGTTTGGGGGTTTAATAAGTTTAACGCTGTGTGACCTTATCATCAATCAGCAAGACTTCATGTTTAGTCCACCGAAGATACAGGGGAAACATTCTACAAAACTTCTTAACCTCCAAACAAATCAGGACCCAACAATTATTTGCAACGCCCCTAATTACACGATAAATGTTAACTGTGCCGTGGCTTGCACATAATATTCATTGCACTTTTCATTGCCATAGAACTCGTTAGCGACATTAGGAACTAAGCTGATGGCGGCCGTGCGACACTTTCTAAGACTCTCTTCTCTTTTTATTCGTAGTCGTAATTGCACGCTGTAACTAATTGCAATTTTTTAGACTTGTACAAAGGACCATTTTATTATTTTTTAAGGCCGTGCTGCTTGCTAATTCACCCTCGAGGCCGAGCATGGGCTGTAATTATTATAAATTCGCACGCAGATTTTCACTTACTTCACACAGTAAAACAGTAGGAAGACGCCCAAAATACCCTTCATGATTGATGTCAGCTATTGGGTCTGTTTTCTCAGCAAGCCCAAGAGGTGGTTCATGGACCCTTTAACCGAGTCTCCTTACACCGAAAAAGAATGTCTTTACTGTTGATTCATTTCCTTCTAGGATAAGTTGTTGGCAACCCTAATTATAAAAACATGATAAAAACTACGTACAGCGTGAAGGACAACGACTGTGAGACCACATACACTGCGCTGTGTATGTCGTCTCTTGCAGTCCTTGTCTCTCGCGCTGTACGTCGTTTTTTATCGTGAATTGCCAACTACCCCAAGCAACCACCCTAGAATAAACACTCGAATAAAAAAAAAATTCTCTTTCCAGACTTGGAAAATATGCGCGCCAGGTTCCACCTTCAGAAGCTGTACCAGCGGTGTTGGGCTTGGCCACCAACACGCAACAGGCACCCGTGTGACGGTTGTCGCCACCGGCTTAACGGAGGACCTCTCCCGACGTGTTGCGTCATTTGTGATCGGACATCTGTAAGCCGGTCCAAGCAGGAGGGATTGCTGCCCAAGCAGGAGGGGGATTACAAAAGATGCTTTTTCAATATATTTTCATATGAAACATGAGATATGCATTAAAAAATACCTTCTGGTAAATGATTCCATTCTTCACTTGTAAGTGGAAAAAATGATTTCTGAAAGATTTTAGTGCTTGCAAAGTATGACTGGACTACTTTAGTATGAAAAATACGCGACAACCTTTGTAGAGCATGGGCAATATATGTGGCCTCCGTTACAGGAAGTACCCCGGCGTAAAACACTTTCGTGTTACAATGCACTTGTATGTGGCTACTATTCACCAGTCACGCAGGCGGAGGACAAAGCCGGTCGGCACCACGCAGCATGGTCAGCCTGGATCGTATGAGCGAGAGGACGCACACGGCCCTGTCGGGCACAAATCAAACGCTGCGCAATATGCACTACATCTGTATGTAGCTGCGGTCTGCTACGTAGCGCAGGTACGGCGGGGTGCCCCGACAAGTCGACTGGCTCAGCGCTGTGCTGCTCGCTCATGACAACCGTGTTTGGCTTACGTTTGGCGCATCGGAGCTGCCAAAATCGGGGGCAGTGGCGTCTACATTAACATCCAAATTCAAATGTGAACTGCGCGCCACGGTGACATACAGAAGGCGGTGCCTTGTGAGCACGCCCCGCTCTGTCGTAACCTTGGCCGTCGGTGTAAACAGCGTGCTGACAGGGAGGAGAAGCGCGAATGTCTGCTTGATGCCGCCTTGTGTAAGAATTGCCTCTCTGCGTGATCAGCATTCACGTTTTGGGGGAATCGGTGCAGGTCATGGGACAATGTCACGGGGAGAGGGAAGAGGCATTGAGGGGACTAGAAAATGAAGAAGCGAGATGATGCTGCGATCGGATATCGTGGATCTTAGTTGGAACTGATGTGAATCCTTGGCAGCCTCGGCTATTGCCTGGTTCAGATTCATGTGGGCCATTTGAGCAAGGCGATGTAATAGCATGAAATGCGGTAGGCTGGTGACAGCCCCCATAGCTTCGTGGTTGAGCAATTGGAGTTGTTGTCGTTGCTTTTGGGGCGGACTGTAAATGTTATAGGCCGTATACAGCACGTGAAATTGGTAGAGCAGCCACAAGGCTCCTCACTTCCCCAGTTTTTGTACGCAATCCAGCGGATTAGGCGGAGTATCTGATGCCAGGTTCGAGTGATGTGATGCCATGTTGCTGCACCACTGGTTCCGTCGATGTAGATGCCTAGAATTTGAACACTGTCTTGCTGAGATATTTGTTTGCCATCAAAGATGAATGAAAATCGCAAGGCTGATTGGGCTGGGTTTGTGCCAAGTACAAGTTAGTTTTGTTAGCAGAAGGCATGAGTCTGACCTGCTTTATAAATGTTGCAATGGTATGAAGTCCGGCTTAAATGGCATCGGACTGATAGCCGTTGGAGACCCCGTTGGTCCATATTGTGACGTTGTCCATATACACATTGAAGCGAAGTCCAGGCATCTCAGCCAGGCGATAGCAGATTGCTGCCAACACCAAGTTGAGCAGTAATGGCGAGAAGACTGCGCCTTGCGGCACTCACAGTCGTGATTTCTTCGGTGCGGAGAGTCTGCCCTACGGAAACCTGAAATTCACGGTCATACCGAAAGCCGCGTATGTATGCCCAAGGTTTGCCTGGGATGCTTTAGACCGACCAAAATAAGGTAATCGACAGCAAGGGCCCTTTAGGCTTCCACAAAACACTTCGATCCGAGTTCACGAACGAGAAATGCGTGAGTGCACTACCAAGTGAAAGAGCTCCCGTGAACTTGCGGCCCTATAACGTCAAACTATTCCAATATGTTTTTATTCCAATCTCCTTACGTCAAACTTGCATAACCGCCGACCCAAGCGTCGGGCGGTGACCCGCAAGGTGATCTAAACAGACCAATCAAACGCTCTCCTCATTTATAGGTCACTTTTGTTTGCTTTAAAAACGAATAACATTACCTACACTGAGCGGCTTGTCTCATCTAGTTGGCTGATAGGAGGCGAGGAGCACACTCAAGTGGAAAGTTATTGAATGGGTCCGAACTAGCGCGCTGAAAATCGATTACCATATGAAGAGATGGTTCAGGTGTCTGCGAGTGGTCCGTTTTCCCTTACTCATCTTGCGGTGGCTGGTCTAAAACGGCGGCTGCATGTAACGGATGGTTAAGAATTCCGCTAAAAAGGTTCCTCAGCAACGAAAAGTTGGCTGAGCTTGGCCGTAAACGCGCCGGAAGTGCTAGAAAACGTAACACGGCCACGGAAAAAGTTTTATTGGACGCAAATATACAATCCTCTACGGCAGGTACATGTAGCCAGTGCCCGAGTGATCGGCGGCAGTCATTTTCTATTCATTTCCGTAAGGGGCAGCCTGCGGCTATGCAGAGAAAAATTCAGTTTGGTTCGAAATATTCATGCATCTTTAACACGGACACGCCACTTTGACGCGATGAGTTTTCACGATGTTGGGACGCCGCGTGACAGGTAGGTGCAGCCCGAAAACTTTTGACCAATAGCCAAGGGCTGATGGCGAAAAGGCGTCGAACCAGAAATAACTATTTTTCTTTTGTTCGGTCTAATCATGCGTAATCAGAGTGTACACACCATATCCGATGGGGAGCTATCGCGGTTTACGTGACGTCTTGTGATTGACAGGCGAAGTGAGGGTTACCCAAAAAAGTTGTTGACCAATCGCGGAGGGCTGACTGTGGAATTGGAATAGAAAAGCTTGGAATAGCTTTACACTATAGCGCCCTTGGATAATGTAGCCATCTTTGTTTATTTAGGCAGTGTTGCCAGCATTACTAACGGCTTCTGGAGTTGCAAATAAGGTATGTGAACGTAGGAACCATCTGCGCTTCTGACGGCGGCAGTCGAATTGCTCCAGCCGTCGTAGAGTGATACAGGAGTCTGATATGAAGTCCTATTTTGTCACAATGGTTTAGAAATTGTTCACGTGGTTGTTGGGACAAGTCAGATGTGGGATCATACCACGTGTATACTGCTGCTACGTTTAAAGCATCGTTGAAATCGCGCTTTCATTCGTGCTGGCGTGAATGGCCAACTCTGCACATTACATTTCACATTTGGAAAACATTCGGAAGCGATTATGATATTCACACTATAGTGGCTAAGCAGCCCGTGTATGTGAATCTGTTTCATATCTACACGGCTAATGTGACATTCTGTTCGCTGTACTTACGTTGAAAGCTAATCCTATTTAGCTCCCCCACAGTGGAGTAAGAAATTTGAACAAGAGGGTATTAACGATCATAAGCAACTTGTTGGCTAATGCATGCCTCGCAAAATAACATAGAAGCTTAACTGTTATGAAACGTTTGGCGCATGTTCAATGAGCTGGACGGAATCTAACTTTTCCTTTTACCACGGCATGCAGCCAATTACTCGTGATGGCATTCATGAACAGACAACCCATGAAAACGAAAGCTTCAGCCCCTTGTGATGTTCCCCGGAAACCACCACAATGCAGCCTGTCAGCGTACTCCACTTCCTTCGTTGTAAACCTGTGGGTCACACACACACACCTGCGAAAACCCAGCGGTAATCGATGTCAGCACACTGGCTCACCGGAGTGCCTACCGCGTGAGTGACTCCCTGTGGCAGCACCAACGCATCTTTTCGGCATAGCCTCGGGATGGTCTGCGTATCTACAATTGCTAGTAGGTAAAGCGAGGCGTGGCACTTGCGGAGACGGGGAACATTAGCGTGCTTACGCGAGTAAGAGCGGGTGCCAGAAAGGAAATGTGGGGACTATTGCTCCTTGAATATGAGTCTGCCTAAGTGGCCTAGGCACTACAAAGGAGTTTCTCAGCACGTGTTGCATGCGTTTGCCCCTTGGCGTGCCGGCAGAAGTCGCGGAGCGTGGTACTGCTGAAGTTAGCGTCGCAAGTTGGTGGCTGGACGTAATTATATTTGTTCAGCTTTGTTTTTAATAATGGTAACGTGTCATTATTTCTTATTATTGACAGTTCCTCCAGGACACCAAAGCGGCAACGGGGACGCCGAAGCTAGAAACTGGACTGGTCCTCGGGTTGGGGTTCGCCGAGGCCTGCGCGGCCCCAACACATGGGCCGCCCTGCTTCTTTCTAGCTTTGGTTCCCCGAGCTCCTGAGCCACCTGCTTTATTATAATCTGAGGTGCTCTCCTGAGGCCTCCATTAGCTGGTTACATGTGCCCTCCTGGAGCAGTGCTTGTAAAAAATGTAATCTATCGTTGCGACAAAAAAAGCTACCCTTGACCTATACAACATCAGTCAGAACATTGCCCGTTCAGACACGGTGATCACCAAACAGGGCACCCATGCCCACTGCCACACCGCACGGGCAGCCAGTGGCGGAGCATAAACAAACTCGACTGCACTCCGTAATGCCGGCATGTCTAGGGGACAATTCAACAACACGTGCCATAAAACCTCCTCCTTAGTGCCTAGGCAGAGTCACATATTCAAGGAGCAAAGGCCCCCAGATAGAATTTATCTCTCACACCTGCTCTTGCTCGCGGCTGCCCAGAAACGTCGGGCGCCACAAGAAACGCCCCAGCCCGCTGTACCTACTAGCAATTGTAAGAATGCCAGCGGGATGTAGGTGCCCTGGGAGTATCGACAGACACGCTACTCTGCACCTCTTCATGGTTCTTTTCATTGGTCGTGCAATGCTTTGGAAGCGTCAGGTTCTGCGACGGCGAAATTTAGTTCAGAAATGAAATAGCCATAATTTTTATTATCTCATTATATTCTTTAATATGCTCTGTACGTTATATATTGCTAAGATGTGCATTTACTCATGACATCTTGTTGTAAGACAGCAGAAAGAGTGAAAGAAATATTGCTTCTGCAGGTGGTAGTTGAGAAGTTGCATGAGGACGAGATCACAGTCCAGGTGGATGACTACGCTGCGGCGGAAAACTTGGTAAAGGGTTACTCGACTGTTGGACATGCCCATTACAGCATTATGAGTGGTAAGTGATTCCCCGTACCTCAATATCTATGATTCCAAAGAATTCCCTATATATGATACGATTCCATAGAAGAGTTTGACATTCTGCACCAAGAGACACTCATGACCAACTGCTCCAACATAGAAGTGAGCGGAGCTCAATGTGGGTCATCCAGTGCCTGCATGGTCTTGGGTGCATCACACTGCAGTGGTGCTCTAGATGATGAATGCTCCAAGAGCCCTTGCATACGTAATTTACTACTGCAGAGGCTCTAATCATTTCACATGCTTGAAACTTCGTCTACACCTGGTACATAACTTGCCCCTAATTTTATTCAACTGTAAGCAAGGCTTCATGTTTAGTCCACCGAAGATAGAGGGGAAACATTCTACAAAACTTTTTAAACGCTCCTAATTACACCATAAATGTTAACTGTACCACGGCTTGCACTTAATATACATTGCATTTTCATTGCCATAGAACTCGCTAGCGACATTAGGAACTAAGGTGATGACGGCCGTGTGACACTTTCGAAGACTTGCTCTTTTTTTTTTATTCTTAGTCGTAATTGCACGCTGTAACTAACTAATTTTTTAACCTTGTACAAAGGGGCATTTTACCATTCTTTAAGGCCATGCTGCTTGCTCATTCACTCTTGTGGCCGAGCGTGGGCTATAATTATTATTGTACTTAAGTATTATAAATTTGCAAGCAGATTTTCACTTACTTCACACAGTAACAGTAGGAAGATGTGCAAAACACCCTTCATGATTAATGTCAGCTATTGGGTCTGTGTTTTCTCAGCAAGCCCAAGAGGTGGTTCGTGGACCCTTTGTCTCCTTAGACCGAAAAGGAGTGTCCTGACTGTTGATTCATTTCCTTCTGGGATAAGTTGTTGGCAACCCTAATGACAAAAACATGATAAAAAACTACGTACAGCGTGAAGGACAAGGACTGCGAGACTACATACACTGCGCTGTGTATGTCATCTCTTGCAGTCCTTGTCTTTCCGGCTGTACGTCGTTTCTTATCGTGGATTACCAACTACCCCAAGCGACAACTCTAAAATAAACACTCGGATAAAAATAAAATCTTGTCTTTCCAGCCCTGAAAACGTGCCGCATGTCCATAAAGCTCACCTACAAGGCCATGAATACAGCCGGCACCCAAGGTCCTGCCGGTAAACAGGGGACAGTAGTCACTGTCCTTTTCCTCGGCCTCGGCATCGAATTCGTGCGCAAACTAACACACATGATCATTCATCATTTGTAAAAAACATGTAAATAAATGTAAATAAATTGCCAGTTACCCATATTTGGCATTTCTTTTGAGTTGCCTCTGCCTCTTCAGATAATGTGTGTGGCTAAAAGCTTAGTCACAAGTTTGAGCATACGTGCAACGATAGGAAAAGTGTATTAGAAGCACCAGACATTTATGGTTCAATTCCCACAGCGATTCATTGAACACTATTCCACCGAGCTGGGGTGCTCGCCTCTTGCCCTACACACAGGCGGGGGGGGGGGGGGGGGGGAGGGCACGAAGTAGTCCTCGTGCGTTGAGGACAGTTCATTTCCACTGCGAATTCACACCTTGCACAGACACCATATATTTAAATATATAGACACAACGAAGTTCATTTTATTCCAAGAGAAGGAGGCAGCCAACTTTACTATTTATAATGGTATGGGTAACCTATGCCTGGAGAATGAATATGTTGCTCTATGTTAATTAACCCCGCTTCAAATTGCTTTGCATGCTTTTCTTGCCCTGAAAAAAATCTGCAGTGAACCCTTTGGTAGAGGCTTGCCAACCGCAGTTGAAATCCACGTGAAGTCTATGTGCCTCATTAGTGTTTTTCTTTCTAGCAAGCAATAAAACAATTTACAACATTTATTAGAGATGGAAACATCACCGTGCAGAGGTCATAAATATATATAATTGACTCCGTAACCGAATTGAGGCCAAGCCGGTTTCACTCTAAATCGGAATCTATAGCATTCGTGCACAGCCGCGCTTATACTCGGAGTCGCAGTAAAAAAAAAGTATGTCATTGGAGGGGACACCGACAGCAGCTTTTAGCGTGCACCGCAACGAGGATGGCATTTAGCGGACCAAAGAATGGCCATCGCCACAAAGTGAACACAGTTCTGGTCAACTTTGAACGCAGAGAGCAGCTGCCCTTCCAGTGACAATAGATGTGCTCCAAGAAAAAGCGAGGGCAATATGGCGCATGAAACGTGCATCGCTATCGCAGCTGGCGGGCTGGGTAGCTGCAGCGTGGGGCGACATACCAGGTACTTTCATCGTGTGCGCCTTTAAAAAGTGCAGCATATCTAATGCGCTTGATGGTACCGATGATAGTGCTTGGAGGTGTTGTCGTCGCTGTGTTCCTTGTCACTACAAGGAACACACCGATGAGTTTAGCAGCGACGACGACGTTGAATGAGCTCCGCACTGTTTGCATTTTGTGGACGCTGTCCTCGCTTTTTTTTGTTCGGCGTACAATGAGCTTATATATTTTTTCGTTGCCTTCAGACTTTAGGGAGTCAGCTTAGAATCGGGGTCGGCCTAGATTCGAGTAAATACGACATAAGAAAATTCTTCCAAGAGGACAATTCCATGAGGTCACATGAAACGTGAACACATGGCGAAACGGATGGGACACAGCGCTATATATATATTTAAATATATATATATATACACACACATATGTCGCAGAACATAAAGAAGTGAGAAGGAAGATGCATAAACCAATCAACCCAGCAAGTTCAAGTGGAGGTGGCTAACGCAACAAGAGAAAGAGAAACAACTTAATTTACAACCGCCGGGTTCGGATAGAGTTACAAACAGGGCATCGAGGAACTTGACAAAGTCGGTGGAGTGCCTGATGGACGACGTCGACGTCCATCATTCTATGTGCATTTACTCATGGCATGTTGTTGTGAGACAGCAGAAGGACAAAGAAATATTGCTTCTGCTGATCAGCACCACCTATATGAGCGGGAGCAAGCTCCTGGTAAAGATAGACAATGAAGAAGGCGCGAGAACAGCGAGTGATAAGCTTCAGGCAGTGGGCCACGCCACACGAAGTGTCTAGACAAGTGAGTGATTCCCCGTACCTCAATACCTATGATTCCAAAGAATTCCCTATATATGATACAATTCCATAGAAGAGTTTGACATTCTCCAGCAAGAGATACTCATGACAAACTGCGCCTACATAGAAGTGAGCGGAGCTCAATGTGGGTCATCCAGTGCCTGCATGGTCTTAAGTGCATGGCACCGCAGTGGTGCTCTAGATGATGAATGCTCCAGAGCCCTTGCATACGTAATTTACTACTGCTGAGGCTCTAAGTATTCCACATGCTTGAAACTTCGTCTACACCTGGTCCATAACTTGCCCCTAATTTTAATCAACTGTAAGCAAGGCTTCATGTTTAGTCCACCGAAGATACAGGGGAAACATTCTACAAAACTTCTTAATATCCAAACAAATCAGGACCCAACAATTACTGGCAACGCTCCTAATTACACCATAAATGTTAACTGTGCCACGGCTTGCACTTTGTATTGCATTTTCATTGCCATACAACTCGCTAGCGACATTAGGAACTAAGCTGATGATGGCCGTGCGACACTTTCGAAGACTTGCTCTTTTTTTTATTCTTAGGCGTTATTGCACGCTGTAACTAACTGAAATTTTTAACCTTGTATGAAGTGGCATTTAACCATTTTCTAAGGCCATACTGCTTGCTCATTCACCCTTGTGGCTGAGCATGGGCTGTAATTATTATTGTATGTAATTATTATAAATTCGGAAGCAGATCTTCACTTCACACAGCAACAGTAGGAAGACGTGAAAAACACCCTTCATGATTAATGTCAGCTATTGGGTCTGTGTTTTCTCTGCAAGCCCAAGAGGTGGTTTGTTTTTCTTGTTTTCCAGCACTCAAAAGAAACACGATCAGTCTGATCTTCGAGAAAAAAAGCGATCGCCAGCACGAGCAGGGAGCCAGAACAGAAATATGGAACCCTTGTAACGGTTACGTCCGTGGCCTTGGACATCACCTTCGTAAGGAAGGTTACGAACTTTATACTATCATCGATGTAAATATATCGCACCATTGCGCACCATCATTCATGTGTAAATAAACCATAATCACTTTAACCATAGGATCCAACTATGGGGGAGGGTCCAGCTGAAGCCTCCCCGAGTGATGCCAAGGTCAACTCCCCCAACCTAATGTGTTGAATGAGCTCCGCACTGTTTGCATTTTGTGAACGCTGTCCTCGCTTTTTTTGTTCGGCCTACATTCGAGGTTATATATTTTTTTGTTGGCTTCAGACTTTAGGGTGTCAGCTTAGAATCGGGGTCGGCCTAGATTCGAGTAAATACAGCACAAGAAAATTCTTCCAAGCGGGCAATTCTATGAGGTCACATAACGTGCACACATGGCGAAACAGATATGTCGCAGAACGTAAGGAAGTGAGAAGGAAGATGCATAACTGGAGGTGGCTAACGCAACAAGAGAAAGAGAAACAACTTAATTTACAACCGCCGGGTTCGGTTAGAGTTACAAATAGGGCATTGAGGAACTTGGAAAGTCTGTGGAGTACCTGATGGACGTCATACACCAGATGGGGCAACACTGAAGAGCACGAGAGAGGTGGAAAAGGGCCACCACCATACTCATCCCCAAGCTGGGCAAGCCCCCCAGTCTCGACAACCTCTGGCCAAACCTCAACGAGATGGCCCACAGAGCTGCGCGAGGAGTCGTCGACTGTGTAGCTAGCTACCTTGTGGCACGGCGCTGAGCTTATGGACAATTGGGACCCTCCCTCTTCATGTAACGAACTTGCCAAACATTTTTACATGTCACGGAGATAACCTCGACCACACAGGAAACTATGCAGACCACCGGCTTTCAACGCTCTGTTTACTCGAGGTTGGGGCAAACCTTAACCTCACATTGTTACACAGAATCTATCCAGAGATACGATCAACCAACATTTGCGAGCTATGCTTAGACCACGGAGTAGCTCAGATGTAGCTACCTTAGAATACATGCTCTGGCGGTGCCACGAGTTACGCGGCGGCGTTAGTCGTCCAAATGGAAAGCTGCCCTAAGGAGCACCGATCTTGAAGCTATGGGCTGTCCATCGGGCCCACGACGCAGCAGACCAGCTTTTCTGTACTCTTACTTCTTCTCTTACTTCAAGCAACAGCCTTAGAATAAAAACACTCTCATAAAAATAAAATCTTAGTTTTTGCAGACCTGAAGACAAACAGGATTCAAATGAAATTTGAGCGGAAGGAACTGCAGGGGCAAACAAATGATGGAACGATTAAGTACGGAACAGCCGTCATGGTCGTCTTTCTCAGACTGGATGTGGACTTGGTCCGAAGAGTCGCGAACCTGATAATCACCTCAATGTAAATAAATCATAATCATAACCTGACCATAGGCTCCAACTATGGGGGAGGGTGCAGCAAAGCCTCCCCAAGTGATGGCAAAGTCAACTCCCCCAACCTAATGTATTGAATGAGCTCCGCACTGTTTGCATTTTGTGAATGCTGTCCTCTCTTTTTTTTGTTCGGCCTACATTCGAGGTTATATATCTTTCTGTTGGCTTCAGATTTCAAGGGGGCAGTTTAGAATCGGGGTCGGCCTAGATTCGAGTAAATACGGCATAAGAAAATTCTTCCAAGCGAGCAATTCTATGAGGTCGCATGAAACGTGCACACATGGCGAAACAGATATGTTGCAGAACGTAAGGAAGTGAGAAGGAAGATGCATAACTGGAGGTGGCTAACGCAACAAGAGAAAGAGAAACAACTTAGTTTACAACCGCCGGGTTCGGTTAGAGTTACAAATAGGGCATTGAGGAACTTGGAAAGTCTGTGGAGTACCTGATGGACGTCATACACCAGATGGGGAAACACTGAAGAGCACCGGAGAGGTGGAAAAGGGCTGCCACCATACTCATCCCCAAGCTGGGCAAGCCCCCCAGTCTCGACAACCTCTGGCCAAACCTCAACGAGACGGCCCACAGAGCTGCGCGAGGAGTCGTCGACTGTGTAGCTAGCTACCTTGTGGCACGGCGCTGAGCTTATGGACAATTGGGACCCTCCCTCTTCATGTAACGAACTTTCCAAACATTTTTACATGTCACGGAGATAACCTCGGCCACACAGGAAACTATGCAGACCACCGGCTTCAACGCTCTGTTTACTCGAGGTCGGGGCATACCCTAACGTCGCATTGTTACACCGAATCTATCCAGAGATACGATCAACCAACATTTGCGAGCTATGCTTAGACCACGGAGTAGCTCAGACATAGCTAACTTAGAATACATGCTCTGGCGGTGCCACGAGTTACGCGGCGGTGTTTGTCGTCCAAATGGAAAGCTGCCCTAAGGAGTACCGATCTTGAAGCTATGGGCTGTCCATCGGGCTCACGACGCAGCAGCGCAGCTTTTCTGTACTATTCTCTTACTTCTTCTTCTCTTACTTTTCTCTTTTTTCAAACGGGGGTTGCATCCACAGCATGCGCAATGTGCGACAAGGTGCCCTGATAAGTCTTGTTTCTCAATGTTATGCCAGTGCTCACGTAATCGGTCGCTGATGCAACTGCACTGCCTTCCTTCTGAGCTACTGTGTAAATAATGCCACACTAACTAGACGACCATTCAATCTGTCCCTTTTGAAGGCCACCAATAGTGGTTGTCCAGACAGTTTAGGATTTGGAGCAGTTTTTGGAGTATGAAAAATGTCGTTCTAGAGCAGTTTAGGAGAAGCCACACCGGCCTGCATTTCAGAGCAGTTTTGGAGGGGAAAAATATGCCTTTTTTGGAACACTTGGGAGTATTATAGCGATAATCTATAGTCAATTGGCGAAACTTGTTATTACTGTGCAATTGGGTCGGTGCTGCTCAACAGTGAAGCATGACGTGTCAACAGTGACCAATTAGACTTGCCTTCCGACTGACGGCGTACCATGGACGGTACATTGCAAACGTTTTTATTTGGCTGGGTAAGGAACGTGATCTTGTAAACAATTAAATAAAACAAATATGCACCTGGGCACGAGACAGACAAAATTAGAAATGTGCAAGCACAATCTGTGCTTTCAAGCACTAGAGAAGAAGTGATGGCAAACGTCTTATGAGCATTCCAAATGACAGATGTGCTTTGCAGCACTAGACAAAATGTGTACTACGGCCAATAAAAATGCTAGAAGCTCACCGCGGAAAAGAAAATCGTAGAGTCTTGTAGGTGCCAAGATGAGATATAGTTTGTCGCAAAGATGGTGACGGTGGGGAAGAACAACGTTCATACCATCGCGTGCACTTTCCTTGAGAGGCGGTTTGCCGGCTTCCTGTGTGTCTTGTGGCCTTTGACGAGTCGATTCGGTGTAAAACCGGTGTAAAATCTTTCACTTCCTGCATTAAGTAGCCGTGACAGGCATTGCTGTCATTGCTCCATAAATATATTCATCAAATGAAGTCATCGTCCTCGCTGCTGGAACGTGCAAGTTGTGTATCACGACGACTGAATAATGAGTTAAGTTCTCCCACCCACGGAAACACCGATGCGTTCAGTCAGTCAGCTTTGCTACGAGCCATCAATTTATGAAATTCTCTTCCTGAGAGCACTGTCACGCAAACGGATAGAGATAAATTTAGGCAACTATAAATAAAAGAATACAAAATATAAAATAAAATAAATATAAAGTAAAGAAAAGAATAAAATATATTGCTCATTTTGTACGCTTCCACTAAATGAAAGTTCTGTTTATCTTAGTATTGTTAGTATTGTTTCTCTTTCTGTTTTTCATGTTTTGAACTACACTTTCTTTATGCGATGTTTCATTATGTGTGTGATAAAATTTTTTCGATGTTTGCTTACTACCACAGCTCTGCATTTGTAACCAATTTTGTAGTGATTATTTACTTCTGCTCATCCTTGGGGTGTTCTTGTTTGCAATTTTCTTACTGTGATGACCCCCTTACTTAATGCACCTTATGGACCCTAAAGTACCTTAGAAAAACAAACAAACAAACAAACAAATGCCACAACTGGCATGGCATCGCTGTCATGGCGTCTTGTTCATACAGTCGCTATCATGCCGTCATCGTCATCAATAAATCAAATTTACACAAAAAGCAGAAGCAAAATCTGATGTGTGTCCATACAAATCCAAACAGGAAACGCATCGATCTCTGAAAGTGTAACAGAGGCCATGCTTACCCAAGATTATCCCAGTGTCTTTGCATCTACAGCTTCCATTATTCCTTCTAGGCAGCCGATCTCCACAGAATGCTAGCTTCTTCCTCTACAATGCATCCTCGACATCTGAGCGTGCATTGTAGAGGAAGAAGCTAGCATTCTGTGCAGATCAGCTGCCTAAAGAAATTATGGAAGCTGTAGATAATCTGGTCACCATGGCCTCCAATAGAAATGGATGCATTTCCTGTCAGGAAACACACAATTTTTGCTTCTCCTTTTTGTGTATGTTCTGTTTATTGCTTGTCAGCCAGCATTTACTTGTGTACATCAAACTTTTGTTTGTTAGATCATCTCTGTTTTCTTGTTCATCCTACGTGTTCTCCGGTGCCGTTTGCAACCAGGCTATTCCTTATTTTTTAGACTGCAACTAATCAATTTAATATTCCTGATGATGCTTCTGTGTACCTTATAAAATATTTTATTTGGCCAATGTAGCAAGAATGTATAGTGTGAAGCAGTAAGAACAGGGCCCGCTAACTTGTAATTAAGAGGTTTATTGTGAAAATGCAGCATTTATAAAGGCTATCAGAAAGTAGTACAGCAATAAAACATGCTAAAACCTAGTGCTTGATGCAACCGAACATAAAAACTGGAAAGGGAGAAAACATAAATATACAAGTCCAGGGAAGAAAACATTGTGATCACCAAGTGCGCATGTTCACCAGTGCGCATCTCAGCGCCTTAGAAGCTCACTGCGAATGTCTATCTACACTCCGCAATGATCTGGAGGGGCTTCAGGCCACTTCGGCTGCAACGTCTCGTTTAGTTGGTGTGCTGCAAGCTCGTCTAGATGACGCAGAGAATCGCTCTCGGCGCAATAACCTACTTTTCTATGGTTTACCCGATACCAACCCCACTGAAACGTATTCGCTAACAGAAGACTTGATCATTCGCCACTGCTCTGACCACCTGGACACCCAGTTGAGCCCTAGCGACATTGAACGCGCCCATCGCCTCGGACGACACTCTAAGGACAGGAAATGCCCAATTATCGTCAAGTTTACATAATTTAAAACTAAAGAATCAATTCTTTCTAAAGGTTCAAAATTCAAAGGTACAGACTACAGCGTAGGTGAAGACTTTTCGCGCCGCGTTCAAAACTGCCGGAAACATCTTGTCGCTTTTGCCAGGGCGAAGTCCGTGCCTTTCTCCCTGAGATTTAAAACTTTGCATATTGGCCCCAAACCTTACGTTTTTGATGAACTTTCAGAATCTGTAAAAGAAATATCTTAACAATCAACTCATCCTTGCCGGTCATCGCGCTATCCCCCACCTACGCCATGTCTAATTGCAGTCAGCGAACAATTGTCTTGTTCTGCCATTAATGTCGCGTCAGACTTAGAAATGCTGTGGATTATGTGCTGCGCCTCACCTCTGACGTTATTAATTGGTGTGTGTTATAGGCCACCTCGCAAAAGTCCCGACTTTCCCTGCAAGCTTCACAATGTTCTAAATAGACTAGTATCAAAGCACCCTAAAGCACACATCCTACTATTTGGGGACTTCAATTACCCCAATATCAACTGGAGTAACCAACCTCAGCCCATAGTTAGTCAAGAAGAGCTGAATGACTTCATTGGTGTTTGCCTTAATTTTAACTTGACCTAAGTTGTATCCGAACCGACACGCGTCGCAGGGGAAGCAGCGAACACTCTGGATCTCATACTGACCACTCATCCAGACAGTCTTAATTTCATTACAGGCCTCCGAGAAATCAGCGACCATAAAGTAATCCATGCCAACTTTAACTTCTCACATGAATTAAAACAAACTTCCCAGAAAACTATTAGGCTCTATGATAAGGGAAACTACGAAGCAATTAACTCTGAAATAACGAACCTTCTGTCTGTCTTTGAAACGTCCTATCTTTCCAGAAGTGTGAATGAGAACTGGACCCTTTTGAAACATAAAGTTATCGAACAAACAAATTAATACATTCCGTCATGCAGTTTACGAAAGAGTAATCAGAAACCCTGGTTCACAAAGACACTGAAAAGGCTCGAAAACAAGAAAAAACGTGCATTTCGTACAGCGAAACGCCACGCAAACCCCCACGCATGGGAAAAATATTATGAAGCCGAGAACGCATACCTGGCCGAGATCGGAAGTGCTAAGCGTTCATTTTACGAAGTAGTACTACCAAAAATGATAGTTGATAACCCCAAGAAATTCTGGAAGGTGATAAACCCGAAGGAAGCGCGCGCTATCACCCTCACTAACAATGCTGGTGAAATTGTGGCCGATTCCGACTGTGCAGACATCTTTAACACTGCATTTTCATCTGTTTTTACCGACGAATCCGAAGCACCATGTTTTACATTACCACTTATTATTCCTACCACCATGGACGCCATAAATTTCAGCAGTAGTGGAATTGCGTGCATAACAGATAAAATAAAAAATTAATCTGCCGCCGGCATAGATGACATCAATCCAAAAATTTTGAAGAACGCTAACCCAGCCTGTTCCAGTATTTTCTGTTTATTGTTTTCACAATCACTCTCCGAAGGAACCATTCCAGACTGGAAAGTGGGGAAGGTCGTTCCCGTGCACAAAACAGGTAATACCGATTCACCTCTTAATTATCGGCCTATTTCATTAACAAGTATTCCCTGCAAAATCATGGAACACGTCATTTACTCCCAAATCATGCAATTCTTAGATTCCAATAACTTCTTTCATCTGTCACAGCACGGTTTTCGTAAGGGTTTTTCGTGCGAGACTCAACTAGCCATTTTTCTTCATGACATTCACGGCAACCTTGATATTAATCTACAAACTGACGCCATCTTCTTAGACTTCGCTAAGGCATTCGATAAAGTACCTTATCAACGCTTGCTTCTTAAACTTTCCCAGTTAAACCTACATCCAAACATCATCGCGTGGATTAACGAATTCCTCACGCATCGCTCTCAGTCTGTCTTCATTAATAACCAATCCTCCAACCCGCTCCCAGTCACCTCTGGCGTCCCGCAGGGTTCCGTCCTCTGTCCCTTGTTATTCCTCATTTACATAAACGACTTACCCCAGCGCGTATCTTGCCATATCCGCTTCTTCGCTGATGATTGCGTTATTTATCGTCCGGTAACTAACCCTTCTGACCAAGAATCCCTTCAGGCAAACCTAAACCTCGTGCTAAACTGGTGTTCGCAGTGGATGATGACACTCAACCCTAACAAATGTAAGTACATGTCTTTTCACCGCCCTCGCAACCTTTTTGTTTTTGAATATTCCGTTTCTAACTCCCCTGTTGACCTCGTCCTGTCTTACAAATACTTAGGTATCACCATTTCTCATGACTTATCTTGGCGACTGCACGTAACTAACCTAATATTATCAGCTAATAAAACATTAGGTTTCTTGCAACACGTCAGACTAAAAGCACATATCTCACTTATCAGAACTAAACTGGAATACGCATCGCCCATCTGGAACCCTCATCAAGCATATTTAACAAATGCCATCGAAGCTGTACAAAACTGAGCTACCAGATTTATTCACTCTTGATACTCATACGACGTTAGCATATCATCTCTAAAATTACAATCAGGTTTGCGTGATCTTTCTGCTCGCCGTCGCATTGCCAGTCTTGTTTTGTATCGCAAGTTTTTTTATTCGCCCCTAAGACAAGAACCATACATCTGCGCACCCCCACTCATTTTTTTTCACGAACAGCAACTGACTGGAACGGCCTTCCCCACCATGTCGCTGCCATAACCTGTCTATTGGAATAAGAACAGCGTTTCTTGAAAGGTGTGGGCATGAAGGATTGGCAATAGTAATGATTTTTTTCCTGCACTTGGAATTTTCTGTATTTTCTTTCTGTAGCATTTTTATTTATGTTCGGCTGCATCAAGCACCAATATTTATCTGGACTTCAAAGATAACCTTTTTTTCTGGTAATTTGTATAAATCACCACATTTTTACAATGAACCTTATTTGAAAGTTAGTCCTCATCCATCTTTAGTGCCATCCTGTTGATACTGCTTCATGCTGTGCACCCTTGCAACATTTGTGTGCGTGTGTGCACGTGCATGCAAGTGCATGGATTTGGATGTGAAATCAGGCCCTTGGGCAGAGGTATCGTTCTTCTCCTGTGCAGCCTCATGAATTCATTAACTATAGTGCAACAGAAATATGATGGACAAAAACGAAGCGAATACACACAGCACTTCGTTTCTGTCCGTATATCTGTTGCACTTTAGTTAATAATGAATACACACCAACTCGTCCAGTTTTCAGTGCTTATGTTGGGCTTATGAGCCCGCTTGTGTCCTGGAATATCTGCATGGCTATGTATCCTGTAATTTAAATTTTGGCCATGTGCTTGCTTGCAAGTCGCGTGTCAACTTTCTGATTTTCCCGACAATGTTGTGTGATGTGCAGGCCCCACCAGTTTCTGGTGAATCCATGCAGGGTGTTGTGCAGGGTGCTGCTTTGATTGCTTTCAGTTCAGCTTTTCTAGGTGTAGGGTGACCTGGAATGGTAGTAGTCACTTAGATGGGGTTTAGTGTTATGTAGTGTCATACTACTGTTACACTGCTACCACATCAGAGTACTATATGTGCCTGATGTTTGCTTGCATCTTCATAATCAGCAACCTCCTCTGTGTGTTTGGCATTTGTATATAGTCTCGTGGCCTAATTGTTTACCTCCATAATGCAAGGTATGGGCCTGTTGCGTTCTAAGTTAAGGTGCTCCCGAGATTGTTTCTGAAGGGAGGGGTAGTCGTCTTTGCATCTGATATGCTAGCTGACATAGTATCTTGGGACCATGTTCTGAGCACTTGAGGCAAAGAATTTGTGCTGCAGGCTGCAGCTCTATTGTCTGGGTGTTTGTTCGCTTGCTCTTTCTCAGAGGTCTACAAGGATGGCAAAGTCCAGGCATGGCATAATTGTTTCACCCATGTGCTGGCTGTGCTGTCATGGTCTTACACTAGCTGAGCATTTGTGGACGTTGACTTGCGGGTATATTGGTCCAGCTATGTGGAGCACAATGTGCTATCTGGGGTAGCTCTTGATTCTAGTCTTTTTTCCAACGTCGATGTAAGTTGAATTATCAGAAAATGAGAGGCCCGACTGGCCAAAAAAGTCTGCAGTGTTGCCGAAAGCTTGTTGCATCATTCTTTATTTCTGTATAAGATAGCTTTCCCATAGACTGTAGTGCACCATAGGTTGTAGTACTTCTTGTAGTATTCCCATGTTGTCGGTGTGGGTGGGCCAAATGTACCTCCAACTCTCACCTGGAATTTTCTGTCTTTCAGAAAGTTACATTTTAACTTAAGTGCTCTAACAATTTTTTTTAGCTCATTTTTCATTAGAGTAGCATGAGGTACTGCTGTTAAAAGCCTCTTCACTCTCTTCATTCTTTCATAAGCGGCATTACAGAATGCCCCGCAATAAAGTTTCTATTGCTTAAGGCCCACTCATATCTGCCAGACAGGACAACTCTTTAAAAAGGCTTTCTTTGTGCTATGTGTAATGTAGTATGAGCATTCATGTCTTGACATTTGTACATCTGTAGAACCAGCTTTCTGACAGAGCGTTTGCTATAACTGATTATGCTTATTTGTGCAGTGCTGTTGAACAATACATATTGATGCAATGAACGTTTACCCACTCAAATTATCACGGAAGATGGTTGTTTTACAATTGTGCCCTTTGCATTCGACTCGTGTTAGATCATGCATAAGCATGCCCCCCCATGCAATAGTCTTTGGAAGTTTAAGGGTTCAATAAAAGATGATGAACTAAATCTAAGTGCAAGAGCTTTTTTTTATTTATGACTCCTATTGAAATGCGACTTCCATGGCTGGCAATTCAACCCCTCGCCTTGTGTTAGCAGCAGAATGCTATAGTCAATGTGGCAGGCGAATAAATTGAACAATTTCTCTGCAGACATTTTTTTTCCTTGCCTGTATGTAGGTAAAACTTGCAATAAGTGCGGTTCTTTATTGAATAAATCACATATGTATTGTGTGTGATATGTTATGTGATCACATATATTAATATATGTGATTACAAACTTATTAGAAACATGTAGGTATGAATCTATCTGCACACTTGATCAGCTGTGAATGTGCAAAAACTTCTTGCACTTAAAGATTCAAGGAAGGGATCCAACTGGCTAACTACACTGCAGTTTTGATTTACTTTTCTTTAACGTGTCGTTTTCGACTGTTTTATCCCCGCAAGAACAGGCTGTTTGCCTGCTTTTCGCATTGTTGCACGAGTTTTACATGACGGTGAAGATGGGTGCGTTGTCACTGTGCCACTGTAGCAAGCGAATTTACTTAATTTACTAGCTCTAGAGTTAATTACCTTTCAAAGCAAATGTTAACACAGATGCAGTAAGGATACAAAGTCAGCAACGTATTCAATGTTAACGTGCATGTAATATGCACTTAACGTGCACGTAATATTCGAAAATTAACGACGCTGTTTATTCAAGTCACGGATTTGATACTATTTTAGAAAATTCATCACGATAGTCTACACTTTTGCTCTGTCAAATTTAAGGAAAGCTAACCTTTTAAGATGCATCGGAAGATTCACGCTTGAAAACTGTCAAGAAAATGCAACTTAACGATACCGCGTTCAGCACAATGTTGAAACTTCGGGTACTTTGCTGTCTTATCACTTGCCCTTGCCGAGGTTGAATTTATTTAAGCTGCTATTTTAAGCTGCTCCTTACGTGCGATTCTTGTATGCTATTCAATAGAAGAAAATTCTGAAGCACCCAAAAGGCTATGTCGTCTCATGGCAACTCGAAAAGGTGTACGAAGTGAGCGTGAAAATGCACTTTATTTGCCGCATGGCGTGTCACCGAATGCGTAGAAATGGGAGAATGGAATCTGCAGTACAAGTTTTTTATTCCCCCTTCGCGTACGTATCGAATTTGGTAATCCATGTCTCCGCGCATTGCGCCTGCTGAGCGCGATGCCATTTCCCAAAACAAACCGACGAAATAGCTCTCCACGCATGTATCCGCGCAATTTCGACAGAAAATCTCAGCGATCGCTGCGACAGTGCGACCAACCGGTTCGTCGCAGCCGAAAATCGCGGGGGTCGGCACTGCGACGCCGATTTCGGTCGCAAACGACGGAAATCGCACTTCAGGTGCGACGAAAATCGCATCATGAGAAACAGGCTTGAGATATATTCAAGCCGGGCGATATTTAAAGGGTTTCCGAGCCGCCGCTCGGGCTCGGTGAAAGAACAGTCCTCGCATAGCATACGTTTCTGTGAACAGCCAAAGTTTTGCAGTCGGACGTGCGCGGCGCGGAACTTTATATAAATTAATTAAATACCATATTTTAACTTCAAATGCCTTTCTCCATTTCTATAAGCATGTAAGTGGTTATGGGCCCGCTTAGGTGCCTCCGAATTCGCAAACTTTACGTAAAATTGGTAGAGTTGACATACACACCAACAGCTTGTGAGAAAAACCAAGTGTATTTGAATTAACAGAAAGCATTCACTTACTCCTTGTTCATGGTTTTGAGCATTGATGGAGTTGATTTTGTCCCTGGTAGCTAGCAGGTGCCCGTTAGTCTCCGTGGTAAACTCGTATCCCGGGTGCATGGCGAGCTGAAACACATGGTGATACAAATTCAAGCCGGGACATACATAAGGGGTTCCGGAGCCGCCCCTCGGGCTCGGTGGAAAAGCACCCCGCGGATAGCCTACGTTTCTGTGAACACCCAGCCAAAGTTTTGCTATCGTACGTGGGCGGCGCAAAACTTTATATAAATTTTATTAAATAGTACATCTTAACTTCAAATGCCTTTCTCCACTTCGATTAACATGGAAGTGGTTCAGGGACCGCCTAAGTGCCTCCGAATTCCTAAAGTTTACGTAAAATTGGTAGAGTTGACATATATTCTAACAGCTTGTGCCAAAAACCAAGAAAGTGTATTTGAATTAAGGGGGGAGGAGGGGATCGGAACTAACTTTCTTGTTTCTTGACAGAAAGGGCTGAAATTTGGCACACACACTGCATACTGCTAGAAAGAGACAAATCTAAAATTTCATAAAGATATCTTCATTAGTTTTTGTTTTATAAGAATTTATAAGTTCCTTGCTTGTGGAAAGCCTGGCACAGTAACGAAACATGATAGGGAGCTGGGAATACTTTGCATGTTTGCCCAAATGTCTAATCTACATCAAGACAGTGTTCGATTTTTTTTTTGGTGCACTAATAATTTTTTGTTCAACATAACACGCACCTGACTGTGCTTCACTGCATGGAGCCATGTAGTAATTGTGAAATAATTAAATAATGGAAAGATAAAGAAACATTTCAAGACTGTCTTTAAGTACAGCACAGCTTATGGATCACAGCAAAACAAACTGGACCAAAATCGGCCCAGCCATTGTTGTGCTACGCTTTCCACGAGCGAGGTCATTGACAAAAAATACGCAACAGAGAAAACTGGCTGCAAAGTTTTAAAAGCACTGCAAATTTATTAAAAAGCACCAGGGCTGTAATATTTTGCTTCATTGCTGCCAGGCATCTTCTTGCACCTTTGCTTCTTTGTTTGGTGGGCTTTAGATGCCTTCTTCAGGCGTTCCTTATCCTTTTCTTGAGCCCTCTGGACTGCAAGGGCACCAGGATGTACACCCAAGGTAGCACACATTTCTGAGTAAGCTCTTTGGCTCCCTGAATTATATTTCAAAATTGCCTCGTTTACTGCTGTCTCTACCGCAAAACGTGAGGCATGCTCATCCTTTGACAATGTTGACCAAATAACTGAGTGCAAGCTTTCAGCTGCATTCTGGGTCCTTCCACCCTTGCAGCGCTCCAGCAAGTGGACGTCTGAAAGACGTTGATACAAAGGCAGCATGGCTTGGGAAACTCTGCTCATAAGCTTGTATTTGTGAGCAGGCTGTGGTTCTTTTTTCGCTTCTGCTGCTCTCTGCTCACACCAGCTGAGAGGGCCAGGGGGGCACAGCTCATGGTGGGGGTCACTGTCAGTAGATGACACGTGATAATACGTGGCCATGACAGCTTTCTGCATTGCAGCAACATCATTAGTGTTCTTGCTGATAGCCAGGCCATAGTAGTTGGTGAGCTTTTTTATCAACTGTTGTGTGAGCCCACCTTTGCCACCAAGTGGTTCCCCTTTCTTGGCCTTGCTCACAATGGAGCGAAGGCCAGTGCCCATTCTTTTTTTCACATGGTTTATGCAGTCTTCTTTTGTGACTGCTATAAACCCATATGGCTGCTCGTCTCGCAATGCCTGGAAAACACGGCTGTCTCCATCAGAGATGACTGCAGTATATCGCAGGTCGTTCTTGGCCAATGAACGGCCAAAAAGCTGCAATGCGGCCTCCACTTCCATTCGCCCAGAGCCAACTTCAGTGTTTTTTTGACACTGGTGCTGCTGCCTCCACTGAAGGTATGTGGGGTCACTCTCTGCTGGGCCCAGGCTACACCCAAGGCAGAAGTTTGACAGGACAACACTGTCCAGCACAAGCCCTGTATGAAATTCTGTTATGCATCCAACACCAATGTGGGAGCCGTGACCACGCGTGAGCCAAGTGCCATCATAAATAACGGTCACATTTTTAGTGAAGCCAACCTCCATCTCGCTGTACACCTTCTTCACAGCAGCTACAGCATCTATAAAGATGTTGTTGGCAGCCTCCCCTGCAGCAGGCTTGAACAGTCCCTTCAAGTGGCCCTGGAATGTTTTGTGGTGCAAACCACGATGGGACACATTCATTGTGGCCCAGAAATCGTTCAGGGCTGTCTGCCCTTTGCCTATTGCTTGAACAGCTTGCATTGAGCGAATGTTTACATCAAACACCCTTGCACTTTCCTTCCTTTGAGAGGACCACTGGGACTCAATAGGGCCACAAGTAGTGCATGACAGCACCATTTTCACTGCCAGACCGAGCCTAGTATCGCAGTGCACACTCACAGAACGCTGTTGGCATCTTGTGCACAGAGTTTTGGCGATCAAAGAGTTAATCGCGGAAAACTGCACAATAATGTACTCACTGTCACAAGGGGCCGAAATTTGTTCTTGGCCTTGCTGGTCCATCAAACTGAACTTCCGCTCAGTTGCGGACACTGCGCGAAGGGAGTGGCGAACGCTGCACGCCTGCGCTTCTGCTGTCACTGCTGAGACGAAATGCGGCTCGAGGCGCGCCTGAATCGTGCAACGTTCGGGCGAAGATTCGTCTGGTGAACCTTGAGTCACCATACTGTAGCTCGTCGACGGTTGGGGCTCACTCGCAGTTTGCGCGTCCCTGTCCCACGATGCGTCGGAAACAGGGTACACCGTCTCTGCTGGCGATTGTGATCTTCGACCCGCGTCACCTCCAACGACGCGATCTCGGTTGCTGACGCACGCGGCCGTACGCACAGGTGCGAGAGCCTCCGTTGGCACGTCTTCCGGTGGCTTGGTTATCGGGGTAGATGGCACAGGGCGATTGTCGGCTTCGCTGCTGGAATCGCGCGGTGCAAGATAGCACGGCACGTTATCCGCGTGTTCAGTAGGGTGCTCCGCTTCTCCCGCTGGCCGCCGTCTTTTTCTCGCCGTAGGAGGCTTGCGCTTCCGTTTTCCGAAGGCGTGCTTCGTCAAAAATTTCTTTTCGAACGAGCGACGATCCATCACTGATCTGAGAGCTTTCAGAAATCCGAATTCTGCGAGTGTCAAATGAAGACCAACGCCGGCGTGGTTTGCAAAGCAGACAACTGCGGCCGGCCGTGGTTGCCAGCTTGCCCGCTGCCGCAGCAGCAACCAATGGCGAGACGCCTTTCAGCGCGGGAACCAATCGGAGGCCCGCTTTCATCGCAGGGCCCGTGTGACAGCCTCTAGCAGACCCGCGCTTCTTTTGTGTTTGTGTGTTTGTTACAAGATGGCGACGACCGAAGAATTCAGAAACGGAACGGCGAAACTTCGAGCTTTCGAACGATACCAAGATGGCGGCGCTCGGTGGCGGGAAAGACGAGTTAGGGCTCCGCGAACTGCGGTGATTTTACGCGATTTGAAGCTGCTTTCTCGCCCTATACACTGATAAATTATTTTTTTCGGGCACTTTTAGTGCGTTTTCAGCCAAACCATTTTGATATAATGTAGATTAGGCATTGCAGATACCGAAACGCGTCGTTGCCAAAAATCGATATTTTTTGCGATTTTCGCGATCTGATCCCCGCGTCCCCCCTTAACAGAAAGCATTCACTTACTCCTTGTTCATGGTTTTGAGCATTGATGGAGTTGATTTTGTCCCTGGTAGCTAGCAGGTGCCCGTTAGTCTCCGTGGTAAACTCGTATCCCGGGTGCATGGCGAGCTGAAACACATGGTGATACATATTCAAGCCGGGACATACGTAAGGGGTTCCCGAGCCGCCCCTCGTGCTCGGTGAAAACGCAGTCCGCAGATAGCCTACGTTTCTGTGAACATCTCAGCCAGTTTTGTGGTCGCACGTGCGCGGCGCAGAAATTTATATAAATTACAGTAAAACCTCGTTAAACCGTACCCGCTTAAACAGTAGTTTCGTTTTAAAGTAGTAAAGTCAAATCCCCGACTCAGCGGCCATTGAACATAATGTGTTTCGTATCCGCATAAACCGTACCAGCTTACTGCGTACGCATCGGTTCAAACGTAGCGTTTGAACTTTTCGTCGCGCAAACACGGCGCTGCGCCGTCTCTATCAGGTGGCCCGGCAGAACAACACACCTCAGAGATCGGAACAACGGCCTCCAAGCGCCCTGTGCGTTTGCATGTGAAGCCACATCAACATCAACATCATTTCGACGCGGTGCCAGAGAGAGTTATGGCGTCGTGCAAGCGAGGACTCGCGTCGTTCCGAAGCTTGGATAAAAAAGACGCCGGGTGCTCAGCATAGAAGAAAAATTAGACATCGTCCGTGCTATCGAACGTGACACGAAGAAGTCGGCGCTGACACGCAACAGGGATCTGCTGCTGACTACAGTGTGTGGCATTTGGAATGCGAAGAAGTTGCTTGGCAGCGCTGCTGCCACCACGAAGATATGTCGGCTACGAGGTTCGACTTTTCGCCATCGTTGCCTCTGTTGTTGCCGAAGTGTCGACTAGCGACAGTGACGAGGACGACACGGAAAGCGATAGCACGGGCATTTCAGGCCCGACAGTGGCATAAGCTGCGCTTTGCGTCAGCCTCATGAATGCAATCGTCGCGACGACAATAGGGGCGCGATAACGTAACTCTATTCCAAATGAAAATTATTCCAAACTCCGGCACCCGTAACGAAAAAGGCGCCCCCGGGACTTCTGCAGCACTACTGCGCACGTGCACGGTGAATACGTAACGCCAACGAGGAATCTGCCATGCGAGTGTTTGCCGAGAAGAGGGGGCTGGCCGAAAAGCTGGCACGCAGCTTCAGTAAGTTTGAGGCCGCTATCGTCGGCGTGCTAGGCCGCCGCGGCATCAAACGAAAATAACGCTTTTGTCGCGCGAAGTGAATAAATGCTGCATGTTTTTTCCCCTTTCATCGCACTCTCTCCGAGTTCCGTTTTCGACAGGTAAGTGGGCGATCTCATGCTATTCGGTTAAACAGTACTACCGTTTAGTACGTACCCTTCCCGAGCTCCGGCCAACTACGGTTTAACGAGGTTTCACTGTAATTAAATAGCATATCTTAATTTCAAATGCCTTTCTCCACTTCGCTTAACATGGAAGTGGTTCAGGCACCGCTTAGGTGCCTCCGAATTCGTAAAGTTTACGTGAAATTGGTAGAGTTGACATACCAAAAACCAAGAAACAGAATTAACAGTATTAACAGAAAGCATTCACTTACTCCTTGTTCATGGTTTTGAGCATGGATGGAGTTTTGTCCCCGGTAGCTAGCAGGTGCCCATTCGTCTCCGTGGTAAACTCGTATCCCGGCTGCATGGCGAGCTGAAACACATGGTGATACATATTCAAGCCGGGACATATGTAAGGGGTTCCGGTGCCGCCCCTTGGGCTCCATTCCGCGGATAGCCTACGTTTCTGTGAACATCTCAGCCAAAGTTTTGCGGTCGTACGTGCGCAGAGCGAAACTTTACATAAATGAATTAAATAGCACATGTTCAAATACCTTTCTCCACTTAGATTAACATGGAAGTGGTTCAGGGACTGCTTAGGTGCCTCCGAATTCGTAAAGTTTACATAAAATTGGTAGAGTTGACATATACTCTAAAAGCTTCTGCCAAAAACCAAGAAAGTGTATTTGAATTAACAGAATAGAGCATTCACTTACTCCTTGTTCATGGTTTTGAGCATTGATGCAGTTGATTTTGTCCCCGGTAGCTAGAAGGTGCCCGTTCGTCTCCGTGGTAAACTCGTATCCCGGGTGCATGGCGAGCTGAAACACATGGTGATACATATTCAAGCCGGGACATATGTAAAGGGTTCCCGAGCCGCCCCTCGGGCTCGGTGAAAACGCAGTCCGCGGATAGCCTACGTTTCTGTGAACATCTCGGCCAAAGTTTTGCGTTCGTACGTGGGCGGCGCAAAACTTTTTATAAATTTGATTAAATAGCATATTTTAACTTCAAATGCCTTTTTCCACTTCGATTAACATGGAAGTGGTTCAGGGACCGCTTAGGTGCCTCCGAATTCGTAAAGTTTACGTAAAATTGGTAGAGTTGACATATGCTTGTGCATATGCTTGTGCCAAAAACCAAGAAAGTGTATTTGAATTAACAGAAAGCATTCACTTACTCCTTGTTGATGGTTTTGAGCACTGATGGAGTTGATTTTGTCCCCGGTAGCCAGCAGGTGCCCGTTCGTCTCCGTGGTAAACTCGTATCCCGGGTGCATGGCGAGCTGAAACACATGGCGATACATATTCAAGCCGGGACATACGCAAGGGGGTTCCCGAGCCGCCCCTCGGGCTCGGTGAAAATGCAGTCCGCGGATAGCCTACGTTTCTGTGAACATCTCAGCCAAAGTTTTGCGGTCGTACGTGCGCGGCGCAGAAATTTATATAAATTAATTAAATAGCATATTTTAACTTCAAATGCCTTTCTCCACTTCTATAAGCATGTAAGTGGTTCAGGGCCCGCTTAGGTGCCTCCGAATTGGCAAACTTTACGTAATATTGGTAGAGCTGACATACACACCAACAGCTTGTGAGAAAAACAAAGAAAGTGTATTTGAATTAACAGAAAGCATTCACTTACACCTTGTTCATCATTTTGAGTATTGATGGTGTCAATTTTGACCTCGCTAGCTACGCTGTAAGAAAAATTTGCCTAACTTTACAAGTAAGGAACGGTCATTTCCGTAGAACGGACAACTGTAAAAAAGAGACTAATACAAGAGTGCTTCTGTATCTAGAAAACTGAAGACTCTGTATTCTGAATCTGTACTATAACTGTTAAAGTACGGTGCTTCTCGCCTTCAGAAAATGGAACACACTGTATGCTGAATCTGTACTATAACCGTTAAAATACAGGTGCTTGCCGTATTCAGAAAGCAAAAGACTCCGTATGCTAAATCAGTATTATATCCGTTAAGGAACAGGTGCTTGCTGTAGTTAGTCTTGCAGAGCACATCCATTGTTCGGAGAATGTGCCATCGAGGACAAAATTGCCCAGGACACGCGAGAGTCTGCCATTTTATTGGTGCACTATTTGCTGGGATCAGCAGTGCTAACATCTGCGTTCGGAATGTGCATACGTGACCCACTGTTTTCAGCGGTCTTGAACAGCAATGCTATTTGGTCGATGCACTTCCAGGGTAGTTTTGTTTACGATAATACATCTCCTTCAATTCAAATGTCATGAAGGCAGCTCATAGGCGAAGCAGCCGGTCACCATTGAGAAAATTGTCATGCCAACACACTGACATAAAACACTTTGAACTTTGTGATACAAATGCATTGCATAATATGTACAAAAAGGTGCAACATTTCAGTGCTCAAGTTCTTAGATCGCAGAAGCAACTTTATTTTCTTCAATCACTCGTCTTGCACTTTTTCCTGGTGAAAGTTGTTCTTGACCACAAACACCTTGCAAGAATAAACTTGCTGCTGTTAAGAGAAACAAATAGTATGCATAAATTTCCATCCTCATAAGAAAGCCGCAGTAGAAAAACAAGTAGACCAACATTGTTGGAACAAGGGATGTTGCTGTAGCCAACATTTAGACATAGGTGCTTGTCATCAGGGTAGCAAATGTTTTCGCTGGCTGTGTTGTTTTGATTGTACATAGCTCACTGACCCCTAGCCACATTGCGGGAGAAGCTGGTGCATATAATAGGTCAAGAGAAGCCAAAGTGTTAAAATAAAGGCAGCAAGGGTGTGCTTAGCAGTGGTGATTGGGATGGAGCAGGTATGAGCACTGCTGTCAGTTCTTGCTAAGAGTAGGGGTGACCAAAACAGAAAACGTACACATGTAAGCAGTCATTAATCCAGGAGACCTAATTTTCCCAGAAGTCAAAATAGGTATTAAGATAAACAGCTCGCACATTTGGAAAAAGGAACGAAGAATTAAGAAAAATAAATTGTTAAACAAGATGCATCTGGTTAAGATCACTGTAAATGGTAAATGAAGGCACATTATGAATACATATTTTGTTGAATGCCAATGAAGAAAAGATATACTGACCAAATATTAAAGAATAGGGACATTAAAATTAAACTGGGTATGACCATAAAAGAGCACAGCCTGTGGAAAAAAAATGGGATGGACAATATGATAACCAGGTGCAAGATGGCAAAACATCGAGCGCTGTTTATGTTCATGCTGCTGTTGACGGCTTCAAGTTTCTTTAAGTTTCTGTCTTCCTGTGGAACCTTTGTCATACTTGAACAAGGAAATGGGTCATTTTTTAAACAAGTCAGTTCAAATGCTGATCAAAGTTTCAGCATTATTATAATGAAAGAAAATATTATGGGCAGTTCTACTGGGTGGGCTTTCATTCACCAGTTATTTCCACAGCTGTAAGCTCAAAATTTAATTGTCTAAATGGACCTTAGCTCCTGGCAAACCATTAGCTGGTCTTTTTTTCAACACAGATGCATGCACATTATATATGTTGGCAGGAGCACTAGCGAACTACATTATACTTGTTGCCACAACCAAAGTGAAACTTGCTAACAGTGAGTGAAAAAAAGCATTCCACAATACTGATTCAAGCCATCTGGAAAAGTTGCTCAATTTATTGTACACCCCCCATCCCACCATAGACACAATTATACACCACACTGACTCTCATGGTGTCAACCATGCTATTATAACTCAAGGCATCAAGTGAGGAGAATTAGGGGATTTGAGGGCACAATTCTTGTTAGAACACCAAATGTGCTTTACATTAATGCTACATTCCAACTAACAAAGGAGCAGCCGTTTGAGAGATAGTGACCAATGCATACGAAAGCTAATGACATTCTGTGCAGCAGAATGTTGCTATGTGCACAAGTGCACTCTTTCACACACAAAATGACATCCTGCAGTCAAACCTTGTGCCAATATTAGAGTTTGAAAAACACCACAGTGGAAAGCAAGGAGTGCTAAATTTGTTGAAAATTACTAAAAATTACTCGATTATTCATTACCCTTACTGTTCGTTAAAGATTCAAAGGAACTTCCCTACGGGTGCTGTAAACAGGCACCCTGCTTTTTACAGCCATAGCAACAATGACCTGTGGCACAGACAAGAAATGCTTATGAAGTTTACGCAAGAGTATACTCTACAAATTACACCCCATTTCACTTTCCAATGTGGTAGAAGAGGAAGACTGAAAAAAAAATTTTCTGGTGGAGGATGCATACCCCAGAGTAGAACAAAAGTGTACCCTAACCATTGCTGTTGCCAATGCCTGTGTACTAGCAGTTACATACAATATGGCAGTTACAATTGTTTTTCCACAAGCACGGCAAGCTGCTGCCAGTTTACCAGTACACAGCTGTAATACATTTAGGGCAAGTTAAAGCTCTCCAATGGATTTATCTCATATGACACCTGGGCCGTGAAGAGGTAAACAGTGTGATCTGTGTAAATTAGTGCACCTGTATAGCCTAAAGCAGTAAAAACCTCCATGCAGTTTTGCAAAACGCAAACCCCCTACCTTTTTGTTGTTTAAAGGTAACGACATGTAGGGCCATAATATGTACATTATTGGCTTCGTTCCCAAGATATCTAAGTCAATAGCACTACCTTAAGTCTTATGTGCCTTCTGTTTCACATTTGCTGTCAAAAACTGTTAGTGTCGGATGCTGCAATCGGCAGAGAAACTGATTTCTGGAGCAATATAAAGTCTCATGTACTGTGATCTCAGTTCTTTCACTGCTGTTTAAGTATTATCGGGTCTTAAAGTAAAAAAAATGAGGAATAAGTACATGTATATTTCACGTCGCAACCCTCGTGAGGTATTTAGTTGTCTGGATTATAAGAGATTCCAGATTTTATTCCACTGAAAGAATGGCATCCTGCCAATGGTTCTTGTATTTGGTGCTATATTTATCTGTATTTAGTTCAGTTGCAATGTGTGCATTGTCAGCGATATCGCTTGACATGTTTTAGATTGACTGTTTTCCCAATTAAGGCAAATTCGTATTTGCAAATAACCTGGTATGACACCAAGAACTTGCTTAGCAGGAGTATTTCTAACATTTGCAAGATATGAGGCTCCTGAATGCATATCTAAGCCTGGGGTGCACGCTGCCCTCTAATCTCATCACCAAGTTCCTGGAACTCTTCTACAAGGTTCCTATGATGAATGTAGAGTTCCTTGAATGGGAGAAACAGGGAATTTAAACAGGTGAATTATGCAGCATAAGAATGATGTCAGCAAGATGCAAGCATCAAGAAGCACTGTCACTCGATGTGCATAGAATATCAAACACAAGAAATATTTGGGATTATTTAAAATTCTGGCACTGGAACGAAATGTCTTTTAATCTATATATAAATGCTTTGATTATTCACTCTACTACCCCTACCTTCACCAGAAACATTCATAATCATTATATCTATGCCAAATCATCCTGGCTAATATCAAGCCTTCGTAAGCCGTTTTTTTACTGCTAATTCTCTGCGGGAAAGAGGTGTCCGTATGAAGACCATATCATATACAAAAATGCATTGAGCTTGAGCAAGTTCTATGTTTGAAGCTGTTGATTCTTTTTCCCTTTACCATCTTTGGCCCACGTGGTTAGCTAAGTAGACAGAAAAGCTGCAGGAGAAAGGTGGGGGGTGCCAAATTAGACTTGTGGCCCAGGGGGCCTTTTCATGGTCACTGGAGGAACTGCCTGTGGCCTCGGCATCTTCCTTGAGGGCCATGGACATTCTAACAAACCTTGTTTCCACAGGCTACATAAAGAAGGATAATTTTCATACCTAAGTCTTTTTCTTAAAAGAACTCATTCAAGTTGTATTCGTGGCTTTGCACCACAAAATTGCCACGTGACTGGCCACTCAAGACACTTTACGGCTATTCGCAGGCTTAGTCCTTGGAAAAACACTTTTCTGTTACTCATTACAGAAAAGTGCATCGGGAGGCTGTCATGTTGCTGTACAACTTTTCATTGCCACTTTTCATTTAGATGTTTATTAACTAATTAAGCATTATTATGCAATTAGGCAGAATGCAAAAAATAATCCGAGTATCTCCAAGCGATGGCAAACAACATTACCTTCGTTCTGTCTAGTTACATCAGATTTACATATTTCTAAAACTTTGTGCACGATAGTTAGGACACCCTGTAGAGCAAAAAACAATATTAAAATTTTCATAATCATCTCTTGTGTGTTATTGGTGGCTATGGCTGCTTCAAGTTACTCTTTCAGTAAGGTACAAGCAGTTTTGAAGTAAAATTGTTTTGCATCAAGGGCGTGTAATTTTGAAAATCAAGCAAAAGTCAAGTTGTGTTCACTATTCAGACGTTTAACTAAGAAGCGGCAGGAAAAGGAAGCAGGACAACACCTAATAAACAATTCAAAATTTGACAATCTCAACTGAACAAGAAACCAGTTTTTGAGAATGCAGAAAAAAGCCACCAGCTTACGTCGAGTGCACCCTTGCTATGTACTCCAAGTGAAGTCGTTACCGCAATGCTTGGGCACCATATGAACGAAACAACAACTTTGAGCAGAATATTAACACCACTAAATGAACTGGCCTAACAAGATTCTTGATCTGAAATCCTCAACAACTTGTTCTAGCGTTTCAACTGTCAAGCTCAGTCTGTATTCTCAAAAACTGGCTCTCGGCCATAATTTCTCTAAACACAACATCAGCTTAAGTCTCAAGATAGGGTTGACCTGTAGATAAAGCGGATAATGCATGGAAAACATCATGAACACTCTTACAACCAGAGGGTTCACACATGCAGCCATGAAATTATGTGATGCCGACACACGATATATTGACGCTGGTTTTGTGAAGTGTTTCATGCTTCCAAGGCTTCTCCAGTTGTGAAAGCTGTCTCCAATGGCTAAATAAGTGATGAGATTAAAAAAGAACTTCAACATGCCAACAATATGTTGGCCATTTGCAAGTAACCAGTAGTCTTTTTGGGCTCCCAGGTTGCCTGGCGCAAATCTATGCCACAGTACTTGCGCTACCCACAGCCAGCCACATTAAAATGCAATGTGTTCAGAGCCCTTCCCAGTCGAAAAAAACAATTGAAACCATTTGGAAATATCAATGGGTCCAACTGGAAACGGCAATTTCCAATTGGACCAAGTGTTTTCTCCAACAGGACCATTTGGACCAGTTAGAACGGCCAATTGGTTCATATGGAAACCCTCCCTTCCAATTGGGCCAGATGGAGTCTCCAGCAGGACCATTTGGGTAAATCCGAATTGCCACATGGTCCAATTGGAGTTATCAAAACCATTTGGATAAAATTTAAGTGAGAAAATGTTAATGTCTCTTGTGTACAAAATTTGCAGATTTCTCTTTTCCTTTTGAGATTTCTCTTTTGAGATTTGGACGCGAGATTCGAGATTGGATTCGTGAGATTGGAAGACACTATTTGGCATTTGGAGGGCAAGTAAATGGGGAACAACCGTAAAAAAAAGTGGTCGCGATGTATTGATCATGTTAAACAGTAAAAAAAAAAACTTGCACTTTTTTATGTGTTTCTTAAACACACGACTCAAACAACTTTTAGGCATAATGCAATTTGTAATTTAGCAATATTGTTTAAATTTTATATTTCACATCTCTGAAATAATTCTTCCTTGGAATTAAATTTTGTCTCAGCGTCATTTTTCCTTGGTGACCGAACGGGACAGCATAATCGACATCAACATTAGCAACATGTGCTCGTGTGTGCAGCAACCATGGCAGCAACAAAAACAGTCGTGCATGCGTGCTGCACTGCATTCTGCCCTTTGTCCTGATCGCCTTGCGTGCTTCGTGCGGCACGAAATCGACAAACATTTGGCAATTGTGCCAGTGACAGACATAAAGAACTTCAAGCCTGACGACGACTTTTCGGCGGGTTTTTATATGGTGAAGTGGACAAACGCGGCCGGCACGTGTGCCCACTACCTTGCCAGAATTTTGCAGATCGGAGGTAAGTTTCCGCGTTTCCAAAGCTCTTGTAATTAATTTGCATTACTGCACTACACGAGTGCACGGGTCACGCACACTCGTTTGAGTTAAATGATTGCACAGATATATGTATACGCTTTTGTGTAATGTAGCAAATATGCATGATGCACTGAACTAATTTCGACAAAAATGCTTCAAGTGTATTGCATGAGCGTTTCTTTAAAAGCAAGGTTTCCCCGAGAGCGTCGTGACAGCACTGGTGAAACGTATGAATCACTACGTGGGGGAGAACATTGCTGACATTGACAGAACAGCGAAAAATATATACTGATTAGAACAATTTTCTTGCATTTGCTGCTTGAACCTTAGCTACATAAACCGCAAATTGTGACTCTCTTCAACCTGGTTGGATTGCTGGATATTAAAATTGAGGTGCCTTTTTATCTAATATCAGCTTGCCTGTCGTGCCAGCTTTTGAGGGCAACAGGTTTTTCAGGATTCCATACACAATGCTGTCTTTCTTTTTTATCCATTTCTGCAGGTTGTGGCACGACTAGACCAGAAAAGGACCATGAACAGTATCCCGAATTGCATTTTTCTCAGTAATAAAGCTTTAAATCCTAATTTTCACTTGTTGCCTCATTGTCACATGTAGTTATCATCTTAAGGAAGTAGTGGCTCCTTGTGTGATATGATGTGAAGCAAGAAAAGCATGGGGAAGAGTATTAATGAAGAGATTCTCTTTCTGTGCTGTTCGTATTGTATTGCATCATATTAGATCACAATATATATGAACCAACTAGCCGAGCAACACGTAATAATGTGGTTCCTTATTGCTGTGCTAGTTTGCCAGATTCACACAGCGCAGGCAGGCGGTGCACAGTCGAAACCATTTGACCCGTCGAGCGGCTCCATTTGCACCATTTGGTTCCATGCCAATTGGCCCAATTGATTCTATGCCAACTGCACCATGTGACCCAATTGGCAACAACCAATTGGTTTTATGCCAACTGCACCATTTGAGCCAAATGGTATACAACCAATTGGTTTTATGCCAACTGCACCATTTGAGCCAGATGATATACAACCAATTGGCCCAATTGTTCCAAGTGGCCCAATTGGGTACTAATACACAAATGGGACCAATTGGAAACAAGTGGAAATTTTCCAATTGGGTCCAATTGTTTTTTTCAACTGGGTTTCCCTCCATCTTTCTGCTTTGGAAACAGTTTACCATGCTGTAGTTCAGTAGGCGTCGAGAAAAGGGACAGAAAACACTGTGCACCACTGATTTCCAATATGTTTTGCTGGATGCAGTACACTGCACCGGATGCAGGTGAAAACAGTGGAAATGCAGTGTCATGCAGTCGCTTGTCCTGGAAGTAGGGCGTATGGTGGACTAACTAGTGTGTGCGATCGGATAACATTGCTGCCGTAAAAAATTTTCTTTGTGGCTTTTCACATTTTAGGAGGTCTCTACATGTCTGCCAAACATTTTTATGACAATCTGAACCCGTCCGTATACGATAGTGTTTTCTTACATCAAGTTTTTCTCATTTACCAGTGTTTCCATTGCACGCCACTTATGTTAGTGATACTGTGGACACTGCAATTGAAAAATTGTGGACACCTCGAAACACTGCTTGGGTAGTTAATGGCACATATGGCAGGCCAGTTAGGGGAAGAAATGCCACACACCCTGCAGACGAAGTGCCACTGCAAAGTTGTGAAGCACCAATTTCCGGGACGAGGTTGGCTTCAGTCGAGAGCGCTCATCCATCCCCTGTAGTAGAGATCAGTTGTGTGGACCTTTTTATACTGGCTTTCTTTTCTGGTCGGAACCTTGGCAACAGCTTCTACCATACTTTTCTGAACCTGCAACATGTGCAGAGAAAGTCACATCACTGTGCGTTGATTGTATGGCTTTATTTTTCTACACATTCTATCAAATCATTAAAAAATACAGCTCACACATTTTTACTACTGTATATAGACAGTCTAGTTGCTAGACATGTGGAACGTTACCATCCCTCTGAGAGAATGCAACAATAGAAGCATAGAAGCATACACTGGAAAGCTACACTAAAATTTTAATTTATGTGACACCGTATGAGCATACAGTATGCTTACTGAAAAGTTAATTGTCAATCGTTCATGGTACATATTTGTATTTATTCTGAGTCATCAAACTGTACAATCAATGTTCCAAGTTTACACATTGTTGGCTTTTGATTGCCTATGTGATCCGCTTCCTACTTACACATGCAGTAATCCCACTGTAATAAGGAACAGGAGTTAGAAAAAGAAATGCAGTGATAATCTTCCACATTTGCCGAGGGCATGAGCAATGGCCAATAGCATGTGCTTGAACCTAAATAAATATTCAGTTTTCTCATAGATTAATTGTTCAGCAAGTTAATAAAGAGGTACGCTGTGTGCCTCTGCATGACCAATAAAATCTGACTACTTAACACTTCACTAAGACTGCTGCTTCAGCAGTTCGACTTTGGTTTTCTGATATGCAGAACTGTTTGGGTACCAGTAGTTTACTTTGCGATAAAATGGAACTTAGAACACTGGTCATTTGCACATAAATAATGCGACAGCAAATATAGCACAAGGATAGGAATATGGGTCTCTTAGAAAAAGTACACGCACATTATGATTCTAATGTGATGTGATGCCACAATGAAACAGAAAGCAACGCATAGAAGTGGACGGCACTTCCATGCCACCAAGGACAGACAGTACTTTAGAAGTGCCCGCAACACAGTCAAACAAGTCAAAGTCGCATTTCCTTGTGTTCAACACAATGCGTTGGCGGGCTCGTTGGTGCAAATCCATAAATACTTTGTTGAGCGCAAAACAGCAGACACAAGAAAGATGACAGCACAAGGCGCTACTCCCAACTGACATCACTTTACTGCGTCACTCCTTTATAGATAGCAGAACCTAGAAGAACATGCGCAGTGAGCACCATGTGCAGGAACCATTAACATCCTATCACAAGAGGGCACTCTTGCGGCGGAATCCAAAAAACCATATTGAGCACTGCACAAGGTTAAAGAGGGCACACTAATGCACTGTGACCCCCCAATGACTGTACGAAGAAAGATTCCAATAAATCTCAGGCGGTGGTATCACGGCTCTTCTTAAAAATCGTACTATCACGAAACATGGCGAACATAAGCGACCCATACCAACAGGCACAGGTTCCCATTTGGCTCAACATTGTAAAATATGGAAGTGCAAAGCCATGTTTCGTGATACTACGATTTTGAAAAAGAGCCGTGATACCACCGCCCGAGAGTTATCGGAAGCTTTCTTCATACAGTCATTGGGGTCACGGTGCATTAGTGTGCCTTCTTTAACGTTGTACAGTGCTCAATATGTTTTTTTTGGATTCTGTCGCATGAGTGCGCTCTTGTGATCGGATGTTGGTGGTTCCTGCACATGGTGCTCACAGTGCATGTTCTTCTAGATTTTGCTGTCTATAAAGGAGTGATGCAATAAAGTGACGTCAGTTGGGAGTAGTGTTTTGTCCTGTCATCTTTCTTGTGTCCCCTGTTTTGCGCTAAAAAAAATAATTATGTATTCCTTTGTGTTTGAAGACAATTTTACGTTATATTCTTGTTTGCAACAAGAGTATAATGCAGTTTTTTATGTTTTGTGGCACTTCAAACTGCGGCGAGCTGAACCACTGGGCAGCAATTACTGGAATCTACACACAGTAGCGATTCCAGTAATTGCTGCCCAGTGGTTTAGCTCACCGCAGTAACTAAGTGCCACAAAATATAAGAGAAAGCTGCATTATACTCTTGTTGCAAACAAGAATATAACGTGAAGTGCATTCTGAGGTCAGAAACTATCGAAGAAAAAAAATTCACGATGCCCCACTGTGCAGCGTTTTATAGCAAAGTCAAATACATTTAGTGCAAATATCACACTATGATGACACACAATGGTGGTAATCTGTAATAATATAAAGGTGCCTTAATGTTGCAACAAAGGTTGACAATAATAGCCCTGTAAATTTCAGCATGCAGGGGCACCACTTGGTTAAACAATAGTGATGTGTATGTGTACAAGTAATACCCATGGCAGAAATAAATGGGTAACACTTGTATACATAGATATTACATCACTATTGTTTAACCAAGTGGTTAAACTATGTCTGCCTCACACAAGATTAGGACTAAGGCATAAATTATGTATGGTCACCCTAACAGTAACACTTCATTTGAACTTCACAGCAAGTAGACTGTTGATGCCAGCCTCCCCCAATGCTAAGCCGTACTGCATGCTTTACAGAGAAATTATAGTGGTATCACTTAACTCTCAAGCTATTCAGGACTACAGGATTGTAGAAGACATCTACAAATGTCCGATTTCATGTATAACAGCCTGAATTGCTTACACATCCTACGAAGTGCAAATTAAGATTACTTCTTGTTTAGCACTTTTGCCTGCTAGACCACAATCCAAAAATATATTAACATATTAACTCACAAAGAACCTAATTTGGCTAATAGATTAACACCTTCGCATACTGCCACAGCTGCACTCTGTCATATGCGTTGCAACAATAAAGGAGTGCTTGTCCACCAGCACTCCAACGTCACTAACAGTGTTCACCTACACAGCTAAGACAGAAGACTGTCATGATTCAGGTAGCAAATAACTAAGAGAAAAAAAAATCCACTCACTACAGCACCTTACCTTTCAGTAAAAGAAAAGGATTAATTAGTAATGATAAGTTACCTTGTTTTTGCCGATTATCAATACAATCTGACTTCTATACATATCCCCTCTCCACTTCAGTAATACAGCTGAATTATTCATAATATAGGATCTATGATGATACCATTCGCTTTTCTTGTATGTCCAAATTTTTGCACTGGTATACTGTTCACTGCTTACTTACGGACACGAATACCTTGACTGCCCAGACATCATTCGAAGCAACAAGTCTTGCTGCACCGCTATAAGTTGCACCAAGGAAACAGCAGAGCAGCCAGGGCGAAGAAATTTTTTTTGGTCACAACAGTTAAAACGTGCACCCAGGCAAGAAAGTAACGATCACAGGTAGTGAGCCACTGCTATTGCCTCGAACCTTTATTTCCGTATTCTAACTGAAGTTCTTGCATCGGATACAGCATGCTCTCAAGCCAATACAAGCGTCAATACAAGTGCGCAACTTAACGCAGTTTTATTATACGCTTTTAACGCGAGTGAGCAAGAGGTTAGAAATGCCACACGGAAATTGCGATCAAGCCGATCGCGCTACTACTGGAATCGATCTGTAAAGATAGGGTGATCCTTTTCCCTATTCATACGTCCTTTTTGCCCTAAGACGTTGCATAGTGGTCTTTTTTCGAGACACCGGCTTACCACATATCATTTTAACATCTACGTTATGCAAATCAAATACGAATAAAATGGGCTTACCTCATGAGCAAGTTACGAGCACGCGTTGAATGTTGAACACCCGTTGAGAGCAAGCAGGCTATCCCGTGTCCAGGCGCATACGCGCACCCAAACTCGGGACACCTTCGATGCCGCAGCGTGTAGAGTTTTGTACACGAAGTGAAAGACTTTCAGCGCAAATATCCCCGCGCGATGACAGCAAATGACGAGCGCACAAGTCTACACCACACGGCGACAAATTCGAAACTTTGCCAATTCGAACGTGCCGAGACCCAAGCAGCGTAACCATCTATCGTTTTTGTTCTTCGCTCCCGATGCGTCAACCTCTCTTCCTTGGGGTCTTGCTCCACTCTTGAGTACAAATCAAGAGGTATAAACGGTAAATTAACTTTTACAACACGACACGATAAATGCCGGCTGACTACTACCATAGAATAAAGCTACTACACATCTGCAGGTTCGTAAGCGCAGCGCGCGCTGCCCGGTGGTGCCGTACTCTGTGAGCGCGGAGAACTTAAGAGAATCGCTTTCGTTTTCGCATTTGTGCTCTAGTTACTGGAACTGCAAAATAATTGCTTGACAAAATTGAATTCTAAAAGAGGAGAACGCTTTCTCTCCCACAAGGTAATGCGTTTTATACAAAGGGAGAGAGAATGCAAGCAGCAGAAAGGCAGGGAGGTGAACCAAACCGTTTGCTACTGGGTATATAGCAATAAACCCCTGTGCTGCAATGAAGTGAAAAGCAGTGCACTGCGAGGCGCTTTTTCCTACTGATCATGTGCATATTTTTTTACAAAGTTCAATAAGCAGGCTGAAGTAAGCGAAGATGTGCTTTTAAATGCAGACGATATTTACGTACTTCCGGAAGACGACTATCGTCTGCTCACGCTCGGACGTGGCCGCCTGCATAGGGATTAAAGTCTAGCCACACTGCTTATCGGCGACGTCACCGTCAATTCTCGCTAATTTCGCCTGCTTTTGAACACTCAACTCGCCTCGAACCAAGCGAAACTTAAGGTCAGACTTAAGCACACTGGCCAGCGCGCGTTAACTATTATAACCATTCCTGGCTGGACGCGTTCGCCTCTTCAAAAATTGCGCTGGTTGAATGCGGCTAGTGCACGTCGGTCAAGCTCGGGCAAAGCTGGTCCGCGCCACGTATTGGAGCTTATTAGCTTGAAAACGCATTCAAGCCTTGTCGTGCACAAAGCAGACGCTGCGCAACGCGCGCTACCGTTGCAATTTGCACGTCGCCGCGGTCGGCTACGTAGCGCTGATACCGCAGCCGCCGCGGGATTCCCTGACGAATCCGCTGGCTCTGCCCAGTGCGGCTCGCTCGGGACTTTGGCTTACGTTTGGCGCGTCGCAGGCGCCAGCAAAAATCGGGAATAGTGGCATCGGCGTTAACATCCACAATCAAATTTGAACTGCGCGCCACGGTGACATTGAGAAGGCGGTGCGTTGTAGGCACGCGCCGCTCCGCAGTACCTTTCGCCGTGCAAGGCATTGAAGAAGGAGCGGAAGCAGGGCTAAGGCAGTGTTTGATTGCCATTAAGCTCCTTCATCACAGCAATAATAGTATGGAGGTCCTTTAGTTTGCGCCTCCCCCTCTGCCCACAGGCTCTGGTATCTCTGCGGTAACACCATGACGTATGCGGAGCTAGGATCGGAGCCCCCAGCAACTATGATGCTGTTGTGCTTCGTTATGTCTAATGTGTTGCGAACAGGAGCCCGAAACGTTGCCGCTTTCCCGGCGAACTGCATATTAGGTTTAGGACACAGAGGTTGCGCTCACTTTTCTTGGTTGGTGTCAATTTCTATCAGGACGTGTTCTCTGTGACACACCGCGACATCATGTACGAAAAAGTCGCTGCGCAAAAGGCGAAGCAACAATTGCGATAGCAAATTAGGATACACAGCTATATAATAGATTTATCGACCGTATAAACTTTTAAACTGGCTTACTAACTATAAATTAACAAGCACTGTGTCAGATGTTTTCTTTTTCTTGCTTTCATGTCGCATTACATTCGCCGTTTTATTTTATTTTCTTTATTTCGCTTGAATGGAAAGTCAACCCTCCCGTTACAATCGTGGTCGCGTTACGTTCGACTAAATACAGTATGCAACGCCAGCGAGCAATGTACCGAGTTGGAGATTATAGCCATCAATTTTCTGAGCTTTCTACAATAACAGGGAAAGGATCTCTCAGCTGCTCAGCGTCGTGTCTGCCCATCCCCGTAAGGGGATGATAGGAATCTGCGAGCTAGCGTTGTAACTCGCCACAGTACTGAAAAGCTGAATAATTTGGGATAGGAACACTTGAGCTAGTCCCTCCGACAGGCTCGATATTAGCTAGTCGTTCCATATCTTTTGTCGGCGCTTTTTCGACCGCTACCGCAGTAGCATCAGGCAGGGCTGATGCCTGCACCACGGTGTAAGATATACACTTTCTACACTGCGTTTCAGACATCAGGGGCAACGCTCTGCTAGCTACGCAATAAGTTCGGTGACGAGAACGTATCACTACGCGCTTTGCGTCCGTGCCTCTCTGCGCGCCAAAAACAAACAAACAAAAGAAACGCAATGAAACACAAATTGATGTAAAACAACGCATGAAATAACCGTATATGACAGTTTGTTGCTGAGGATTAAAACGTTCTTCGTATAACACTCAGCCTATACCAAGAACAGTTCCACACAATTACGATCGCGTCTGGGAGGATAGGGTGCGACGCTAAAGGGAAACGTGAAAGTCCCTCGTGCTTGGAAGTGAAGTATTAAATCACGGAGAGAACCGATGCCGTTCCGACGCTTTCCGTTTGCACTGGAGTAACATTTTGAACTGGCGATGCGCTTTGTTTCTTCATCCGTCAAACGGCAGCCAGGCGTCCCTTGATACGGTTGCAAATTTTGTTCCGGGCCGGACAATTTCTGAAGACGCAAAGTGCCTGCCACAAGCCGCCACAATGGTAACATGGACCGATCTGATGCGCAGAAAACGAGCGATTTTCATTCGGCCGATTGCACCTGGTTCGAACGCCGTCCTGCTGACGCGTCGCGCAGGCGTTCGAGAACGCGCGGCCACCTTGAGTACGCCGGTCCATCCTGTCGGGCGGGAGGCCATGGCCATATTTACCTGAACGCCGCGCTGCCGAACCGCCATCTTGCGCCGCTCCGAACGCTTGGTCGGCCTTCTGCGACGCCTCCAATTCTCGGCCATTTCTAATAATATTTGGGGTTTTACGTGCCAAAACCACTTTCTGATTATGAGGCACGCCGTAGTGGAGGACTCCGGAAATTTTGACCACCTGGGGTTCTTTAACGTGCACCTAAATCTAAGCACACGGGTGTTTTCGCATTTCGCCCCCATCGAAATGCGGCCGCCGTGGCCGGGATTCGATCCCGCGACCTCGTGTTCAGCAGCCCAACACCATAGCCACTGAGCACCCACGGCGGGTTCTCGGCCATTTCTTCGACTTTATCCAAGGTCAGATGTTCGATGTGAGCCATAAAAAACTTGGGTGATATGTGGTTGGCGATTCCATTATTTGATCTCGGATCCGGTCGTCGTACGTAGCATCGAATTTGGAAGCGAGCTATTTCTCCTTGAGGGCCGTGACGTGTTCCATGAAACGCTCACCCGGCAGTTGCTTGGGCTTCTGAACAGATGTCTCTGTGCCAGGAGTTTGCCGAGAATAACCGATGCAAGAGCTTCAGCAGCTCCTCGTACTTGCTCGTCGTGGCCGTTGCCTCCGTAGTCAACGTACTGGGCGTCTGGGCCGCATTTCGTCATCCCGTTGCAGCGGTAGTTGTCGGCTGTGCCTCAGCCTGTTCTGCCGCGTCGTATTTCATTTAGCCTTACCTACCCAAAACGCTGATGAGAGCCGACGCTCGACACTCGTCCTCCCATCTGCTCCCGCCCGCCGACTTAATGTGTACCTGTAAATTTTTCTTCCATCTGTACCAAGGAATCAGGAGAGCCACGTAAGTCGAGAACCAGAGGAAGGTTTAAAAAGACGCCATTCTGTAGCGTCGTAAGCTGAAGTCTACGGCAAGGGAATCCGAAGGAAGCAGGCAATATGGCGTCTCCGAAGATGACCCCAGACGAAGAAGGCCTAGGCCGACGCCAGCTAAGCATTCGGAGAAGCTCCGGAGGAAATAGTAGAGAAGTAGAGAAATGCGAGGAAATAGTAGAGAAGTGACGTAGTTAAGTAACGTTGTCACGGCATTTGAGGCGCTGCGGGTTCTTATAAATCGTCGTCGCCATTCTGTAGCATCGCAAGCAGAAGTAGGCCTAGGGAAGCCGAAGGAAGAAGACAATATGGCGTCGCCGAAGATGGCCGTAGACGAAAAAAGGCCTAGGCCGACGCTAGCTGAAGCATTCGGAGAAGCTCCGAAGGCATGCGAGGAAAGGGCATAGGAGCGACGCAGATAAGTAACATTGCCACTTACGGCATTTGAGACAGCAGGTTCTTCTAAATCCTCGTCGCCATTCTGTACCATCGCACCCAAAGCCGGTCGACGGAGGGGCCTCGCGTTCGAGAGGACGCCGCAGTGAAGTTGGCAGAGACGCCTGTTCCGGGTGAGAGAGCCTGGCCAACGAGGCGTTTATTTGACTTGTATAGCATTTTAAGGACATGTTGCGTCATGCCATTGGCTATCACACAAGTGGCGTGGTCACACCTCATTGGTGGCTCTCAGGTGGCGTGATCACACCTCATTGGCCTATTGAATTCATACAAACGCACAGACATGGAGGTCGTGGCTCCATCATGCGATCGCTGCAGATAATAGTAGCGTTACTTATGACACCAGAGCACAGCACAAGTCAAGCAAGAACATCAATTTCTAAGTGCGGACACAGCCACTGCAAAACGTAACTCGTAACTCTAGCCTCCACAGCGTTGCACCTTATTTTCCGAGACGGAGTATAGGTGAGGACACTCGCGAGACGCTCTTGACGCGATGAAGTAGCAACAACGCGCGTCCACCGGCCCGGTGACGGCAGCGGATACCTATCGACGGGACGACGCTTAATTATTGCCAAGAATCAAGCTCAAACCACCCAACACCTACACAGACGCCCCTGAGTTGCAGCGCTTACCTTGAAATGCTCTCCTTGATGAAGCGTCGAGACTACAGACAGGAGTAGAAGGGTCCTGGAACAGGAGCACCGAACAGACGAATGATTGATTGCGGCCACGACCTACACTTCCGACCTGCACAGATCTCCCTGCTCCAGCACGCCTTGTCTAGTTCACCCCTTTTGCCGCTAGGGGCAGAACGTACGAGCAGAGTAGCGCTAGTTGTAACCTGGTCGCTGTCGTCTGCTTCTGCGATCTGTTCCAGCGCTCGCGCCGCTATTTCGGCAGCCTCAAAGCGTTTACGTTGTTTGTAAATGCACCAATTCAAGAAATTACAAATAACACAAAGTTTACGAAAGGAAAGTTTAATGACGACATAGTGCAGAAAGAGCGGCGCAAGAAAGGAAAACAAGGAGTACAGACGGCAGACGGTAACATATTCCTTTCGTTGCCTTCGTAGAAGGGAAAAAAATCTGATTACAAGAAGATTCATAGAATGAAATGTGGTGCAATGGAGTAATAATCAAATAAAATAATAACGAACTTCATATATTTAATATCAACGAGGAAATTAAAAGAATGACGCAGACGATATGTCATACAGACAACTCGCAGACTGCGAGAATCTGCAGACGCCGCAGAAGGCATGTAGTTTCAGACCTAACTGCATGCAGCTTTCTTGAGTTAATTACAGATGAGATAACGTAACGATCACATTGAGGTATACTGATGTATGCCATTATGTATGTCAGAACAAAGCAAAGGATCTGGTATCAGTTTTCACGAGTTTCCGGCCATGGACGTACGCAAAAGATGGATCGAGGCAGTCGGAAGGATAGGTGAGTTCTTTCCTGTTTCTTTTTTCCGTACTGCTTCATATGGAAAGGAATTGAAGGCTTGCAAAAGGTGACCCAATGCTTTAAAACGCTACTGCTTTGCGGGACGCAAACTTATGTCGCTATACGGAAGACTAAAACTCTTTCTACATGCTAAAGGGGATTTTCCGAACGGCACGGCGGCTACATAAATGCTGTAGAGAAGATACGTGGAATTGAAGATGTATATGCAATTCGCTTATTAAGCGGGCAAGTACTAAAATAAATATTATTTCGCCCTTTAACGTGGTGGCAGTTTCCTCTTCTAAATTAACGCGGAAAAGCGAGCTTTATAAATCGGAGAAGGAAACTGCTCTCACATTATTGCGAACTCTGTGAACATGTGCGAATGAGGGATTGGTTTTTTGTTACTGCGCGCAAAATAATAAAAAAAAGAGTGCTTATGACCATATGTTACAAAGCCGCAAACTATATTCACCGAGTTTTTCCAGGTTCAGGCAGTCAAGTTTGGGAACCGAGTGACCGTTCAAAGGTGTGCAGCCATACAAATTACGCCTGACGACTGCAAACCAGGCTTGAAGAGGAAAATCTTAAAACCTGGAGCAGAGCCATCCGTTTCTCCCCCTTCTCCTTCTCATCATGCTTCAGCCTTGCGGGAAAAGCGCTGTGCGCTAAAGCGGGCGCAGGTGCAAACCGTGCCCGCTGCAGACTGCAATCCATTAAGACAAAAGGTCAGTGATAATTATTAGTTTTACAAAGATCAAATTTATTATGGCTTGCGTTACTCATTTCTTCATTTGGGTCGAACAGATGCATATAAATCAAATATCTTTTTTGTTATTATTCGCAGGAGAAAGCCTAACGCACCACCATCACCAGACGCGGTATAGCATCAGCTGCGTCTGTATCAGAAACGTCCCAAGATTTGCTGTATCCATATACTCTACCAGATCAGCTGAATTCACCTTGCTCGCCACACGATGCCGATGTGGAAAACAATGCTTCACCAGCACACATGGAACACAATCCCCAAAAGACAATGCATGAGACGCTCGATAACATGTCAAACGAAGATAACACGCAAGAAGATGCGTTCACTACAGTGGCGTAGCAACAGGGGGGGCCGTGGGGCCGTGGGCCCCGGGTGCAAGGGGCCAGTGAGGGGGGGGGGGTGTCAAATACGTCTGAAGACACCCCTCTTTCCGCCGGCTACTTCCGGGGAGGGGGGTGACAGAAGACCTATGGGCCCCGGGTGCCAGACGACCTAGCTACGCCACTGGTTCACTAGCAAGTGCTACTAAGACGTTGCGCAGGAAATGTCAGAAATTGGAAAGAAAAAGTGATAATTTGAAGTGATAGTTGAAAAAAGAATTTTCCAAGGTCGGCGCACTCGCCGAAGCTACTGGCGCGATCACGCTACAGGTATGCATCTACCTCTGGGGTCGTATATACTGTAAAACCCTTTAGATCACGCGCTATTTATTTACGCAAACTTCGCGATTGAAAAAATGCCGCGAAATTTAAGGGCAGGCGAAAATTTTGGCAAGAAATAAGGACGCTATGTTGGAAACTAAAAATTATATTGCCGACTAGATCTGCTAGCTGCAGGCACCCCGAAGTATTAGTCCAATGAGAACTTACGCATGAGGAGCATGTGTTATCGAATTCAAGTCACACGTACAAGTCTGAATAGAGTGGACTGCTTCGGAGAGGCAGAAATGCTTAAAAAGAAACGACAAGGAATTCTCGCGCTCCACTGTGCCGTATGTCACAAATCTGAAGTTTCGCTTACTTTATAAGTGCGAAGGTTTAGTAGCCGTGAACATGTTCCAGGTCCCCAATTCGGGAACAGATGGGGGCGCGAAATGAGGTTTTACAGTAAATGACTTTATTTGTTCTTGTACGTTTTACATGCTTTTGACTAGTACTTCATTTATTTTCGGGAAAAGCTGGACGAGAACGATCAGAAAGCTCAGAACGATCAGGGCTGCGGCCGAGTCAAGCTGTTTACGACAGCTTTTTCTGCAGCTCCCCCTGTCTGTATTTTTTGAGGCAGAAATAAAATTATTGTTATTTTTAAACGATTAGCTGCAATGCCTGAATGAAAAAAAAAGAAAACACCACTGGACAGAACCCACGATCCGACAGGCAGTACTGTGGCATGCAAAGTCACCATGCGGCCGTGAAATGTTGCGGCGGTAAGGATGCCTCCCCCTTCCAAGCCGTACGACACTCAAGCACTGCAACGGCGAAGTTGTTTCTTCACTAATGAAACAAAGATTGCGCCAGGAAAGAGCACGCCTGTCCGAACGAGTATGTCTCTTTGAGATGGGAACATAATTTATCACATCATGCAAGAAAATGATTAACGAAGAAAAGTGCCTAACGTGAGTGCTTGGCTGACCATAAGCCATTGTTATCACCCCAGAACGAAACGCGAACGGGAAGGGAAAGAAAGTCCGAGCTAGCTAAGCCAGATTATCTCAAAGCGAAACGTACGCGTAATCGAGACGTGGCTGGGCGATGAGGGCGTTAATTCTGGCACCCGTACACTGAAACTGTGTGAGCCACCTCGGTGTCATACATGGATAACGGCTATAGAGGTGCTTTCTGATGGTCACGTTTCAATTCCGCATGACTGTACGTTGCATAACTTCAGTTTGCGACAACGCGCTTATTTCCACTCATCGAACTAAAGATAGTGGGGGCGTAACGGCTATCCATCTGATATATTGTTTAGCCCGCCTGGACTTCTTTCTTTCTTTCTTTCTTTCTTTCTTTCTTTCTTTCTTTCTTTCTTTCTTTCTTGCTTTCTTTCTTTCTTTTTGTATTTGCGCTGTGCGCAATCACGTCCTATTGGACGAATTATCTGATGCAATGAAATGCGATTTCCTCTTTTAGGAAAATATGGGCTCCTTAGTCGTGGATGACGTGTCGCTAAAGCAGGCGGCGACATACGAAAGAGCGGCAGACAGGATTCACGGACTGATTGAAATGGGAGGTCTGGAGAAGGAGCTCGGAATCGAAAATGAACTGGCCGCACACCTTCTCGCTTTCGTGTTTGTCGGGCTGTCGACGCACTACACGTAAGACGATCATTACTTTTACTAGCCTAGTTCCAAAGGCTTCTGTTGCGATGGAAAGGTCGCCATGATATACGACATAACGTTTCAACTTCTTTCAACAATGTAAGTTTCGGAAAGAACTACCCGAACATTTGGCTTGCAATAGTGATTTAACGAAATGTCCTGCGCCTTTATATTTTTCAGCCTCCCGGTCGGATATATTACTTCACGCAGTCTACAAAAGGGGATCAGTTGCACCGACTAGCACTCCAAGCCATGAGGTCCATTGAAGAAGCAGGTTTTCAAGTTCTCCGACTTGTCGCCGACAACCACGCATCTAACTGCAAGATGTTTGCCATATTCGGAAGTGGTCAAATAAGTCCAGTCGTGCGGTAAGTTGTCCGGTGTACTTGCTTGGAGTTCACGTCTCAGTACAACGTATGTCTGGGAGATTTGTAAATATAAGTCAACGCGCACTGATGCTCGGTTTGTATTATAGAAAACTTATTCAGACTATAGCCTTAGTTCATTTATATAGAGCCCACATGTTCGATAAGTTGTAGGAGCGCAAGTATATAATTAGGAAATTAATGCTCTTGTCAATACTGCCTTTCGGGATATACGCGCAGCGCTGATCGCATGACTTTAGAAATAAACATTGCAAGATCTACACGCCTGAGTTTCCAGCTGCGTGTACATTTGTATTAGTGAACTGAAATATGTAACAGCTAGAGGGTAGGAGCATGAAAACCATTGAATATTAATTTGTAGAACCATCACGTGATGAAAAGAGTTTCTCCTTAGGTATTTCTAACTAATGTACACGCATCATCGGCAAGGCTTTCAGATTAGAAGCAACATTACAAACAAAATGATATATATATATGTTCCTCGCTTTCGACCACTGTCATATCCTCAAAAACCTCCGCAACCAGTTGATATCCACTAGTAGAATGCTGTGCGACGGTGGACAGTACTACAGCCCGAAATATTTGAGAATGCTACTGGACATAATATAAAGACAACCTTCATTCAAGCTTGTTCGCAACCTGACGCGGAAACATGTCTTTTCTTTTTTTTTTTCTTCAGGAAAACAAAAAGATCTTGCAGGATCCGGGGGTCCCAACGGGTCTCCGCCGGCTAGTCCCTCAGGACCTCAACAAAAGTTCATTGTCTGTCTTGTCTGCAGGATTACTTCGAATCCACGAATGCCCGCAAGTCCTTGATTTACCTCATGTATAAGGGGACTATGTGGACCATCGGCATATATTTTTAAATACAGGAAGAAATTCGTTCATGCTAGCTTGGTAATCAGTCGTCATCGTTGCGGTATACCTTTAGCGCAATGCAAATTTGGACGGCGCCTGAAACAAGCCTGTCATTTGCTGTCAAAATTGACAGCGCTAGTTTCCTAAGAGAGAAGGTGCGGCAGGTACCGGCTCGTATTTCTTTCGATATTGATAATACATAAAGCTGCTGAAATTCTAGGGCAGATTATTTCGACGTAACATTTATAGTACTCGTTGAGCAGGCTAAATATTCACGCTCGGTATATCCGCAGGCACCGTAGCTATAATGTAGCAATTCAGCATATTTAAAGAGAAGAAATATGAAACTTCATGTGCATTCCCTATGAACAGGTTGATCGGGATCTCAAATAAGCATCGAGTACATTGGTGCGCTTTGTAATTTGTGTTGATCACCAAACCAACTTTACATAGATCACATCAACGACAAATATGTCGGTATAACAGTACACCTGAGCACGTTTTCGAAGATAACTGTCAATTGCATGCGATGCGCCATTCTTAACTTGGAGTAACCTGACTTCCTCGTATCGCTTCTATCATAAAACTGTCCTAGCTGTGCGCTGGCTGGTCGCGCTGACTCATTTCAAGTGGCCATACCGTGACAAAACGCCTCGTCAAATCGATAACCACCGGATGACGTTTGGTTTTGTGTCAGTTCTGTGTCAGTAGAGCAATTGTGAGGCCACATCAGTGTTTTTTTTTTTCTTTGGCCGTCTTTTCTGAGCACAAACAATATATATGATTGACGATATCTTGCCCCAGATAACATAATTCATTCTACTCGTGTTCTAAACACCGATTTTGCCGTAAATTCCGTCGTTAAAATTATTTCATAATTGATGTAAGTTTAGTTGATCAGAAGGGCATAACACATGATTGAAGCTCCTTCAGGTTGTTCATAAAAACGCACGTTGGTTTTAACGTCAGCGACAGTTGCGATTTTTTTAACAAAGAGAGAGAGAGAGAGAGAGAGAGAGAGAGATGGGGGGGGGCATTTATTATAACGACAGGTATTTTCGCTGGTGTGTGTACGATTCCGCTGACACGCTACCCTGCGTAACGAAGGGGAAGGGGATTAACGATTGCAGAGGAGAAGAAAAAAAAAAGAATAATAACATTTGTGCCTGTTAGTTTGCCGCCCTGTACATCTATATTCCATTGCATTGAGGGGCTGTCAACTCATTGTAGCGTTTATGTAGGCGTTTTGCGACTTGGATCAGAATATCGGGAGAGCGAAGAGTACCATCCATAATTCCCAAGATGCTCCTCGACAGCGAAACTTCCAGAGGAACTAAGTGCAGAAGCGGGGAAAGTGCATTAGGCAAGATATCCTGGCCAATAGTCGGCCGCGCGATATTCATGGGTTTCCGAACATGGATGTTTACTCTTCCTCTCGATCCCCACCTCCAAATTATTGAACGACGAAGGAACTCTCTATATACATACTCTTTGATTTTAGTAAAAACATGATCTTAAAGCCAAGCTTTATATGGCGGTTCTCCCGGACGCTCCCGTATGTGGCTAGTGGGCGGTGCTGCTTTCTTGCCGAATAGATTGTGCTTAAAGAAAAGGAATAACGTCTCGCAGCACAGCAGCCCGCAATGCACGAACCATTAGGCTACAATCGCACGTACACTTCCGTACGCGTACGCGTATACTACTCTTCGATGTGACCGGCTGTGTGCGTCGCGTTGTGCAGCAGGTGTCCGCGAGAGCGCATGCACTCGTGCCAGTTTCCTTTATGCAAGCAAGGAGGAACGAAACGGAAAAATTGATAACGCTTGATTGACCGCTTCAAGTAGATCCCAAGGTGTGCGGCGTGTCTTCATACCTCGGAATCTGTTTTTCTTTCGGAATCTGTTTTAATTTTTCTTTCGTAGAAGCCGTATGGGTTTCCTTTGTAGCAAATGCTACGAATGGGTGGATGACCGAGTTTTCCTAAATAATTCTCTCCACCTTGCGGGTTTCCGCAGAACTATTACGTCATAACTTTTCCACTCCCTTTATTCTTTATAGGTTACAGCTGCGCGGCGGTACCTTAAGCAATATGGCAGAAGATTTCCGATTCCAGGATTCGAAAACAGTCTGCCAACAATCCGGTACATGGAGACAGTATTCAAATGGTTCACTATACACAACATCAGAAGTACCACATTTCACATTGTGGGTCGGTACCCAAACAGGATGCCGTTCAGCTCTCCAGATGATGATAGGTATCATTATATACCTCCACATACTTTCTAACTAAATGCTATTGCTTTTTTTTTTACAGTACCATGTCATTTCAGGCTGCTGTGGCTGGAAAAAGACTTTTTGCCCTTCTTCGCATCGTGGAAGGCCACAGCACCCCACAAGTGGGCATTCATATCTCTGGAAACACACGAAGCTTTGCAGGTCACCGCCATGTCCACAGTCCGGTGCACACAATTCCTCCTCCGTTCCGGTTTCCTTTATGTGTTGACTTCAAAATTCTCCAGTGACCCTGTCGAGGCACTTTTTTCTACCATCCGGCAACTAAATGGGTCGAACGACCTGACAGACGCCCGTGCAGCACTTTCATCTCTGCATAAAGTTCTGGTGATGGGCATCTTTCACTCATCACCAAGCGGCGGCACAGGGAAGGCAATGGGTCCACTTGGATCCCACCCCGCCCTTTCAACCTCGTGGCCCACAAAGGAAACGAATTCAACAGCACTACAAGAGTCAAGAGCCGTTAAGAGCCATCAGCCGAGGCTTCATCAGCGATGCCTGCTCCTACAATGAGAAAAGCGATGCGGTCATATTTGGCGGCTCTACGGGTTTACTGTGGTGGGTTTTTTGTCGCAAATTAACTGCAATGTAATCCGTTAAATTGGTAGCAATTGTGCGTGGTGCGGAGCTACTTGCCCTGCAGTGTGCGAATGGAGAAGAGCGTGTCAATTATTGCACGCTCACATGTAAATGACAAGTACCAATAGACAGAGTGAACTATGTATCCAGAAATAAAAAGGAGGCCTTCGCCAGCCGCGACTACGGTTCCCTAATGACTAACGACATATTCCAGCACGATGACACAATCAAAAGAAATACCCACAGACACACCTCACAGGCGCTACTCCGCCTTTGACGTGTGCCTATGTGTCTTCGTTATGATTGTGCCTTCGCGCTAGATTATGTCAAGCAAACACCAACTAGCCCGTGTTATGTTTCGCCTACGACGCGCGGTTTAGCCGGCGCGGCTGCAACAAAGCGGCAGACATTTTGGCCCGTTCGGCGTCGCCGCTACGCCTCCCCGCCAAGCGCGTCCAGGCATGTTCCGATGCCACGTGTCTTCATGTGCGTGTGTGAGTGTATGTGCATATTGGTGCCCACGCTTGTCGAAGCGCGGCAGCCGGGGAGAGGAGCTCCCAACAACTGTGAAGCGAGGGGGTCTGACAGGCGCCGACACGACAGTGTGAGCCACCTTCTCCTCCCCATTGTGCCCGACCGGCGGCGACACGACAGTGTGAGCCACCTTCTCCTCCCCATTGTGCCCGACCGGCGGCGACACGACAGTATGCGTCACCTTCTCCTCCCCATTGTGCCCGACCGGCGGCGACACGACAGTATGAGCCACCTTCTCCTCCCCATTGTGCCCGACCGGCGGCGACACGACAGTATGCGTCACCTTATCCCATTGTTCCCGAGCGGCACAGTCACGTGCTCGTCTATTGAGGGGTTCCGTCTTGCCCTCAACTGCGAGAGTATAAAAGCAGCTGCCCCCGGACGCCAAAGGGGGGCTCCGATTTCTTCTGTTGAGTAAAGTGCACTCCCGTCTCTCTACTTCGGTCAACCTGACCGCCAACTCTTTGCGATGTTAGAATAAACAAGTTGTTTTGTTGTTACCAGTCGACTCATGCTTTGCCGGGACCTTCGGATGCTTCCAGTTGTACCCCAGGCCGCCAGGCCAACGCTACCCTTGGGGCTTGCGACCCAGGTGCAACAACGGGCGTCAGCGCCGAGTTCCCAACAACTCGCGCCAGCGGTACGACCACAACACCCGGAACAGGAGGAACATATAGGAGTGACATATATACCGTGTATACCAGCTAATGTAATAGCTGTTAATATAAAACAGGAGATACAAAAGACACGGTGCCAGATACACTTATAAAATCCATGGTGTGTTCGTTCGGCGTCGCAGGTCGCACGACCGAACACCGCGGTCGTCTCTCTCTCTCTCTCTCTCTCTCTCTCTCTCTCTCTCTCTCTCTCACACACACACACACACACACGCACACAAAAAGGAGGCCTTCGCCAGCTGCCGCCATGTCCCGATTTGAACTCGGGAACATGGCGGCGGCGGCAGCAGCAGCCATGTTCCCAGTGGCAGAAAGTGTTAATATGACTGTCTGGAACCGTTCATCTGCATGACCGACGTAGAGTTTGTGTCGTTGTCGCCTTTCTAAAAACGCCAGTGCGCTGGATGTGCGACGATTTAGGTGAAGACCCTCGTCTGCGGAGACAGGGTGGCGGGAAAATTACGCTTTAGGAGAACAGATTGGTGTGACTAGGCTGCGGAGCTTCACATGCTTCTTCTTTCTTACATCTCGCTTTATAGGTGCGCGTTGTAAGGCATCCTGATCTCGCTTCGAAAAGTAGTGAGCTTCCCTTTGAGTTATCATTGTTTCTTTGCTGGTTTCGTTTTTTCCTCGTAAGTAGTTACTCATGGCAGGTTTCTTCTCCATTGCCGCCGCCCATGAGACTATTTCAGCCTCTCTGACTTTACGCTTTTTCCGGCTCACCTCGAACCCCAGCTTGACTCGTTTCCCAATCTCAATGGCATCGCCCGCTCTCAAGCGCGCGCACTAACCCACCGCGCGGGAGCAGGATCGAGCTCAGACTCCGGGGTCCTCGAGTTTCGGGACACTCTCACTACTTTCAGCGAAATTACTACGCACTATCACCTGGGTAGGAGGACTTATCCTCCCCCTCACAGCAAACTGGCTCGACCTCTGGCGTCCACTTTACGCATGCTTCAGACTAAGTGCTATCCAAACCTGGCCCTTTTCCACATGATCACTCCAGAGGCTTTTAGCTCTACTTGCCCCGACTGTGGGGCTGTTAGCCATCTCGCACACATGCTCTGGCGATGCCCCTCGTTACAGGGACCCAATCGCATCACAGAACAAGAATGGAGCTCTGCCATCCGGAGCTCAGAGTATGCACGTCATACTTGGGCGGTCCAGAGAGCCCACGATGCGGCGGTTAGGCTCGGCCTACCCGTCCCCACGTGGGAGCGGCCCGCAGCTCTGCCCTAGGGCAAAGCTTCTCAGGACCTTGTAATTAAAGTTCTTTGTCTGTCTGTCTGTCTGACTTTACGCTTGACGTTCTTTGTTGCTGTGTTGCTCATCCTACAGGCCGCATACTTTCTGGTAAGCTTCCTAGTTCATTTTTTCATGTAAAAATAGCTCAACACTTTCCCAGCCCATTTCTATTTCTGCCATAATCCTCAGTCGTTCTTCTTAATCAATTTTACTGCGATCTTCCCTCACTTCAAAACTTGTCCAGCCCATATCACCCTGCACAGCTTCATTTGTAGTCTTCCCGAGAGCGCGAGGTTATTTAGCCGCGTTGAGCGCTCCTATAAGAAAAAATAAGAATTAAAATGTACGACCAAATAACAGTAGCTCCATTTACGCGCATCGTGCTGGAACGCGCCGCGGTTGATTCTTCGCCCTCTGCGGTGATCGTTGAAAGTTTAGAGTGCGCGGGACCTGGTATGACGTGCCAGAATTGGCAATACAAGAGCAACCACGGGAACACTTAGCCGTGTCTTCTGCTCACGTGGCCTGCGGACCTTAGATAAAGCCAATCTGTAAAGTTTATGCGAGTTATTTTTGAGACTGAATGGGATGTGAGTCAAAATACTGTGGAATTTGAACATTGATCGTTTCGTGTTGGTTGTGAGAACGGCAGTTGGTTATTCTAAAAGTATCCTACATTCTGTTCGGGTCCGTCGTACGAGACGTTGTGGTTCTGCATACGTTTACAAGCATTTTCGGCAGTGTCCGTGCAAAGTTTTACTTTATTGCTGCTTCGTCTACCAAAGTGTTTAATGCTTACAGGTGGGGTTCTGCGCAAACATGGTGGAGAATGCATGCACAGCAGCTCACTCCGAAGGCAATCACTAATGAGTGCTCTCTCTCCTAACGAAACATGCGTTTGGAAGTGGCTGATTGAGTTCTGTACTTTATAGATGAAAGGTTATAGTATGGAACGTTGTAAAGTGCACAAAAATCAGCCTTCAGAATCGCCGAAATCAACAAAAGCAGATGGCAGAAACCTGATTAGCTTGCAGTAAGTTGTATCCTGAACTACGTGCCTTTCTATACGTCCTCAACGACACAAATGCTTTTATCTGCTTTGGTCTCTGTAATCAAGTGCTTGAAATCAGCGACGCAAGATACCTATAGTTATTTTATTTAGTGAAAGAATTTCCTTCAGTACTTAAAGACATAGCACATGATCATCACCAGTTACCAAAAAGCATAAAACCGCGCATTTGAACTTGCCGTGTGCAGCGAACAGGAGTATGCGGGAACATGCTGTGTTGCAAAATAAAGCACTCAGTCCCACGGCGTCATCCACTCACTGCAGGACATCACATCTACTTGACGTGACATTCCATCTCGCAACGTCCCCTCCATTATAACTTGAACGCTTGAGAGTAAATAAAGATAAATTTAACATATCCCTACATCACCGCGTCAACCATAGTAATGTCGTAGCGTAATTGTCCACCCGTGTTCGGTTTTCCTAGCACGGCCCTATTAACCCCAGCAAACATTAAAGAAATGCAAGCATATATATCACTCCTTTGATGGCATATGTAGCCGATCCCGCTTGACGCATCAGTCTCAAGATTTCAGCAGTGAAGTTCTTCTCTGAAGCCTGCTGCACAATAAAAACGAAATGGCGGGATGAACTAATCTGGCCTCTGGCGAGAGGAGTTGGTAATCATGCACCAAAGGCGAGATAGGTGTCGTTGCTGTAGATGGTTGCGTTGCTGTCCAACGGCTCCAAGGAAATTAGGTAGCCACCGAACGTATTAACAGAAAGGATGGACGTGACCACAATGACAGTCTTGACCACGACGCCAATGAGCGCCTGCAAAAAGGACAACAGACAGAGAGACGCCACTTCAAGCTGATAGTAGAGAGTTCAAGTACCTCGCGCTAATATGTAAGCACTACTCAGAGATATAGAAAGTCGTTTCCCGTGTTTCGGAGGCACTTTTCACTTCTCTAAAGGCGGTTTCTTCTCAGGTTACGGCACTGCCCTTGGATAAGGATTTTTTGTCGAAGTTTCAACAATGAGACAGGACAAACAGTAGCCTTTAAACGAAGGTCGGAAAATGTTATTTGCTCGATGATGACTATGCTGAAATCGGTCAGTGTGAAAGTGCGGAAAGGCAGGCTGGAGAAAGAGCAGAGTAGATGCCCTTGAGGCGAGAAAGAAAAAAGAAAAGCAAGAAAGAAACGACACCGCACACAACGAGACAAAGCAGGCAGAGATTCAGCAAGGGCTAGGGTACGGGCGAGTCAGTGAGCGCTGATGCACTGAGTTGCGTTAATTTTTGCTATTTCATGATGCTGGCTCTCCGTGTCCAATCAGCACGACTGCAAGTCTACATGGCGCTGTCAGGCTGGCTGTATAGTGATGTTTTACAAACAATTTATACTCTATGACGGAGCGAACGACGTCTACGTCGTTGCCTACGACGTAGACTCGTATACGTATACGTAGCCTCTACGACCACACCCAACGACCTATGGTATACTACCATCAACTTAAAGAGCGCAATTGCTTGTGGACGTGGATTAGACCTGTTTGATTGAAATTTATATCTTCTATGAAAAATGGTACCTACTTTCTCAATAACGGCTTCCGGCGTATATACCACGCATATTCTCGTGGCAGGGAAGTCATGCAGCTTTGGAAGGTTACTCATATACATGTACAGTGTGATCTCCAGGAATCCAGTGATCCGGCGACACAGTTGTCTCCAACTGCCCCGCCCTGCTTCCACAAATGTTATCTTATGCACGCAAATTTTCTTATGTCTTCTAACGCTTTAATCCTCGGCCGTCCTCGACGGCATTTCTCTTTCACTGGCTCCTATTCTGTTGCTGTAATACAGCCCCGGTTACCCACTCTACCCATTACATGACCTGTCCCGCTTAGTTCCTGCCTTCTAAGCTCGACTGGAACATCAGGTGCACCAGCGTGCTCACCTAACTTAACCCGTTGCCTTCTCGTCCACTACCATTACGCCTCTCATTTCTTGTTTCAGGGTTCGTCGCGCGATCCATAGCTCCACAAGCTTCTTGTCTCCAAGTTTCTGCCCCTTGTGTTCGCAGTGGTGGAATGCAATGATTATTTTCACTTCAAGCCTAACTGTAAGTTACTGGTCACCACTTGGCAGTGACTACCATATCCGCTGCACTTTCATCTTATTAAAATTTCTCACGATCGTATTCTTCTGTGACTAGTTAGTTAAAAAATGTACCCTTTCACAGATTAATGAGCCGGACTAATGGTCACGAACTTTAAGGGTGCGAAGCTGGGCTAGTCGGTTGAACGACATTCCGAGGAAGACAGCGCAGCAACAGGACCAACAAGACAACACAGGCGCTGACTAGAAGGAAGCATAGCGCAGAGCGACGGTTAGAAAAGAGCACGAGAAACAAGTCATGTGAAACGACTCGGTGTAAAAGAAAAATATTACACAAGAGTGCGAAGTTTGGCCTAGTCGGTTGAGCAACAGCACTGGATTTCTCGTCCTCTCTGCCAACTGCAGCTATGCATAACGCTTCTGGTTACCGCGTGTGTTTTGCATTTCTTGGATCCTTTTGCTGGCGCTGTTTTATTTTTCACAGTACGGACCCTCCCTCTCAATCTTTCCAGTAAACAGTGACGCTATGTGCGGAGCCGGGAGACAAACACATCTCGTATTGAGATGACAGGCGACCTATGAATTTCAATGGCATACTCGGCTCTCTTCTATCAGTGCAAACATTTTTCTCCTACTCTAATTTCTCTACTATCCTCTTTCACTGTTCTTTCCTACTTTACCCTTTGCTGGCCGCCATTCAGGTGTCAGCAGAACAAGCTACTGGCAGTTTGGCCTGCCGCAGTTTTCTTCCTTCCACTTCAAATTTCAGACGAATGAACAACCACCTTTCACTTCTCTTGCCAGAATTCTTCAACATTAGCTTAGTCTGCTAAATCATTTATTGCAAATCATTTGCAGTCAGGCGACAATTCTACATGGGTTTCGCATCACAACTTCGAAACCACATTTACTAGTTTGACACACGAGTGTAGCCCACATGCCTTATAGAAACAGTCTATACGCATGTCGATCACGCTTGTTTTCATTCACCAGTGAGTTTTCGCGTGTTTGGAATGTCCGGTGGACATGAGTGACATCTACGAGATTCATATCAAGCAAAAGGTTAGGTGGGCAGACCGGGACAAAAGAAGAACAAAGCGGAAAACACATACGCCGACTATCAACTGAAGGGTCGCACCCTGGCGGAAACGAAGGTAGACACAAAATGTATCTTCGCATGCTCAGGAATGGCATCGCCAGCCGTGAAACTGGACTCTGGCGAAACTTGATTATCTGCAAATACTCGGGAGAGGCAACACTAACCGGCAGAAAAAAATTTTTTTTTTCTACTGTGAACCTCTACCAACTAGTTCAACATTTTGTCGTCCTAAACTACGATAGGTAGCGTTAAAACCGCACCAGTTGGGCCATGGGCACGTCGATGACTTCGTGCGCCACGATGAGCGACAGCCGAATGGGTAGGATCATGTTGGACGACGCGCTCATGGCGACGGGGACCGCGTACAGCACTGGAGACACCCTGGTTTCTCTGGCCTGCGTTTAAAAACGAACGCAACCTTCACGACGGACATTTGAGTTTAAAAAAAAAAAGAGTTCGTGTAACTGCTACAAGAGACTTGACTGCGTACAATAGTTCCTTAAACGTTAAAAGTTGCAAAGATCAGTTCGCTGCTCTTAAAACCTGACCATCACTCTATACACTGCAGCGCAATGATGTTTGTTAGGCCCACGCCATGACATAGGATTGGGTAGCGGACTGACATTATTCGAATATATGTGGGGCTCTTATAGGCCCGTTCCACACAAGTGCCTTCTTAAACAATATGACACTCTATAGCGCTATAATAGTATTTATTTAGCATAACATGAGTTCACACTGTTCGTACATCCAGACAAGTCAGAGAATGTATTTCGAGCACAAATTTATACGGTCAAAATTTCGAACTGGAAATGCATGGTGTACAGAAACTTGGTCATTGTGGTCATTGCGCCTATAGTTTAAGCTTAACCATATAGACGGTATTTTAAATTGCACAAGCTAAACTTTACAACACCTTTCTCCAAGAAAAATCAATCAATCAATCAATCAATCAATCAATCAATCAATCAATCAATCAATCAATCAATCAATCAATCAATCAATCAATCAATCCTTAAATCTGGCTAGGCACGTGAGTCGGCCAATCAGTTTCCTATACTGGCCCATATAAGCGCTATATGCAGTAAGCCAAATTCCTATTGGGTGTCATGTAGGATAACCATACGATCAATATGGTGTTGCTTGCTTAAAATAAACGGACCTGAAAAGACCCTTGCAGGCGCTGAGCGCCTGCTACTGCGCATCTGAACTTTCTTTCCTTTCGCCTTTTCCTTCTTCGTTTCAATCCCTCATCCCAATTATCCCTTCAGTATAACCAACCGAGCGTTCGACTGGATGACGTATTCGTCTTTCCTTCTTGTCTCTCTGTAGGCTCTTTCACAACTAGGTCAACGCGACACCGATTTCGATCTGCCGACTGTCGGCGACAGCGTTTTTTCCTCTGTGTCGGCGCCTCTGTCACAGTGTACCGACGGCGACAATCTGCCCACGGTCGGCGGAGAGCTCGGCGTCGGTACAGTGTGGCGGAGGCGCCGACACGAAGGAAAAAAAGAAACGCTGTCACCGACAGTCGGCACACCGAAATCGATGCCGCGTTGGCCTAGTTGCGAAAGAGCCTCGCGGCGTTACTAATCGTCTGGCGTATGGCACATGTCGTCCTTTACGCGATCCTTCGATAAAAGGACGACGCAGAGTAACCGAAGGAAGTCGGCCACCGCGTACGATGTCCAGGACGATGGGCATGAGGACGGGGCCGAGAGACTGGTTGTCGTCCATCTCGGCCAATACGCTGCCCACGGCGCCGAACAGCACCTGGTTGGTCAGCCGGGAGTTGGACGCCCAGAACTCCGTGCCGACCGTCGCGAAGCCGGTCTCCAACAGGTTGTTGCGCTGCGCCCACAAGACCCGCTCTAGCCAGTCCACTGAGCAACACGGTACTCCTGCTATAGTGTTCTGCCTGTACCGGATAGAACGATTAAGATGCAGTCACAAAAGGTAGCATCGCGTCGAGTTAGCGCAGCTACAGCTGGTCGACTGCACAGAGCTTAACTTTATGTCACAAATGCCGGTCTCGTAGTGTACTGCCATCGTGTGATCACGGCCAGCCGCTTGTCGTGTATCCTCTGGCTGAGTGAAAGATGGACGAGCGAAATGATGGCGCTATAGGACACAGAGGCTTCCATCTAGCGCTTTATTTTGGACGAGCCATGTGGTGCCAGCCTTAGCAGCCCCTTTGTTTTGCGTTTGTCGAAGTAGGGATCCCGATCAAACGTGGCCCAGTTAAGCCTCTGCCCTTGTTTTGACGTCATGTCACTTGCCTCACTCCGGCTGGCCTGCATACATGCTCTCTCTCTCTCTTTCCTACATGATGTGTACTTGCCAAGTGCATTAGAAGTCACCAGTTGAAAGTATAGCATCTGTTATACTCTCTTATATCATACACGTATTTGTTTTTTCGATATGCAATGTTTGACATATTACAAACTTCAAGGTGCACTTAAGCAGGCAGAACATGAAACTTCTTAGGACTATGGCGGTCCCAGAAAATACTTTATAGTACGTAGGAATTGGTTGTTTATTTAAATAAATAAGTTTAAAAATGACATAATAAATGCAGGAAAACGAAGATAATATGGCCGTCTGCAGGGGGGCGGCGAGGTGGTACGCGAGTTAGAAGGACAATGAGAGGGCGTCGACTGGCGTCTTAGCCGAGTATCAGCGTGCATAAGAAATTAAGCGCAGTGTATACAGTGTGTTGGAGACACCGCAGTCTCCACAGGGCGCTCCCCGTTCAGCAGCTACGGCATTCTATAAGACTGATCGGCAAGGTGACGCCAGACGTCGTAGCCTTTCCGCCAGCACAGGGTTTGTCGTGCCGAAAATTTGTTTACACCGCCGGCGGGGCTGACGTCCCGCCATCGGCGTTCTGCCGACACCTCCTAAAAACTTGGTCTGCCCGTTTGGTTTCCGCAACGACGTTTCGCCGGCTACAAGGGGAGGTCCGGGAGTGATATCCTGGACCACAAGGTATAGGAAACTCTTGCGCAAACTGCGGCATCGGGTTCTCAGCGGAAACGACCGAATCTCCCACCTGCTGCTGATACCTGGACTCGACGATATGGCATAGAGGTGCGAGCGGGCAACAGTAGTTAAAAGGCAAAGTCCTGAAAAGAGAAAGCTCGCACGCGTAAACGCTCGGCCCGGGGGGGGGGGGGGAGGAGGCGGCCATCAATGTTGAGACTTGACAGCTATTCGCCGGCCAACATTTTGCTGCCTTTTTCCCCTCCTTTTGGATGGAGGTAGTTATCGGCGTCTCCCGGGATGTGAAGGCCGCTTTCCTCATCAATTCGGTGCCCGCGCGATTAACTCGAGATGCATTCAGTTGTCAGCGTCTATTTAACGGCCACGTGCATCGTTGTTGCTTCGTTTGTTCAACCTTCTTCGTTTAAACTGATCCAGGGAACAGGAAAGGGATTCAGTTCGTGGTCAGCTGGCCTGTATGCACGTGGAACGAGTTATGACCAGAGAAAATGCCAGTTGCGTTTAACTTTTCTTTTTGTTTCATTATTTCCTCGAGTGACGGCTCGCCGCGACGCTGACAGATCCTCGGAACCATATACCCGTGATAGGGGTTAGATAAGGTGGGGAAAAAAATGATGCGAGACAGCGTCCATCATCAAACCCTGCAATAACCCTTAAAACCCTTAAAACGCGTAGACAATATGACTGTAACCTGTTAACTCGTCTGGTTTTTCCCTAATTGTACAGCTCTTCTCGTGCAAAATTGACAAATGAAAACTAGAGTTGCAAGGATCTGAGAAATTGAGCGATCTACTAAGGGATAGAGCCAAGGCAACATCCAAACAGGAAGGAAAAGCGAAAATTAACAACGTTAACCGTTTTTTACGGAAATATTTATGGATCAGCATCTTCTTATTTAAAAACTAAGAGAAAACGCCACCGGAAGTGGAAGACAATTCCATGGGTTCTGAATGACGCTTCTACAGTTATCAATCGAGCCGCCTGACGTAGCCACTTCTCTGCGGTGCTCATGCAGGTGTGTTTCTCACCTTCCGTGGTGGGCGCAGTACGTCTAGAATCACAGCTTCTTGCGCCGTACGCGGTTGTAGGCGAATGGCGGCCACGCATCGTTACGTAATTTCCCAAATAACAATACTAGTCGGCCGTGGCACTTGTTAGAGCAGAAACGAGGGATCCAAAAGAACTGCGATAGTTCCGTAAATATATATTTCTGTATAATCCTTCCAGAGCTAACTTAAAGAACGCTACTATATTCGGATACAATTTAAGTCTGCAATGAAGCCCCGCCCACGCCCTCATAACCACCAGCCACTGTTGCTCCGCGAGGCTGCAAATAATTCGTGCTACAAACTTTTTTCTGTTACCCAAATAAGGCGGTAACTACAAAAATAAAATTATTAACGCGTAATTTTATGCCTTTTCCCTCGCCCATCATAGTGGAATGGCGAGTGCCTAATTCTTTATTGAACTGAAATAACCTGCTTGCTTCGCAACAACTATTTGTTGTGAAGTTTCACTTCAGTTGGCAGTGAAGTTTCATGAGCAAAACGTGTGCAGCAGTGAAATGAACTGCACCGCTGACTTTTAAAGACTCCACGCATTTTGTCGGTGTCTGTTGCACACCCCATTGCTTCCGCCAATGAAAAGACTCTTCAAGAACAGCAGATGCTCCGGAGGTATCAAGTACGACGCCATTGTGAAAAAGGCCGCATGACGACGATTTCGCTTGCTTCTGTGATTGGCTGGCGCAGTAGCCTGACCCCGCGCGGTCCGTGTGCCTTTGTTGCCAACTGCTGTTCACCTTCGCTTCTTTACTGGTTCTTGGCAGTGTTCTTTCTGGGCTTCTTTCCTGCGCGAGTCCATTTGACGTGGTTCTTTGTTTGCCAAGTAAAGGAGAGGTGTATCGCACAGGCGCACCTGTAGCATACACCTTATTACATTTCTCTTTTGTGGGTTTACGTGTATTTATGGCGAATGGTGGGTGTTATTCACATTTGTACGAGCAAAGGTACTCCCCCCCCCCTCATTTGGATAGAAAAGTTACATTAACTTGCCCCCCCCCCCCAGCCCCCCGCAAAAAAAAAAAAATCCTGGGTACGTGCCTGCTAAGAATGCAGTCTGGAAAAGACTAGCTGTCCAGGTAAGAGGTAGCTTGTATACAGGTTCGCCAGCACGTTACGTCTGCTAGTTTTCGTGACGGCCAAGGCGAATTTCTTTCCATGTCGGCTCCCATCGGGAACTGCTTCGAAGTGCCCAGTCACAGAGAGCAGGTACAGGGCGGTTTTATAGGCGGAGCTTGCAATGAATTATCGGGCTGCCACGGTGTATAACAGCTGAAACGCTGCAAGTGAGAAGTACAGCTAAAGGAGAACAGGATCGAGGGCATAAATTCTGACGAATTTCGTTAACCCTTTGAATCCCCCCCCCCTTCCCCAGAACACGAGCCATACTCGATCGTGCTGCCAATTGGGGTCAATGTTGCCAAGGACGCCATGTACCACGCATGCAGGCCACTCTTTTCGTTGCGTTAGTCTCCGTGAATGCGTCAAGCGCATCATATCATACGAATAGCCTATGCTGGCGAGTTTGGGCACCCGTGCACATTATTTTGCAATTTACATTTGTTTATGGTGTTATGTGTTGAGCGAATACTACCGAAGACGCTTATATATAGCGAGGTAAGCTGCCGTTATCTAAACACGATACGCTATTCAGTGTTTTCATTGAGTACCATAATTCGCGAGCTATGCGCATAATAATGTTTCGTTGTACAGTGTATATGAACTCTCATTAACGAGGGTGCCTATGGGTCACTTTTTCTGGTTCAGTATGTTTTCTCATCTTTACAATTATTTTTTTTTGTAGACTTAGTTTGTGTGTTTACGACATGTGCGCGCGTATTTCTCGTCTGTCTATCTGGAACCGGCTTTAACGTTGCCTACATTCCATTCGTTGTGAAGTTGATAAACAATACAAAGAATAGAGCACATATTTGTTATTTTTTGTATTAGAATGTTACGTGTGAAACCTCTAGGAAACAAAAAAGAATATTCAAATTTCTCGTTGTTTTCCCGGAAACATTTAGGGAGTGAAACTGTCTCACAACAATCATAGGCTACGTTGGACGGTTTATTTCTATCACGAGGAGCACACCTCGACGATGCGTGCGATGAGCTGGACGGCGCTCTGGACGATGACCACGGGCCAGGGTAAGTCACGTGCCACTCCACTCCAACAGACAATGCGGTGCTGCGGGTTCCAGTAATCGCTCGCCGACCAAGGCATCGCGCTGGTCATCATCAGAAAACTGCCTCCGAATACCACCAGGTTGTCCCTGAGCAGTCAAGTGAAACACTCCTATTTTTAACCGGTGATCGGAAATGAGGTTTCAAGCCTTCCAAACACACACACACAAAATTGTCATATTATTTATAGCAGGACGCCATCTTATTTGTATTCACATGTACGCTAAGGAAAATATTGAGTCGAGCTATAAGTCGATAAATCATTCGTCTAGACGTCTATCATCGTTTTTAGGTGTGCCAATATACCACTTATTAGCGTACGAAACTGCCGTCGAAGGTCCGGCTAATGCTCTTCAATTTGAAATACCCGTGCCCGAAAGGACGAGTTGGGGGAATCGCCACGTGACTTATGCCGCTCTTTGCGACTCAGCCAGTGCTGACGTCATCAGGGGTGCCATAGCCCACAACCACGATGGAAGAATACTTTCTTCCACCGTGCCCACAACAGCTGGCGCCACTGCGAGTTTTCATTTTCGTCATTTTTCTCGCTTACAAAAACACTGTTCACGGTATGCAAATGACGAATTTCCCACTATACGGAAGTCTAATCTTTCCATCCAGCTCGACCCAATCGTTTCCTTTAGCGTTTCTTTAGGCACCGTATATCTTACAAAACGTCTCTCCGCTCGACACTTCGCCTCAGCACTATGGATGAATGAAGAGCTTGACTGCCAGACAGGATTAAGTGAGCTACACTCTTAAACAAAATTGAATCCTTTGGGTCGTATCTTGCCACACAACGATAATCGTCATCTGTCTTGCCCGCATTTCCTTTCTTTACCGCTGCGTGCCCGGTTCCAAGTCACGAACGGCATGCGCGTTATCAGCATGACAGGGCATTCTCGATAGGAAAGTAGCTGCCGCGGCGTTTTCAAGATAGGAAACGCAAGCAAGGCAGATGACTATTATCTTTGTGCCCTCTAAAAAAAAGTTTACACCCTTTGAGGTCTATATCTGCCACACAACGATAATCGTCATCTGCCTTGCTTGCGTTTTTCCTTTCTTGAAAACGCCGCGGCCGCTACTTTCCTGTCGGCAATGCTATGTCATGCTGATAACTCGCATGCCGTTCGTTAAGGCCGATCCACACGACGGACCAAGTCCGCGGGCTGCTCGGTCACGTGATGCGACGTCACGGCCCGCCGCGGTCCGGTCCGGCCGGCGCAGAGCACATCCACACGGCGGACCGCCATAGCAGACGGCAGGGCAGGCCAACCAGCTACACTCTCGGCCCGGGTGTTATCATTGTTATCGTTCCGGCTCGAGTCCCACAAAGCCGGGAACTGCTCAACGAGGGATACAAAATAAAAAACCTCCTCGTCACTCCAAGAGCACACGGTATTTAAAAAATATATCTGCTGCCCGCACGTGTAGGCGGTACGGCGGACATGAAACGACTGACTTTTGCTGAGCCGAAAACTAGATTGGATTAGGCTGAAGACACTTTGTTGCCCGACAACATTCGTTGGCTACGCCAAAATCGCTGCGCTTTGCGTGCGGTCCGCGCCAAAACTGAAGCGGGAAAAGCCTCGGCAATTTGTTGGACCGCAAGGGCCGCGGTCTTGCGCGGGCCAACGGCGGTACGCGCGAACTGGTGACGTCCTATCACGTGATGCGCGGACCGCGGTCCAAAAGAGCAATTCGGTCCGTCGTGTGGATCGGCCTTTACTGGGAAGTACCGGGCTCGCAGCGTCAAAACCCGCCGTGGTTGCTCAGTGGCTACGGTGTTGGGCTGCTGAGCACGAGGTCGCGGGATCGAATCCCAGCCACGGCGGCCGCATTTCGATGGGGGCGAAATGCGAAAACACCCGTGTGCTTAGATTTAGGTGCACGTTAAAGAACCCCAGGTGGTCAAAATTTCCGGAGTCCTCCACTACGGCGTGCCTCATAATCAGAAAGTGGTTTTGGCACGTAAAACCCCAAATATTATTATTATTATTCGCAGCGTCAAAGAAAGGAAATGCGGACAAGACAGATGCCGCTTATTGTTGTGTGGCAAAATACGACTCAAAGGGTGTAAACTTTTCTTAGAGTGCGTGGCAAATATACACCCCAAAAGGTGTGCGTACATTTATCTAATAGTGTCTCTCTAAGTGTAAGAGTATCCGTCCGTCCGGTCTGTCTGTCCTTGGATCGTATACAAGCTCACAGCATCTTCAACAACGTGGTGACAGGGGCCACGCACATACTTTACTGCGATAGAAATCATATACGGTCGCTCGAGGCGCGTTTGCGCCGTCGCCGTTATCGTGCTGACATGGTATTGGCCCGAGCATAGAAGGCCGTAATGTCTCTAGAAACGGGTAGCGCATATGCCTGTAAAAGCGACGCAATGGAGGTGCCGTCACGTTGCGCTCATACGGCTCTGCCGACCCCGTGCCTGGGCGGTGTTGTGGCTGCCGCTGCTGGTGGCCTTTCTTGAGCGCCGTGCGCTAACCGCACCGTCGGAGGCGTCGAAGCAGAACGCACTGTGAAAGTTAAATTTTCATCCATTAGATGCTCTGACGAGCGGCGATAGTTTACTTTGGCTCTCACCTCATGTACCTTCGAGATGCGACCCCGAAACACCACTGAAGCGCTGATCCTGTTCACGCCATGCAGCTTTCTGTGACACCTTCAGCACAGCGCTACAGTCTTAGGCAAATGTACACCCTTTGGGATGTAAATTTGCCGCGCAACAATGACCGTCATCTGCCTTGTTTGCATTTCCTTTCTTGAAAACGCTGCGCTCGCTACACTCTTAATTAAAATTACACCCTTTTGCCACACAACAACACTCTAAAAACAGTTGCGCCCTTTGAGGTGTATATTTGCCCCACAACGATAATCATCATCTGTCTTCTCCGCATTTCCTTTCTTTAACGCTGCGAGCCCGGTACTTTCCAGTAACGAACGGCATGTGCGTTATCAGCATGACATAGCCTTCCCGATAGGAAAGGCTATGTCATGCCTTTCCACACAGGAAAATACAATCTGCATTGTCGAACGTTTCTGTATATACTACACTACCAAACACAGTCCAAAACAGAACGTCCCCTCTTTTCGTTTTCTCAGATAAAATATTCCGCCGCAGCGTTCATGACGTGTGCTCGAATGCGCTGTGGTCGAAGGGCTTTTTTAAAGCTACTCCGCGCACTCGAACACTTCGAAGAGCGTTGTTTAAACGCAGCGTCTTTCTTACACGTTCCGCGTCGTCGTGCCGGAGAACAGTAGTCGGTCCCGTTGTCCCGTTTGTGAACTTAAGCCTTAAAAAAAGACCGCCACTCACTTTACGCTGTAGTGGAATACCGGCGCCATGAGCATGAGCAGGGCGTAAACGACGAGCCCGCAGACCAGAAGGAAATCAATTCCGCTAAAAGAACGGGGGAAAAAAGAAGGGCGAAAAATTCAACGGGCACTTAGTTATCCCTACGTGGATGAACGCGAAAGCATTGCACCAGAGGTCGAGGGTTCGACCACCGCTAACGGTGGTTGGTTCGAGTGCCTTAATTAACGATATCTTGATTAACTCCGTCTTAATTAACTTGCCTTACTTAACACCAAAGGCTTCGACACTCACCAATGGTCGTGGGTTCGAGTGCCGTAATCAACTCTATTTTAATTAAACATGTACCTTAAGAGGAAGCTTTAGCTCGGGCCCAACTCCGATGTGGCCTATTCAAATACATGTAAAACGCAAAAGCGCTTTTGTGAGATAAGCCCCAGATCGATTTTAATGAAATTTGTAGCATTTAAGAGAAATAGTTAAATTCTAGTAGCTGTTGCAAGGGGAATTTCGATTTAGGGCCTGTATATTGTTAAAGAATTTTTAAAAAATACCATGTTTGAAAAAAATAGACGCACGAAGTTTATAAATTAATAGCTCTGAATCACCAACAGATATAGCGGTTTTTTCTGCAAACGCTATCCATTAAATCATTCAAAGCGGACAAATTCCGTGTGTCAATTTATGTCTTACGCGAATTTCTTACGTTGTGTACAAGGGTACTGCAAAAGCTGTATTTTCATATTACTGATTTTTTTTAGATTCACATGTAACATATCAATTTTGTCCGCTTTAGATGTACTATCAGATACAATCAATAGAACTGGGATATCATTTTTTCTTGCTAAGTTAGAGAGTTCTAAACCTAATGCTTCGTTTTCTGAAAATGTTCAATACTTGCCAATTTTTCATTAAAAAACTGACAACCTAAATCGAAAAATCGAAACCAACACTCACTAGATTTTAAGTTTTTCTTTCAAGTACGACAAACCTCGTCGAAATTGGTGCAGTCGTTACCGAGAGAAACGAATTCTCCTTTTACATGTATTTAGATATAGGAGCCCCCGAGCTAAAGCTTCCCCTTTGTTAGCTTTACCTTAATTGACTTCGCCTTAATTAACACCAAAGGTGGTGGGTTCGACTTCCACCAAAGTTCGACGGTTTGACTCTCGCCAAATCATTATTTCCCACAAACTCTTTCATGAAATTACAAATGTCATGGTTTCGAGCGCCTTAATTAACTCTGTCTTACTTAACTGTGCCTTAACTAACACCAAAAGTCGTGGGTTCGACTCTCACCAGTGGACGTGAGTTTGAGTGCCCGTAGTGAACACTATCTTAATTAAACCTGCCCTAATTCATCATCATCATCATCAGCCTGGTTACGCCCACTGCAGGGCAAAGGCCTCTCCCATACTTCTCCAACAACCCCGGTCATGTACTAATTGTTGCCATGCCGTCCCTGCAAACTTGTTCCGCCCACCTAACTTTCTGCCGCCCCCTGCTACGCTTCCCTTCCCTTGGGATCCAGTCCGTAACCCTTAATGACCATCGGTTATCTTCCCTCCTAATTACATGTCCTGCCCATGCCCATTTCTTTTTCTTGATTCCTAATTACCTTTGCCTTAACTGACGTCATCAACTGCCTCGATTAGCTCACTTAGGACCATGTTGGCTGGAATTTCCGCCTCATGAGCCGCATATTGCTTTCGCATTAAAACGTCAAGGTTAATGTTCTTACCAACGTAGAATGCGTGATACTTTTGAGATGCAGCGATGAGCAAGTATAGAAAACAAAAAACTGAAGTTGCTCCGCATGTTCGCTCTCTTCGTCCGCAACATTAGTGCGCTTACACGTACAGCACGCTGTAAAATGTATACGCAGCAGAACTATGGGGTTTTACGTGCGAAACCCATGATCTGATTATGAGGCCCGCCGTAGTGGGGGACTGCGGAAATTTAAACCACATGGGGCTTTTTAACGTGCACCTCAATTTGAGTACACGGGTGTTTTCGCACTTCGCCCCCATCGAAATTCGGCCGCCGTGGCCTGGATTCGACCCCGCGACCTTGTGCTTCGCAGCCCAACACCATAGCCACTAAACAACCACGGTCGGGGATACATTGCCACGTGGATGCCCCCCTTTAAAGGAGCACTGGCGCGTACACTTTCGACTTGTGCCTTGTTAGCGTCGAACGAAAATTCGAGCGTTATAAACGTTAGACAGAATACTGGCAAGGGTTTGACTGTCCTGAACAGTGTATTGTAATACTCGCTTCTACGCACCACGGGCTCATATTCGCAAAGCTTTATGTTGTCGTAAGGGCCGTTGGTCATCGCTGGAAATTTTACGCACTTGAAAGTTCACAGGTTGACGCGTATGCTAAATAGCAAACCTAAGTCAGCGTAGACTGCTAGATACGTTCTTTAAATAACCGTAGTTTTATTTGTTTGCAAGAAATACGAACGATTCTTAGTAAAGAAAACGAACGCCACGCATTATTTTCTCGAATTTCACGCCCAGACCTAAGCGCCACCACGTCAGCGCGACGTCGTGGATTTCGAAGTAATTTCTCTCATATGGGCTGTTTTCGCGTAGGGAAAGATCTCTAAACTTACTTGGTCAATTTTTTTGTTATCTTCAATGCTCATGCATGTTCCATCGTTACCGATAAACAAGTAATTAGACACCAGTAGCTAGCTGTCAAAATCGTTGAAGTCACGGCCAGCTGTTGCGGGAACTTGACATCAGCAGGGTCATCCGCACTTCCTTTTTCTGTCTACTCTGGCTCATCAAGCTGCTAGTGTCGGTATAGAAGGGGTCGTTTAGCTATAGCAGAAGTGCCCTAAACTAATGCAACTTAGCAACACTACTCTGCACCAGAGGCTTTCACAGATCTAGTTGGCCGAGATTTCGTACACGCACCTTACGGGTCCTAGCTTCCTCAACTTCTTGCCCGCCGCAGTGCGAATGCTCCGGTGATCCTCCGCGCTCTGCATGACATCGCTGTAGAATGATAGAGCAGCGTGTTACACTAAGCTTTACCAGAGTACGTTCACTACACTAATGGTAGTGTCAAGATTATAGGTGTTGCGTCAGAAATAGGAGTAAACTGAGAAAAAATAAGCTCGTTGTGTAAAGCCACAATGTTGCGTCGAGCCATGTACTTCCAGCAACTATCATTCTATCGTCTGTCTATGCTGCAGCACATCTGCCGATGTGAATCGGTAGGCCTAACACCAGCCATTAGGCCGATATACAGGGGTTTACGGGAACCTGACGAAAAACAAGTCAAGTTCTGCTTGTCGCGGGAACAAAATGTGCTTGTCGTGTTGCTTGCTAGCCGACAGGGCTGAGCGAAACTGACTGCACTGGTTAGGTTGACCCAGCCCGAGCCATATGAAGACCACATGCATACGCGGGGACGGGTCGAGTCCGGGGGTTCGCGCATCCATGTGCTATTAAACAGACACGTTGTTTTACTTCTTGCCTCGACGCAGGCTGTGCCAACATTCACGACTCGTCAGGTACGACGAGTCCGTGCAAGACAGAAGTTTGTGTCTGAGATAGACGTCTGACTCGACCTGTTCCTGTCGTTTTCATGTAAAAGAGGGTAGCGATAGAGAGTTTTGTACAGAAATTACTCGATGGAACCCTAGCGCTTGTACCCGCGGTAGCTTCCAGCATATGACGGTTCAGCCATCATGGTAATGGTGGTTAGTAGAATAAAACTTGCATAATCTTCGTTCTTCTACGTAGCTTGAAACAGCATCATGACTTCGCCAGGTGGTCGTTTGAATTCAGCATCATGTTGCGTCATAAACGTCACAATTTGCAACAATTACGCATATACGCAGAGACTAATTGCTTTGCTGCGTCTAAAAGAAAGTATCAGTATTTTTGAATTCAGACTAACTGCAATAAGTAACGTTGCGGGTACGCCTGAAGCCACAAGCACGTACAACAGAAAGATCTATGTGCTAACCATCATTTCCATGTTATAATTAAACGATAGCCGCGCCAGCGCTTCCTGCTTAATTATTTAGATTATTCTCGGCGGTTCGGCCAACGTCAGTCGACTAGTTGGCAGCCCACGTACGCAACGTCCATGGTACTAGTTCGGGTTTACGTTATACATATTGCGGGCTGCTCGCACGAAACAGTTTTCTCATGGGTAATAATTTACTCAGCAATAAAAAGGTACACCAGGGATTTAACCTTGGAAGGTATTCCGTAAGAGTCCACCCAGTGGACATGTCCGTTTCGTCTGTTGTTGAAGTTCTGATTGGCTGGACTGGGCAGCGCGACTGCTGCAGCGACGCGCCACAGCCAATCAGCCCTTCAGCAGCAGACGAAATTGACATGTCCACTAGGTGGACTCTTACACAATACCTCCCCTGGTGCCACGCTGCGCCCAGGGACGCTGGAGACATGCACGCGTCGGGTCAACGTACTTACATGGGCACTCAAAGAAACCTTGCGCGTCTGGCTCGCTCATTTGCATGGAGACAAAACGAAACCAGCAGCCCGTAGCCAGAGGATAACGGATAATTCGAGCCCCGCTATACGCTGTTCCCTTAAGCAAGCGCGCCGCGCCAGCTCGCAGTGTGTCAAAACGGATACCGCTGTAGTTATCGGACGGTGCATCTTTGTTTGATTGCATGCCTCGAGCGTGCCATACCATAGCGCTACGCTACGCTACGCCATTACCATAGCGCTACGCCAGCGCATATTGAGAGGCTGTATATTCATCCGTTCCGCGCCATGGAGTAATCACGGCGATGACGATATCTGACTCGGGTCCAGCTTCGGCCGTGCACGGGCGCCGTTTTCTTCGCCGAGATGCGGCGGAAATCCATTGCAAGACGCTTCAAATCCGATTCAGAGAAAGCACGCACCCGCCGTGGTTGCTCAGTGGCTATGGTGTTGGGCTGCTGAGCACGAGGGCGCGGGATCGAATCCTGGCCACGGCGGCCGCATTTCGATGGGGGCGAAATGCGAAAACACCCGTGTGCTTAGATTTAGGTGCACGTTAAAGAACCCCAGGTGGTCAAAATTTCCGGACTCCTCCACTACGGCGTGCCTCATAATCAGAAAGTGGTTTTGGCACGTAAAACCCCAAATATTATTATTATTATTAGAAAGCACGCGCTATAGCCGAACGGTGAGTCAGTTTGTGGAGCTGCGAGAGAGAAGGAAGCGAGGGCAGAGGACAGCTGTCGGTGACGAACCGATTAAACGCCGCCGCATTATGCAGCGTTGTGGTATCACGACTTGAAAGTGCACGCCCGGTAAAAAAAAAATAGTGCAAGCTACGAAAGCGATCGCTACAGCCGCCGTCGCTTGCAAGGCAGTCCTACACGAGCACATCAAGTTCTTCTGCGCTATATGTGATAGGATGCTGCCACTGTTTGCCTCTCGACTCAAATGTGCAACTGAAGGCGCCGCTAAGGAATGCAAACGCTGCCGCGTCGCCAAAATCGACGTGAGACGCACAAAGCGCGATAAGCGCAACGGCACAATTACGAAACCGTCTAAAACGTCCGAGCCTACGCCGCGGCAAAAGCGCGCTGACGGAAGCTGCATAGCGCTCGCGCGACTGGAAACTGGTCGAACCTGGCAATTCCTCCTACGTGGTCGGTGGGAGCATTTCTGGGCGCTCCAAGTCGGATTTCGGCGATCTGAAGGAACCAACCGGATGTTGCACTGGGACTGCTCTTTTTCGACCACACGTACAAAATGACTACTTATGCAGCGCTTCGAAACGACCACGCGAAGTCGCCATAGCCGCGTTGCCGTTCTTTGCGACCGATGACTTTCTCGTCACGACGAGGGACACGGCGGGTGTCAACGAGTCAATGGCATCCAGTAGTGGGCGGCGAGCGACAACTTGCACTGAGGAAGTGGACGGGCCAAATTATAGGGTTCGTGCTTTTGTTCCGTTTGTACGAGGGATTCACCATCACCCTTACTAAGCGCTTTAGATCAGGTTGGCTACTTTTTTCTGAGCGTGGGCGTGTCCCGAGCTCCCAGCATGCGGTAGCTCGCAAGGAACCTACTGTTAATAATGCGACGACTGCAAGTACACGCGCTGTTGGTTATATTCTTCGACAGTGACGCGCGCCCTCATGTATATACACATCAAACAAACGCGCTGTTCAAACAAATGCGCGCACTTCGAGACAGCGGTGTCCGTCTTGACAAACTGCGAACTGGCACCTTTGCATCATATTAGCAGGTCGAGAGCTCCCCGTGGCTCACTGAATACAAGGGGATGGTTTCGTCTTGTGTCCGGGCGGATGAGCGAGCCAGCAGTAACATGTCACTTTCAGTGCCCGATGCATGCTTGCCTGTAGCACTGCTGGATCAGTTAATCAATCAATATAATAATCAATGTAATCTAATCAATGATGCATAGGAAGAAGATAGCTACAGATGAGGATAGATACAGACAAGATCGATACAGACAAGGACGAAAAGGCACAGACCCGGAATACCGGAACGTGGAGTCATTTTCACTGTTGTATAAATTTACCCGTGGGTATACAGCACTTCATTCAAGCGGTCCCGTGATGTTCTTTGCACTATGTGATGATTTATGAAATTGCCTGTGGCAGATAAAATTATTGTCCTTGAGCTGAATTTCTTGAAGACGCGGACATTAGTTGCACGACAAATCGAAGTGAATGTTGGACTGATTGACACAATTAGGAGGAACGTAGCAGGACTTGTAGAGCAGTAGCGTTATATTAAGATACTATAATGTGAGCTCTACGAGGCATTTTTATAGCTCTATCAATTAGCACGCAGTAGCTTCAAATCAATGCATCTGCAACATAAGGCCACGACTAATGGCGAGTAAGTTCTGTCAAGTTTTGAGCATGCGTGTCGTGTATTCTGTCTACTCACCTGCTGCGTAAGTGCTGTAAGTAGAGCAGCAGACAGCTGCAGACGGTGGACAGAAGTGCCGTAGGCGTGCTCAGGACAAACCACATCAGAAATCCACGGGGCCCGGGTTTCCTGCGTCAGTGAGCGATACGGTTGCCTTTTGTACTGTGCCGACTTAACCTTACACCACTTTTGTGTTTCGCGCTATGCAGTGCCTCTTGTGACGACTAGGAATAAGGAGCGTTCGCTCAAGAGGGGCAGACGTACGCACATTATTTTGTAGCACGGGAAGAATAAGATCTACCGAGCGGCTCGGTTTTGCTTACAACTACATGAAGCCAACGGACAATGAAGGCAGGGAAAGCATACAGGAAATTAACCACTATTGTTAAGTGAACTGTAGAAATAGCAATTAAGAAAAAAGGAAATGGAAGTGGAACGAAAAGACAACTTGCCGTAGGCAGGAGCCAGAACCGAATCTTACTGATTACGCCTGCGATGTTTTACCATCAATCGAGCTTCCCCGCCTGCCGTCCTTCCGTCCGCTTCCTTTGGTATTTGTGCATGCGTATACTACATCCATACCCGAGGGCGTCAGGCGCCCAGCCGCAAGAGTGTATGGAATAAAATTAAGGACTAAATTATTGTCTCTTTTCCCAAAAATATGACTTCCGAATAGGAAGGCTGCCGCCTCCCATGGCCATCGCTGCACAACTTCTTTCTCAACTGGAGAACTCAATCACCAACGCAAGCAGTGTGGCTCAAGGGCTGCAATTTGATTTGGCGAATGGCGCTTCGCAAGAGTCAACACAACACATGATGTTATGAATGTGTTTTCTGGGTAGTTTTCGTCTTTTATCGAGCGCAATGCACCAAAATGGAAAGAAGTCACGTTCACGCTACGGCCCAATAACTTATACACATATTGGTGGATGTGGCCAACACCAGGAGGCGCGAGCGGCATTGTAACGCACGGTACGTGGAAAGCTCTGCGCGCTGTACGAGATTTTATACGGGACTTAAATGTTCCCATGGTAGATAAGCTGGCTGCAGCGTCCAAACACTGCGGATCAACTTAGAGAGAAAGACTTATCGCGCGTAACCACGGATTTATTCTCATACCCTTTTTGGGCCGTTATGAACCAAAGGAAGACTGACGTAGCAGAGTAAAACGGACACTTCAAGCAAACAACGGTTTATGGTATATGACTAAATTCTGCACGTTCGCTTCCTCACCACTCTCGTTTGATCCTCACAAGATGGCGGACTTCACCCTAGAAGCTGCAATAACGCAGCCGCCAGTTCTTACTGTATCCTCGCTGCTTGCAAGCCTGTACTTAGCTCAGTGGTGCTCCGACTTGGAGGTCGGCCACCTTGTGTAGGGCGAAAAACACATACTTCCAGTGTTTGGCCCATCTTTTATGCCGAACAAGGTATCTCACTGTAACCAGCTGCCCGACAGGCCTTCTTGTCGTCGTCAGGGCAACAACTGTTACCCTGAGTTGTTCCCTTGAAAAAGACAAGTGCTCTTGTCGAAACGTTGTCTACTGAGACAGAACTTGTTCAGGTAATGTTGGTGATACCCTTATTAGCCTCAGCAGATAGACCTGAGGGCGAGGTCGAGTTAATCGAGAACTTGCGTCGTGGGAATACAGAACATGGAGAATCGGCTCTCGAAAATGACAAAATATGGCAAATCAATGCTGACTTGCCGCACTTTGACGACCTGTCGAAGCTTGAGATGGCCGTTATTATGCGTTCACCAGAATGTAATCATATGCATTCTCCGTCATCGGAACGTTCTACATTCTGGTTTCCTTTGTAGTTTCGTGCTACATTCGGGTGGATGGCAACTTTCTCTTTGATGAATCTTCCTTCACCTTGTTGGCGTGTGCAGAACAGATTTGCCTTGTTGAGCGTCCCCGTGCTTCGAGTTGTCGACTAATTCCACCTCCTGTTGTGATCCACTAGTCTCCTGGTTAGCTCAGATAGCCCAGCGACCGCCCCGAAAAAGCGTTCGTCCAGTGTTCGAATCCTGGCTGCAGGGCAAAATTTTCTTCCACTCTGAAGTTTTTTTTTCTGAGAAACCCGTATGGGTTTAGTTTCTTTTGTAGTTTCGTGCTATACATTCCGGTGGATGCCAATTGCCCCTTTCATGAGCTTTTATCCCCCCCTTGCGGGATTCCGCAGAACTTATTTGCCATATCCGGACTACGGTGGTCGCAACTGTGGCCATATACGTTGTCGCTCACACGATGCGGTGCGCGAAGAGCGCTTCCTTGGAGGGGATGGTGAATGCGCTGCACAGGCTTGCAGTCACTGTGACCAGCGAAGAGCACAGCACGAAGGCCGCCCGCATGGAGTTTCTGGCGCTGCAAGCACGAAGCATAAGATCAGCAACAGAAAGGTCGCAATATGGGTGTGAAAACTACAAACAGGGAAGACACGGGAATTACGCGGTTTGTTAGAGGCCGTGATTAACCTTACAAGATAAAACAGAGATGGGTAGAATGGCGTAGATTGCACTAGATTTAGTAACGCTATAATTAGCCCATTCGGCTAGGTTTCACGCCGGCCCGATTCGAAGGGTCTGTCATTAGCAATCATCATGATTTATCATGGCCATTGATTCGTCAGCGGGAATTCAATCTCGCCAGCCGAAGGCCGCAGATATCAATCACGAAGCGACCACTTCAGAAAATGAGCCTTTGACGCCGTGGTTTCATTCACTTTCTTTTTTGATAGCAAACCTCACAGTTACATGAAGCCGTCAACACGACTGTCACGTTTTGCATGGGAGAGAAAACAACCGAGAAAAACATTCCACTGTGCTAGTTTGTTAAAGGGTTTCTCACCAGACCTTGCTTGAAATTTCAGCTATAGCGTTACAGTCGGAAATAGCCAAGAATAACAGAAAGAAAGTGTTTCAGTAATAGCGAATTGTACAAATTATACATGTGAAGAAGAAGCATTGTTGCTAAAACATTGCATCTCCAAAGAAGCTACTAGTTCCTTTGCATCATTTCTGTGCGACCATGCCTCGTATCACCTCAAACTTCAGGCCATTGACTTCTGTAGATGCGTGCAATCTACCAAGCTAGTTTATGTCCCTTTAGTGTCCGATTATGCATTTCTTAAACTGATATTGGCGTTTGCTAATCCATATGCATACTTTGTGCACTTGAACGAGGAAATCACACACAAGAAGAAATATTACTACTAGAGTTTGTCACAATGTATCGGAGATTTCTATAACGAACTATTATTGTAGTACAATATTAGCAACAACCTTGTGGCATCTGACCTTTGTAAATTTGCAATCCTAAGAGGTGATAGGCTATGGTAAATAGTTGTTTTGAAACTGTCTGCATGCCTTTTATATCATGCTGCCGGCCTTCGGTGATAGGTTTCAGAAGTGAAGCACAGAAGCCTAATCCCGGCGTGCTGCAACATGCGGACATTTTCAAAATTTCAGGTAAAGCCAGTAGCCTTTAGCAACAAGGCTATAGACTACTGGCCTTACCTGAAGTCAGACTGGCTGGAACTGTCGTTTCGAACTTTGCTTTTCATTGCACATTTTTTCTCAGTCGAATGTACCCAATGATGCAGTGGGACTTCAGTAGGACTGCAGTGGATGCAGTGGAACAGGAATCATTGTATCAGAAAGATTTAGCGCGTAAGGGGTACAGTGCGGGGTAACCTGTTCTAGAAAGTTATTAGTTAACTACTGACACGTGGGAGTTGGCGTTCATGGCTAAGATACTTCTAATTTATTTCTTTAAATGTAGCGCATAGGCTGTTTTTGTTCAGCGCCTTATGTTAGACTCCGCCTTCCTTACAGCATACTAGATTGCTTTCTTCTTGCTTTCTTCTTGATTGCATGAATGAAAATGCTATTCGAGAGTTTTAGCAGATCGTATTTCAAATCCACTCCATTTATGTGCTGCCGCTCAACCTTACCCTTTCAAGGATGCGCCGAGCATGCTTTGGCTAACCACACTGTTGATCCTTGGTTTGCAGCTATGGTTTGCAGCGCCATATTGCGGTGACACAGAAGAAAGGGACTGCTGCCTATAAATCTACAAAAACAATGATCAATTACCCCTTCCTGTAGCAAAGTTACATCGATCCTTCGCACTTTAACGAGAAAAGAAAGGAATAATTCAATTCCCAGGGATGATGATGATGATGATGAAAAACTTTATTTATCCCTCTTTTAAGGGAAGGGGGCAATGGAATAGAGGGTGGGAGGAGGAACTACTTGAAATAGGCCTCCTTTATCCTCTCAGCCCACTCCAGGATGGCCTCCTGAAGATCGGGCCTGGAGCTGCGCAAGGCAGCCTCCCACTGCTCCTCACTAGATATTAATTGCTTGAGCAAGGGGGGAAGGGGATGCTTAGGGCACCCCCACATGATGTGGTTTAAGTCTGCTCTCGGAGAGATACAGAATCTACAAGAGGGAGAAAGGTAAATGGCGGGATGAATGCGGTCGAGGAGGTAAGGGGACGGAAAGGTGCGAGTCTGCAGCTGTCGCCACAGCACTTCACACCTACGCGGGGATTTGCCCATGAGTGGCGGAAAGGTTAAGTGGTCTAATCGGTAGTGTGTGCAGATGTCGCGGTAAGTAATAAGTCGATCCCGTGCTGTAAACGCCGCCTCCTCTGTGGCGAGGTCCGTCACATCTGATGCCTGAGCCCGGACTGTAAATCCTCGGGCACTGGCATGAGCCGCCTCGTTTCCGGCAAGGCCCGCATGCGCGGGAGTCCAGATTAATGCCACAGTTTGATGGAAAGGATGGGCCAAGAGGAGAGAAAGGGCTAGCTTAGAGACCCTACCCGCTCCGAAGTTATGTATGGCTGCTTTGGAGTCGCTAACGATAACTGATGAATTTGGAATTGTGAGGGCCAGGGCTATGGCCGCTTCCTCCGCCTCCTCCGAGGAAGAGCCAGGAATGGAGGCGGCCGCAGTGACCTGGCCGTGAGAGTTAATGACTGATATTGCGTAATGATTTCTGTTCCCATATTCGGCGGCATCAACATAGAGCACGTCTTTAGAGGTGGAGAATTGTTTTTGGAGAGCCTTTGCTCGCTGCCTCCTGCACTGTTTGTGATGCACAGGGTGCATGTTTTTAGGAATTGGGGGGATGCAGAGGTTCTCGTGTATGTGATGTGGAATGGTGTATTTAGTCTAGATGATGGGTGCCGGAGTGATAGAAAGAGTTTGTAGAATGTGTCGACCTGTTGCAGTGTTAGAAAGTCTGCTATATTGGGATGTGAGGTGGGCTTCTGTGAGTTCAGTAAGTGTGTTGAAAGTTATGTACGTAGAAAGGTACGTATGGGGACCCCCAGAGCGAATTTATATATTTTGCGTAAAAGAGTGTCGATCTTACCTGATTCTGATTTAAGGAAATGTTGATAGGGTGTTGCGCATGCAATCTTACTGATAACGAAGGCCTGAATCAAGCGGAGAAGTTCGGCCTCCTTTAGTCCGCCATGTTTATTGGAGACTCGCCCTAGAAGACGCAGGGTGTGATCGACTGTGGTGTGGAGTGTATGTAGGGTATATGTGTTGAGCCGGTTGCTTTGAATGTGTAAACCGAGCACCGGGAGCCTGTCCACTCTAGTAGCGGGGATGTGGTTTAGGATTACCTCTATATTAGACATGTGTTTTCCGGCCCCCCGGTGGGATGGCAGAAGAAATAGCTCGGATTTTTGAGCATGAGCCACGACGGCGTCTGCTGCGGCCTGTAGAGTGTCTTGAATCTCTCCATCGGAGCCGCCAGTCGTCCAAAGAGTGATGTCATCGGCGTAGAGTGAAAACTTGAGATCGGGAATAGACCGCAATGCTTGCGCCATCGGCATCATAGAAAGATTAAAAAGAGAAGGGGACAGCACTGAGCCTTGGGGCGTGCCGTAGCTACCTAAAGCGTGTGAAATAGATTGCTCTGTGCCTAGGTGTATCGTTGCGGTACGGTTGGATAAGAAGGTACATATGTAGTCGTATGTCTTTCCGCCAACCCCAATGAGATTAAGCTCTCGGAGGATGGCGGACTGTGAAACGTTATTGAAGGCTCCGTGGAGGTCCAGACTGAGAATTGCTTGCCTATCTAGACTCCTATTGGCTGTAATGATGTCATGCTTGATTCGAAGCATGATATCTTGGCATGAGAGAGATTTTCGAAAGCCTTCCATTTCTGATGGATAAAGATTGTTGTCCTCCATGTATTTACTGAGTCGGTTGAGGATGACGTGTTCGAGTGTTTTACCTAGACAAGAGGTTAGTGATATAGGCCTGAGATTAGAAGTGTTGAGTGGTTTGTTTGGCTGTGGCATAAAAATTACCCTGGCATCTTTCCACGAACTAGGGAGGGTGCCAGTGTCAAAGCAGTGATTGAAGTACGCCGTGATGGCTGTGACAGAGTTGTCGTCTAGATTGCGGAGTATTTTATTGTTAATAAGCTCGGGGCCTTGTGCTGACATTGTACGCAGGGTGGCGAGGGCATGGCGAACCTCTGCTTCCGCGATAGCGGCGCTAAGTAGGTCGTTGGGTTCGCCAGTATATTTCGGCATGTCATACTTCTGAGCGGGAGGCAGTTGTTTATGGCCGAGGTCGTCGAAGAATCCGTTGAGATTGTTTTTGTGTGCATGTAGCAGTTTGTTTATGCTATGGTTGTGGTGTGTGCGCGATGTGGTAGGGTCTAATAAGTGTCGCAAGAGCTGCCATGTGCGCTTGTTATCGAGGTTGTCATGCGTGCTTTCACATACCGGGCCCCACTGCTGGCAGGCCAGTTGTGTGGCGTACTCCTGGATCTGGAGGTCTAATTTGGTAATTCTGAGTCTTAGTTTTCGGTTGAACCGTTGCCTCTTCCACCGTTTGAGAAGGGACTGTTTGGCTTCCCAGATGTCTAGAAGCTTGGAATCAACCGTAGTGAGAGCGGTTTCGGGGGGCAGAGTGGTAATGTGCGTCTGGGCATCTGAGTGTAGTTGCTGAACCCATTCTGAAATGTCTTGAATGTTTGTGGGAGCTGATATCTGGCGGGCCTCTCGAAAATTGTCCCAATTGGTAAGGCTGAGGCGTTTGGGTGCAAGGGGTTTGTGTTTTAATTGTAGTGTGATGGTAATGATGTAATGGTCGCTGCCGAGGTTAACTTGTGAGTTGTACCATGTGACGTGTTGGATTCTGTGTGTAAGCGTAAGATCGGGGGAGGTGTCCCTAGCTACGCTATTGCCTAGCCTGTTTGGTGCATCGATGTCGGTATGTAATGTGAGTCTGTGGTCTTGTATGTGGATCCATAGGGCTCTGCCCTTAAGAGTAGAAACGGAGTGACCCCACAAATGGTTGGGTGCGTTGAAATCTCCAAGGATTAGGAGGGGGTGGTTGGTGGCAGCGGCAATAGCTTGAGCGAAAAGGGAGTCAAAGCGGTGACGTTAGTCTTGTGGAGGACTATATATATTGAGAATGTAAAGGCCAGGTGCATTAATTTTGCGAGGAATAATTTCTAGAAAATCGTGCTCTATATCGACGCTGTCGAATTGGGAGTGATTGGCAGTGAGGTGCTTTTGCATAAGAATTGCCGTATCGGGCCGGGACACCTTATTGTTCTGATAGACATTATAACCTGGGAAGCTGATTAGTCCGCGAGTTTCCTGAAGCGCAATGACAGCTGGGAGATTAGAAGAGGAGGCTAGAAACTGCTGGAGGTGTGCTTTCTTTTTTCGAAACCCCCTACAGTTCCACTGCCACACTTCAAACTCGGAGCGGGTCGGGTTATTGGCCATTGTTAAGCGGAGCTGGTGGGGAGGCGGATCGAGCAGGTGCAACTATGTTAGGGTGATTCGCGGTGACTCCAGCTATCCAACTTGTAGTTTGTTGGATGTGTGCTTGTACGAATTCAATAAATTTGTCGAGCTTTTCGTTCCTGGCGGTGTAATCTGTATTGATTTTTTCAATTGCAGTGAGTATATTATGGAATTGAGTCTCCGGAGTGGTTAGCCTGTCGTTATAATTTAAGATTGTCTCGTGCAGGGTGTCCTCTGATCGCGGAGTGCTCGGAGTTTTACGTTTGCTGGGGGGAGGGTGAAGTGGTTCCCGTTCAGTGGAGGGGCTAGTGTCCATGGGGCGGTGTGAAGAGGTTAAGTTCTTTATATGACACGCGAAAGCCGTCTGTCAGAAATTTGCTATACGCTGTAGGAAGTCTGTGGAGCTACAAATTTCGAAATTTCAATCACAAAAGTGCGAGGATTGAAAGTTGTTCAAAATTTGCTTTTGTTCCATGGTTAAAAGGCTGTGCGCACTTTAGGCGCCATGCTTTATTGATGAAGCCAGTGAACTAACTTCCGTATGAGGCGGCTTGTAGGCTTTTTCAAAGTTTCAGAGAGAGCCACTAATCTGCAGCTCCAAGTCCACGTAAACTATATATTTAGATTTGCAGCAGCGCTCCAATTTCTCTGAATCGTTCGGGCGTCTGTTCTCTTTCGCGTTGGATAATCCTTGTGAAACATTATGATTCCCGTGGGCACCTGTCTGTTTTACATTAATTCCCACAGGAATCATTAAATGGATGGAAACAACTTTATTTTGAATTCGGCAAATTTGACGACCCGGGCTCAGGTCTCCCATGAGGGGACTTCGAGGTCTTGCCTCGTCGCCGCCTTTCGGGCTTGCTGGACAGCCCACTCTTGTGTCTTGAGGTTGGAGCTGCGCAGAGCGGCGGCCCACTTCGACGCAAGAGCCTCCGGAGCTACTGTCATTGCAGCTTATGTAACACGACACTCGCACAACATGTGTGACAGCGTCGCTCTAGTTTCCTGACATAATTTGCAAAGAGCAGTCGGCTATTGCGCGAGGAAAATGTGCTACAGTCGCACCGGACTGGGGAATGTTTGTGTTTGCAATTGTCGCAAGATGACTGCCTGGCGATGTTTCAGCATGGGGTGAGGTGGGGGCAGCAACCGCCGGCCTAGCTGGTAGTGCTTGGTGATGTCACTGTGCCTGACCAGGCGTCTAGAAAAGATTATGAACTTTATTGCTTATCAATTCATTTCGCGCATTTCTAGCAACAGAACTCCTCGTACGAAATTTGTTACGAACGGGCTTTTCTTCTCGAAGTGTGGACCGCTGAGATGGGCCGAATTTGCACCATTAAATGTGAATAAGGGTGGTAAATCGGTCTATAACCGACGCCCCTGCTCTAATTTTTTAATTCAAGGGTGTGAGTTTCTTTTATTTATTTACTTGTTGCGCACTGGCAATCCCAATGGAGCTATTGCAGGAAGGCACAAGAAAAAAGATAGAAATATAATTACAGATAAAGAAAGCCTCAATACGCAGTTACCGATTTTATAAAACCCTATTTCGGCTTGAGGGAGCAAAAGTCATAGGGTAAAAACATTTTGAGCAGACATAAAGCACACAACGGTCTCATGCTGTGTACCAAGGATTGCACTAGTGTATAAAATAAGTACAGAATATTAACGGTGGGAAGTACGCAAGTGATTTTCAAGTAATTTTTTAAAAAGTTACTTAACTTGTTACAACTAGTTATACAGCCGGGTAATTTATTCCATGCTCCAATTCCTTGTGGGAAGAAATAACACTTGAGACAGTTTGTGCTGAAACGATATTCTTGCAAGGTTAGCGGATGTTTGTGGCATGATTGTCCGGTTTCGCACTTCGATGTAAACCTCAGACTGTCGATCTTAAGCTGTTTACGAAGGAGTAGGAGCAGCATTTCGTGGCGTGCAAATTTCGTGACACACGTAGTTACGTACACGTGACATACAAGGTTACACACGGAGTTACACCTTTGTTCGCTCTTAGGAATGCAAGTTATTTTACAGCGAACAGCAGGGTGGCGCGCAGCGCTGAGCAACTACGAGAGCGGAACGGACATTTCGCCCTGCCATAACTCGTGACTGAGCGCTGCGTGCAAGCGCACTGGATTGTCCGTTGAGCGCTTGAGTAATGCTGACCTGAAAAATTGTCCGGTAAAACTGTCTACGCTGCAAGTTTTTATTGCTCAAAAAGACTGCTTAAGGGATACTGAAAGAGGAATTAGGGTAGAAACTCCCCACTGGAGAGTTGGCAACATGGTGCGTAGCATTCTTTGTAATCATTGCTCATGAAGCATACACTGTGTACCCTCGAAACCGACTCTACTGTTTACTCTACTGCGCCTTGAAACCGACTGCCGTATTCGAATACCGCGCCCGCTATGAAGATCTCCACACTATACTCGTTTTTACCTCCGGTCTGCTGTTTGGCAAATGAAAGAAACGTCGTGCTTTTTTTTTTCTGGCACACTTTGCCCGCCGACACGTTCGCGTGCGTTCCAACGCGTCCTCTTCAGAAGCTTCTCCCCGTTGTTGCAGACGCGCTTCTCAGGTTGCTTGCGTCTTCTGCGCGTTTCTTGACGCGCAAGCTCTCGCCTGCGTTCTAACTGCGCCTCGGTAAACGCCATATCGAAATGCGACAAGCGTCTCAACGCGCTCGCTTGACTGCGAAAAATTCATACGGATGTTCTATCCCACTTGTCAATGTATACGTCCGTGGTCATGTGGTTTCAATATCGGACTTCTGTACTAGACAAAGTTTCATACAATAACTGTAGGAAACTCTATGCTATTAGACGTCGTGTGTCCGAATGTGCATCTGTTGGAAAATTTTCTTTGGAAATATTTAATTATTTATAAAACATTACCTCGTTTAGAAATACCCTGCAATGGATCACATGCATGTCATCAATCAGGTAATCGAGAAATCTGCAGAGTACAATCAACACCTCTATATGGATTTCATAGATTATGAAAGGGCATTTGATTCAGTAGAGATACGAGCAGTCATAGAGGCATTACGTAGTTAAGAAGTAAAGGAGGCATACCTGAATATGTTAGAAAAAATCCACAAAGATTGCACAGCTACCCTGATTCTCCACAAGAAAAGTAGAAATATACCTATAAAGAATGGGGTCAGGCAAGGCGGCGCTATCTCTCCAATGCTATTCACTGCATGCTTGGACGAATTATTGAAGTTAATAAACTGGGAATGCTGTGTAGTGAGGATCAACGGCGAACATCTTGCAACCTTCGGTTTGCAGAAATCCTGTTGAGCAACACTGGGGGAGGAATTACAACAAATGATTGAGGACTTCAACAGAGAAAGTGTAAGAGTTGGGTTGAAGATTGATATGCAGAGGAGAAAGATAATGTCCAGTAGCCTGGTAAGGGAACAAGAGTTCAAGATCGTCAGCCAGCCTTTTGAGTCCGTGAAGGAGTACGTTTATCTAGGTCAATTACTCACAGGGGACCCTGATCATGACAAGGGAATTTACAGAAGAATAACAATGCATTGAAGTGCATACGGCGTTGTGGGGAACGCATACGGCGTCCTCCACAACGCCGTATGCGCCGCATGCGTTCTTTCAGGCGGCCATCATGTGCTACAGCTCACGGGAGTCCGCGGCTGGTCGCTTTAATGCGATGATGGTGTGTTGCTTAGGGAGCCGGCACTAGTGACATTGTAATGCAGGGCCCTTTTCAGCAGCAGAAGCAGCAGCGGCGGCACAGGGCTCTTCGGCCACTGACGAGGGCTCATCCAAAGTGCGATCATTTTCGTGTGTTAAAAGACCATTGGATCATCTCTTACCAGAAGCACCAGGACTCAATTTAATATCTTAAATCGAGGGAACGAAAAAGTAGGCCAAATGGTTAGTTATCTGCTCACGGGCTTTACCGTACATTCTTCGGTGAAATGGGTGGTACAAAAAGTGAAAACAAAAGCAACACATCACAATTTTATCACGAGGGAGAAGCAATGATTGCGATAGCAACACGTTAGAATATTACACTAAGTGTAAGATTCGTAGCTGCAGTAGCAATATGAATTGAAGTACACTCAAGCTATGTCAAAAACGACCTCTTGTGTATGGTGTCCTCTGAATCCTGCCCTCGGACAATTTGATTTATGTTTATCAATTAAAGCCAACGTTTTTCTTAGCGACTTTACCACCACTTTCCCATATCGGTTATGTTTCAAACCTCTTTCTTCAGCCGATCTCAGAGATTGTGCACAGCAGCGCCAACAAAATTACGTCATTTTCATGTTTAAGCTCTCGTATTGTTTCGCACCTTTAATACTTAACTCCGAGGAGACTTAAGAATAAAGGCATGCGCGTCGGTGTTTTGTTTCATGGCATTTGTTCGTGGGCTGCCATTTTCAAAACTCTGAGGAATTATTTTGCCAACAATGCGAGACCTGGTACGAGCAACTTTAGTGATAGAATTGTGTGGTACACTTAAGTGAAACTTGAGTGATGCAAGCAAAAATATGAATTATATAAAGCCTAGTACACCCGTGTCCACAGTGTTAGAGTGAGTTTTTTTTATCATTTGACGAATTTAACAAGTGTAAAGTTAGGCTACTCAAAAGGAGCCGCAAATGTGGCCGGCGACAGAAGCCTTGCAATGACAATAAAAGCCGGGAGGGGGTGGGGCGGGGGAGACACCTGAGGACCCCTAGGGAGAATACGAGTGTGCGATGAAAGAGAACTAGAATGTGCACTCACTTTTTACGTCGGATGGTATCCTTGTCTTCTGCTGGCTGTATGTTGCCGACGTCAGCTGAAAAGAGATGCAGGAACATTTTTTTTTCTTATCTGACAGTATTACAGTCTGAACGGCCTGTTTGGGGAGTTTGAAATTATCATAGGCGAGAGATTAGGAAATTTTCTGGTTGTTGTCAGTTGGAGCCCGACAAGGGCTCACTGATTAGGTTAATGATTAGGTTCACTGGTTAGGTTAATGGGACCTCAGATCCTGAACCGGCACATTGGGACATGAGGTGCACCAAGGCAAGAGAACTCTGTGTTAACGATGAAGTTTAGATATGCAAGTAGATACTGGAGAAAGAGAGATAGGGAAGAAGAAAACTAAGGAAAGGCAGGGACGTTATCCAGACCCCCGTCTGGTTTGCTACCCCACGGGGGAGAGGATTTGTCAGGAAAGGTGACAGAATACATCTGTGAGAGCATGGGCTATATTCACATATCTTTTTTTTTTTACGGCACCGTGACACCTGTTAACCAAATCGACGCAATAGAGCAGCCATAAATCTTGTGTCTAGCGTGAACTCTAAATATTCCCTATTTAATATAAAACATACGAGGCCGCCACTGTGCCTTGAGTGCGAAGTGCGGGAAGAGGGAGCTCACTTAGTCAGCGCTTGCAGGCTATTTACGCTTCAATGAACGGCCTTAATGTCCGCACGGAACATCCATCATAGACTGTCGTTTGAGCCAAGTAGAGGTCCTTGGGCCATGGATTAGTGCTACCTGTGCTTCTCGAGCAACGCAGGCACTTTTGAGTGTCTCGCGAGAGACACCGGTTTCAATCAGACGCTTCAGTCGACTGTTGAGTATTGTGTTTTGTTGAGTGGTGCGTTTTGCGTATGCTTTGTACCTGTGTGCTGTGAACTGCGCGCATCATTTCGTGTTCCCTCATACCCATCTGGAGTCGCACGCTAGACATGACGTCAGGAATGTTTTCCCAGCATTCAGTAATTCACCTTTCTCTCTGCTTGTCTTTCTAGACACCAATACTACGGATTGCTGTGCTTCAAGCAAAAGTACTTGAAGTACAGATGACCTTCCCAGCAAGGTAAGTTTGTCTTAACGTTTTCTATACATTGATACATGACACACGTTGTGTGTAATACAAAATAGAGTGTCAGTGAGGCCTGTTTATGCAGCACTTGATAGTTCATTTAGATAAAGATACAGTGTGAATGCGTGAAAGGGGAAAAAAAAAGAACGCAAAATTTAGCTACGCCTCGAAGATAAGCCGCTATCGGGGAGGACTTGCGTGAGAAACATGAGCGGGTACATTCTTGAGATCGCGAAGCAGGGAAAATAGAAAGAATTAACCAAGCTGTTCACAACCTGCCATAGTTTGCACTTCTCAGTGGATATATTTTTATTGTTCGCTCGTTTTTGTGTCGGAATGGCTGATCAGTCTAAAACGCCACACTCAAAGCCGGTGGCGTGGCGATAACAGCGTTCATCGAAAGTTGGCGTTGCGGTGGGCCGTTGGAATGATTTGGCCAGATGAGTAAACGGTTTGAGTTGCGCCAACCATTCTTGGGCGATATACGCGCAGCTGACGTACAAGAAACGAGCGACTACAAAAAAAAGAGTGCCTGAAACGAACAGCTACTCACTGAGACTGCCCTTGTCGCCAGCAGAGACGGATGTTAGCGGTCGTGCAAGCCTTGGGGACGACGGTGAATTTGTGCAAGAAACGGATACAGGGCGTCCGATGTCGAACCCCCGTCCTTTAGTCGGCGACGCTACCCTGATGCTGCGAGAGTCTGCAACGCTCGTCGGCATCGAGGGCTGCTCGATTACCGTCAGAGTCGGCGGGGCCTTGCCGACCGGCCCTCCAAGTTTGATAGCCGACGTCGGCTCCGGTGGTTCCGACTGCATCGGATGCAGAGCAAGGTGCAAGGTCCGATTTATGCCGCCACAGCTTCACATTTATTCGCTCGAGGTTCCGAGAACGTTTCGCATCCGCCGTTACGGCCGTTACTGGCGCCGGCTAATTAACACTCCCAGGGACTTGTATCGCATACGCGTGTGCCTCCCAAAAGGCGGGCAGTAGCATCATTAGCGAAGCATCGTATACGCATAACGCCTAACATCTGGGTTTGGCTCAAGCCTGCGGCGACTAGTCTTGCAAATCCCCTTGCATTTACTTTTTAAAATTGTTGTTTCGATGGCAAATATATGAACGCTCTAGGCGCAGTCGTGCCTTCGGCGCCGCCGCCGTTGCGCGATCCTGCCCTATTGCGCATGCGCGGCACCGGCACGGAGTGCGTTTGGCTGCAAAGACGGCGACGCGATGTGGACGCAAGTTCAACGTTACTTTCATGCCACCGCTGCCTCAGACGCCCGGTATAGCTCTCGGAGCACTGTACCTTCTGGCCAGTGAGAGTTGCCTTCGGCCGAAACTGCTAAATTCCTGAAGCATGGGACAGACACTTATGGAGCAGATTCGGATTAGATAAAAAAAAAATAGATCATGATTGAAAGTTTTTCTACTTTTGAAAAATTCCCGCGAAAAATATTTTTTTAGCTATCGCTTGCTACTCAGTCTTCCTATAATAAACAGGTAATCCTTTGCAATTAACGCCCTTGTCTGCCTCCTATAATGTGACCTAAAAATAAATTAACGAATAAATAAATAATTGAAGAAATAAATATAATGCGAGCTTACGACACACAGAAGGTATTCAGATTTCTTATTTTCTGAAGCCTCCTGCTTGTCATATGCGCCTCCGAGATGTGTAATTTCTCGAAGCCTTATTTGCGATAGCAAGTTATACATGCAGCGTTTGCACTAATTAATGTAATCTTGAACGCATCCTTATGTGCCGTACGTTCAATCCCGCAGTGAACTAGAGATGCGGAAAGAACCCAAGCTCTGCACCAGAATCTTGGCGGCGACAGGCATCATTCGCCGAATGCATGCTAGATGGCGCCAGAATAGTGCGCTTTCAAAAAAGCAGGGGAGAGTTTGATAGGACCGGATCCGTTAAGAGGCATACGCGCAATGTAGATATACACACTTTAGGAGGGGAAATATTAAGAAGAGATAGGCGAAAGGCTAGTCTAATAAGCACATATAGATTACCTTATTAGCTGAAGCAGGCTAGGGGCTATTCGTCATCACCCCATTTCGAAGGGAATGCTAATAATAATAATAATAATAATAATAATAATAATAATAATAATAATAATAATAATAATAATAATAATAATAATAATAATAATAATAATAATAATAATAATCAGCAGCAGCAGCAGCAGCACCATCGAACTTACAGGCTTTGTCTAGGTATGTACGCAGCATATTTGCCTCAAATTCGTAGACATGCGCACTAGGCGGTGATTGGTAAACAAGAGCACGTAATAAACATTAATTAGGTAGTATGTGAGAGAAAGACGTCAACTTCCTGTTGAAAGACCTTGTTGTCGCACTTTTTGGCGAACAGCCTTCAGCTTCTCTAAGCCATTGACGAGTTCACGCAATGCATCTGAGATTTGTCTTGACGGATCGCATGCCGATAGCTGCGGTGCATCGTTACTCCTCACATTCACGTCAGAGTATTCCGGCGAGGCTGGAAGCATGCGGCACTCGAGGGTCCCGAAGTCGACTGTCGAAGGGCGTCTCATGAAGTCATCCGGAAGGTGGGAAGCTCCGGCGGAGAGCATAGCCGCGACCCTAGACTTGGAATGGGTGCCCGGTACCTTGAGGATGGATGGTCGCCGTATGTCCACAGCTGGTTGGCCGTCGCCAGGACTGGCCGGAGACGATGGACTCGATAACGGGCCAGATTCGGAGGCAACGTCCTGCTGTACGTGGGCGCCTGCGTGCACTGCGGAGTTAGTACTCAATGAATGTGCACGTGAGGCTGAACACGCATTTTTTTTACAGCGCACTTCGGTTATAACGATGAAGAGTAATTAAAAAAATACGCATCTTGGGAAAGCGAACTTTTGGACTAGTTTATGCGCATTCGGAAGTTAGCGCAAGAAATAAGAGCGGCGAGGAAGAAGCAACTGTTCAATCTCCTCCATAGTTCCTGGGTGATTTGTTCTCGATTCCTAATTATGCACAAACAGAAAGGAAGATTGCGCTGAGTATAACTGTATATTTCCGTAGCTGGACCTCCAGACTATCTCTCAAGTATACAATGGTTCCTCTGGTGGAGAGTCTGCCGAATTGATATCTCGGAGCCCACTACAGTGCTGTTTTGACACGAAGACATAGGCAATCAGTTTTTACCTATGTCGGTCTACCCTGACTCGTTTGATCAAACACTCTGTTCCTTATGAAGAGGATAACACATTCAAGCCATGCTGTTTTCAATTTTAATTAGGCGAAGAGCTGAGCACACAGCCTATAATTTTGTATTTCCCCCTCTTCGCTGGTTGCACCCCTCCTACAATCGGTGTCAACTCATCTACCCAATGATTAGGGATTTTCTCCGTCTGCAATGTAGTGTGTGATGTACCAAGGTCATCGCTATAGCCATTTACTGGTATAAATGCAGCTATACTGTGTAACTGCTGCGTAATTCTTGCTGTTTTCGGATATTCTAAGCGAATGCAGAAGCTCTAAAAAGTGGGCGCCATTGCTAGAGTACAGGAGAAAATCTTGCAAGATTTCCTGAATACGTAAGACAGGATACTCCGCGTCATACCGTTTTTATTCAGCGCCAGCAACACAAGCATTGACGGTTTACATGTAGACACCTGGAAAATATTTTTTCGATAAAGGTATTTCATTAACCAAAGTAAAATAATAAAAAATACAGCCACCCTAATACTGTGGATTCAAGTAACGTAACGACCCGACAAAGCACTTCGCGGTCACATGACGATGTAACCACGATGAAGGTTACATGGCACCCGTATTTATACGAATTCTCCGCGCCGCCTTCCCTCCAAAAAGAAGCGTGTAGTAGAAAAAAACAGCGATGATTTCTTCGAATTAGTCGATTCACTGCTGTATATGCATTGCCGAATGTGCTAAGGTTGGGTGGTACCGATTCAGTTAATGCTGAAATTTTCTAACTAACCAAATCACCGTTTTCGTTTTCCCTAATCACAGCAAATATACTTAGTATTTGTACGGAGACGTCAAACGCAAGCTCGATCTTATCTATAAATGGCATTACATTCTTCCACACAGACAACGGTTGTGTGTTATTTGTCAGAAAGTTGTAAAAATGTAAAACACTAAAACTTAGAGCTACAAACAGTTGTCGAAGAAGCGAATGCTCATTCTGGAGCCGAAGTTCCAACAAGGGCTCCATCCAGAGGCAACCTTGATTCGTCCGCTGTCCATCCCTTCCAATTTTCCATCTTTCTGTGGGCATCATCATCATCATCATCATCATCATCATCATCATCAGCCTGGTTACGCCCACTGCAGGGCAAAGGCCTCTGCCATACTTCTCCAACAACCCCGGTCATGTACTGGGGTTGTTGGAGATCGATCTGTCTTATTCAAAACGTAGAGTGGCACGTACGTGACCGCGTCTAGCGCTAAACATCTTATAATGCAGCGCGTCAATGGAAATATATACTCTGCAACAGGTACCCACTTTCGGGAGACGGACCTTCCGGAGTTATTTTGACGACTGCTATTTCTGCTGTGTCGATTCGGGTGTGTCTCTCTTTTCTTTTGGCGCCGGGCGATTGAACCTTCGGTGAACCCACAACTGCTACGTTGCCACTTTCGGCGCCGACCACGTCTGCGGCGTCCTTGGTTTGTCCCGGTGATGTGCAAGAGCTCTTGTTCTGCGAGCAACCGAGAAGTGCATTCGACAAAGACTATTGAGAAATTGCTGAAGTTTTGGCTTGAGACAAAATTTGCTCAACATCCCCTGACCATCCTCCTTTTCAGGTTGACATGGCGAGCTCCAGAGTGAATGCTGACCATTGGGGAAACATTCGCACAAGGTGAATGTTTCCTGCACCTTTTACTTCTGTTCGGGCACTTCTTTTATGGGTTAGGCGGTGTAAGCGCGGATAACGGTTTCTAGCGCATAATCTGCGTTTTCTTTTGGTCGGTAGTGCCGGCTTTTCAGACTTCGCGATCTCTGGGTATCGCTTGTACTGGCTGATGAGTTTTAAGTTCTACGGGATTTTTTTTTTAAAATCGCCGGTGGCAAATTTCACGATGCCGTTCCTTGAGCTGGAGTATTCAAAGAGGCGAACATGTACGAGAAACTGAAAAACATGTTGAAATTAATAACGAGAATTCACAAGTTTACGTATTAATTAGTTACTTTACGGCGCATATTGCAATTTACGAATTGCAGCTAGTGTTAAGAACGGCCCACCTGAGGTGCAAGTTTTGCCGGCCAGTTGCGACAGCGGCGGCAACCTTTCTTGGAATGCCACCGTTACGCTCTAGCCTCGTCGCCGTTGTGACTGAATGCGGTCGGCGGACCAGCTATTGTTACTGAGCCGCCGCCACCGCCCTGGTCTGCCGCGAGCGGGGGAGTGCTCGCGGGAACGTAGTTCGAGGCTCCTTCCCACGCGCCGTCCAAGACGCAAGACAATGGGCACCCGGCCGCGCTGCAGGGGTCAGCTCGGGGAATAAAAGGCACCTTTCCTGACACAAGCCCCGAGTTCTACGAAGTCCGTCTGACGTCGGTTCCGGACCGTGAACCTCGCTCAAGGAAGTGTGTGTGTGAGTGTGTGTGCGTAAACCGTCCCGCAGAGAGGCGACTTGTTTACGATGACTGGACGGCCGTTTCCGTCACCTGGGTATCGGGGGAGGCCCGTGTGTTTATAAACCGCTGTTGTGCGGCTGCTCAGTGTATACTTTCTCAAGCAGTCATGTTAGACTGATGAACTGCATGTAGATACTGTAAATAAACCCATATTCCTCGTTCTCGATGAGAAGCAGACGTTCCCTTCATCAACGTCCTCAGCGTGGACGACGGCATGGGCCAGCCACCTTCTAATTCATGCCCGACTACAATCTTGACAACGGGTTACGAGCGATAGGATTGAGCCCCCAATCCTAACACTAGTGAGTTGGCAATGCACAACGACTTACAATTAATTTTCAGAATAACGCGAATTCGATGTATTTATTGCCAAAGTGTGCGACCGGAATACATGGCGTTACAGTTACTTTCGTGTCTCAATGCATAAAAGATCGTTTTGGTAAAAGAAAGAGAGAGAAAAAAATTGAGCAACATTGCATGATTACCGCGAATTTAATGGCGCATATCTTGAAAGCTGTGTCATCCTTAAAATTTGTTACTAGTGGATGTGCCTTGAAAACTAACCGGCTACAGTACTTTCCCACCGAGACTGTTTGACGGCGCTGCTTTCCTCTCCGCGCAAGTGCGGAAGTCACATGGTTTACTTTTCATGAAAACACGTTGGCGGGCTAGTTGGTTAGAATCCACGATAGAGTGTATAAGCGCGAGAGAACTAGGACGTAGAAAGAAACAGATACACAGAGACACACAGTTTCTCTCTACGTCCTGTTCAGTCGCGCTTATACACTCTATCACGGTTACTTTTCATATTTCGCGGGCTGTCTCTCATTTATCAAATTACTTTTCTCAGTCATTTCTCAATCATTTCTCAAATTATTTTTCTCACTCATTTCTCAAATTACTTTTCTCAGTCACTTCTCAAATTACTTTTAAATACCTATTTGGATGTCAAGAATATAACAAAAAGAAATACGCGCGCTTTATCAGTTAGACTCTAAGCCAGATACTCTTGGTCTCATGCCCGCAGAATCATTCTTTTTTTTAAATTTGGTGCATGATAGCTGGGGCACCAAAAGTTAGTAGCTGAGGTGACCGCTGGGACACGCTACCAGCGGCTGACGTAATCTGCAAGATCCGCACCTGTGATCCTTGCTTGTAAAATAAATGCATCTTCAATGGTTCTCGCCTAGCTCGGGTACCTATCAATCTAAATTGAGCTTAGTTATAGTGATGCGTCATAGATCACTTCGTGCATTTTGGTGCCTTAAAAAAAGAACTTTTACCGTTTGTACGTGATCTTGTTTTTAGTGTTGCGTGACGGCCCATCTAAAGTGTATTCCAAAAGAACCTGATCGAGTTTGTGCTACGAAGCTTTTGCTTTCGAGTGGGGTACAATAGCGTGCACGTATCGAAGCTTGGGCGAGATGACAACGATTGGCAGCGGTAAGTTAGTAATAGGCCAATAACATGATAATATTGCAAGTTTTGGCATCTGCTGAAGTTTTACTTGCCATCGCAGCATCGTTGTTTTCAGCCAGAAGCTTGGCCTTCGAGGAAGAGTTGCTCGTAAACTTGGATGACCGCTTGCCAACATGCTTCTTGGGACTTGTCACACCTGGGTCTTTCAGCGCCACCTTGAATGTATCGGGGCTGCCTAACCCGGTGGTCTTGGTTAATTTGAGAGGGCTCGCGTTGGGCCTCTTCTGTTCACCGTCTGGTTTTAGAATATGGTAAAATTGGGTGTCTGTGAAACTCCCGGAGTAGCAACATCGCCAATGCCTGCCACTTTGTGGCTATATTAGAAATGTTTATGATGACCTCCTAGTTTGCTTTCACGCCTTTCAAACATAGTTTCTTTGGTGCGTATCAGAAACTTTGAAACTGTACATCTATGCAGTTTGAAAGAAGTCAATACAGTGAAGAAACCTTACATTTTGTGCGGGCTACTTTGACTAAAGTATATCATTTTTCTTTCAAGCACTGTGAAAACTATCAACACGATATCAATAACCCTTCGGCCATGTTCTCAACAAGTTTAAGCGTTTAAGATGGAACTTTAGCGTGAGGACAGCTCAAATATTCATATTGAGAAACTTATAAAACGCAAATGTGTGTTTATGACACAGCCACTATACCGGCTTGAATGAAGTTGTTGAATCATGAGGCAGAAGGGCGGGCTAAAATCTAGTGAATCGAGTAAGCAACATTTTGATTTAGGGCCTGGATTTTTTTTTCAAAATATGAATATGGTCAATTTAAGAAAATAGCAGCACGAAGTTTACAAATTTCGCCCTGTGCACCAAAAAAAAAACAGATATGGCAGTTCTGTAAACTGTATCTGCTAGACCACCACCACCACCACCACCACCACCACCACCACCACCACCAAGCAAGCAAGCAAGCAAGCAAGCAAGCAAGCAAGCAAGCAAGCAAGCAAGCAAAGCAAAGCAAAGCAAAGCAAAGCAAAGCAAGCAAGCAAGCAAGCAAGCAAGCAAGCAAGCAAGCAAGCAGGCAAGCAAGCAAGCAAGCAAGCAAGCAAGCAAAGCAAAGCAAAGCAAAGCAAAGCAAAGCAAGCAAGCAAGCAAGCAAGCAAGCAAAGCAAAGCAAGCAAGCAAGCAAGCAAGCAAGCAGCAGCAGCAGCAGCAGCAGCAGCAGCAGCGGCGGCGGCGGCGGCGGCGGCGGCAGCAGCAGCAGCAGCAGCAGCAGCAGCCGCGGCGGCGGCGGCAGCAGCAGCAGCAGCAGCAGCAGCCGCGGCGGCGGCGGCAGCAGCAGCAGCAGCAGCAGCAGCAGCCGCGGCGGCTGCGGCGGCGGCGGCGGCGGCAGCAGCGGCGGCGGCGGCGGCGGCGGCAGCAGCAGCAGCAGCAGCAGCAGCGGCAGCAGCGGCGGCGGCGGCGGCGGCAGCGGCAGCAGCAGCAGCAGCAGCACGCCCACTACGCCCACTACAGGGCAAAGGCCTCTCCCATACTTCTCCAACTACCCCGGTCATGTACTGATTGTGGCCATGTCGTCCCTTCAAGCTTCTTAATCACATCCGCCCACTGTTTGGATCTGACTGCTGGTACGATCTGTTGGGAACTCGGCGCTGACGCCCGTGGTTGTACCTGGGTCGCAAGCCCCAAGGGTAGCGTTGGCCTGGCGGCCTGGGGTACAACTGGAAGCATCCGAAGGTCCCGGCAAAGCATGAGTCGACTGGTAACAACAAAACAACTTGTTTATTTTAACATCGCAAAGAGTTGGCGGTCAGGTTGACCGAAGTAGAGAGACGGGAGAGCACTTCACTCAACAGAAGAAATCGGAGCCCTCCTTTTGGCGTCCGGGGGCAGCTGTTTTTATACTCTCGCAGTTGAGGGCAAGAAGGAACCCCTCAAAAGACGAGCACGTGAATGTACAATGGGCTAATGGTGACGCACACTGTCGTAGCGATGCCGTAGCACCATGTCGAGCACGATCTCGTAGCACCCTGTCGTGGCGCTGCCGGTCGGACACAATGACTGTAATGAGAGGATGGTCCCTGCTTTGGCATCGCCTGTTTCGGGCACAATGACTGGAACGAGATCCCTGCTTTGGCATCGCCTGTTTCGGGCCCAATGACTGGAATGAGATCCCTGCTTTGGCATCGCCTGTTTCGGGCACAATGACTGGAATGCGAGGATGATCCCTAGGCGGTCGCATCGCCGCAGTCGCGCCTGGAAACACCTGGCGATGAGTGTTGCGGCGACGACGATCGGGCCAAAATGTCTGCCGCCCCGCCGCAGTCGCGCCGGCAAAACCACGTGTCGCAGGCGAAACGCAACAGACCGCCCCGCCGGGGGAAGGAGATCCCGATGGACAGGGGACTGCATCCGCTGTCCGGAGGGATGTCGCTCGATGAAGCTCATAACCGAAGTCGGGCGTCCCTCGACGTTTCTTGAGCGCAGCGCACAGAGAAGGCCTCGTTCTCTTGTTCAGGTTCGCACGGGACACTGCAAAGTGACTTCGGGAGAGTTCACATTTTTGTTCTCGTTCCCGGCAAGCGTTAGAACTACGCTGAAACTCAACCGCTCAGTCAGCAAGCACGGCACAACCCTCACTAAGCCCTGCCAGGCTCTTTCCCCTTTTTATACCACTGCCTAGTTCCTTACAGTAGTCTAGCATCACTCAGAACGCGTCCACAAATTGAAAAATTGCACTAGAAAGCATATCATCACTTTGAAACACTAAACAAAAGCAATATGTTAAAAAAAAATCCTGCCTCAGGAAGAAAAACATCAGTAACAAACAATTTTGAGGCTGATTCCTACGTTAGGGGCTTCGACTTAAGCCATCGGCGTTACCGTTGAGACTCCCCTTTTTGTAACGCACCTCAAAGGAATATTGTTGTAAAGCGAGGCTCCAGCGCAGGAGGCGGCCATTTTTGGGAGAGATGGTCTGCAGCCATTGGAGAGGGCAGTGATCCGTCTCAATGATAAACCTCGAGCCGGCTAGATAGCATGACAATTTCTGAACGGCCCACACGAGACATGCACACTCTTTCTCGGTGGCGCTATACGCCTGCTCACGACTGGTCAGCTTACGACTAGCATACAGGACGGGGTGTTCTACTTCTCCATTTTCCCGTTGGCACAGTACAACGCCCATGCCTCGCTCACTAGCATCGCACTGAACAATGAACCCTTTTGTATAGTCTGGCGATCGTAGCACAGGCTGGCTTGTTAGGGCACTCTTTAGGGCGCTAAAAGCTCTTTCCTTGGTCTCGTCCCAGACGACTGTTTGAGGCTCTGTTTTTCTTAGAGTATCCGTCAGGGGAGCCGCGATATCAGAGTATACCTGGGGATGTACCTCTGATAGTAGCCGGCGACACCTAAGAACGACCGAATATCGGTCTTCGTGCGCGGTTGCGGGAAGTCTCGCACAGCGGCCACCTTTATTTCAGAGGGGCGGCGACGACCCTGACCAATCACGTGACCGAGGTAGACAACCTCGGCCTGTGCTAACTGGCACTTAGGAGCCTTGACTGTCAAGCCCGCTTCGCGCAGGCGGGTTAGCACTGCCCGCAAGTGTGCCATATGCTCAGACCAGGATGCGGAGAATATCGCTACGTCGTCTAGATACGGTAAAGCGAATTCTTGCTGTCCCCGCAACACTTTATCCATGAGGCTTGAAAAACAGTATGGCGCGTTCTTCAAACCAAAACTCAACACTTTAGGACGGAATGTTCCCATTGGTGAAATGAACGCCGCATACCTACTAGCCTCTTCTGTAAGTGGAACCTGCCAATAACCCCTGACAAGATCTAGGGTGGAAATAAACTGAGCGCTACTAACTTTCTCAAGGCGCTCCTCGATGTTAGGGATCGGATAAATTTGATCCTTAGTGATGGAATTAAGCCTGCGGTAGTCGACGCAAGGACGAGGTTCCTTGCCCGGTACCTCAATTAAAATCAAAGGGGAGGTATAATCACTCTCACCTGCCTCAATAACACCGAGCTGTAGCATTTTCTTTACCTCAGCCTCCATAATATTGCTCTGGCGGGGTGACACCCGATACGCCTTGGATCGTACTGGCTCTGTGGAGGTAAGTTCTATATCATGAGTAAGTACAGAAGTCCTACCAGGCCTCTCAGAGAACAGACCTTGAAACTCTTGTAATAGCTGGTGTAGTTCGGTTTTCTGCTCAGGCGACAGCGGTGCTTTACTGATAAGGTCACTAATGACTTGACCGGTGTCTTCCCTGTTCGTCACTGAGCCTAGTCCCGGAAGCTCGACCGGAAGCTCTTCAGGAACGTTTACCATCATGCACACCACTGCTTCCCTTTGTCTATAAGGTTTGAGCAGATTACAGTGGTAAACTTGCTGTGCTTTCCGCTTTCCTGGCAGACTTACCACGTAGTTAACGTCCGACAGTTTCTGAACAATTCGTGCTGGGCCCTCCCACTGCACGTCTAGTTTGTTGTTTAGCGATGTGCGCAATATCATGACCTCATCGCCAACCTCAAAACGACGGGCCCTGGCTGTCCGATCATAATAAACCTTGGCCCTCTGCTGGGCCTTTGCCATTGCTTCACCTGACAACTCCTGTGCCCTTCTTAAGCGTTCGAGGAGCTTAAGCACGTACTCCACCACGACTGGGTCGTCGCCCCTACCTTCCCATGATTCTCGAAGCATGCGAAGCGGAGATCGAAGCGAGCGACCGTACACCAGTTCAGCTGGCGAAAACCCCGTAGCCGCATGCGGCGCGGTCCTTAAAGCAAACATCACCCCAGGCAGACACAGCTCCCAGTCAGTTTGATGTTCAAAACACAAGGCTCTCAACACGCGCTTCATGACGGAGTGGAGCTTCTCAACGGAATTCGACTGTGGGTGGTACACTGAGCTGTGTAACAGCTTTACCCCACACCTTTCGAGAAAAGTTGTCGTCAAAGCGCTAGTAAACACTGTGCCCTGATCTGATTGAATTTCTGCAGGAAAACCAACTCGCGCAAATATGGACAGTAGTGCATTGACTATCTCAACTGAGCTGAGTTCTTTAAGCGGCACTGCTTCAGGGAACTTTGTCGCTGGGCAGATCACAGTCAAAATGTGTCTGTACCCCGTGGCTGTTACCGGCAGAGGTCCCACAGTATCAATAACGAGCCGTCTAAAAGGCTCCGTAATGATAGGTACCAATTTCAACGGCGCCCTCGATTTGTCCCCTGGTTTGCCCATCCGCTGACAAGTGTCACATGTCCTCACGAAATGGTCTGCGTCCCGAAAACACCCTGGCCAATAGTACTCTTGCAAGAGACGGTCCTTAGTTTTCTTAACTCCTAGGTGTCCGGACCACGAACCCCCATGTGACAAGCGCAACAGATCCTGACGATAGCATTGAGGCACGACCAGCTGATCGAACTCCACTCCTCTGCGGTCTAGATACTTCCGGTACAGGACTCCACCCCTTTCCACAAAACGCGCAGTTTTCCTGGCGATACCTTCTTTGACATTGCAGCGCACGTTTTCCAGGCTGCCATCCTTTTTTTGCTCGGCTATCAAAGCCGACCGGCTGACTTTTAGCAACCTATCAAGTCCGTCTGACGTAGGCGCGATGAGCAAATCAGTAGATAGCTCTTCTAACTTTCCCGAATCGGGATTTTCCTCTCCAGTATCTGGCGCCTTCAACGCTACAGACTCAATTTTATTCTGTTCGGGCGTGCTCTGAATATCAGCTTGCTGCGCCTCTGACCCTTTTTCGTTGTTTGATAACGTCGGCCCCGCAACTACCGCCTTTGCAGCGAGCTCCCGAACCTTCGATCTGGTTAAGGCCTGAACACTAGCTTCACCAAACAAAAGCCCCTTCTCGCGCAGGAGGTGATCGGACCTGTTTGAAAATAGGTACGGGTACTGGGGTGGCAGCATAGATGACACTGCCGCCTCTGTCTCAAGCGCTCCGAAAGGTCCTTCAATAAGGACCTTTGCTACTGGCAGACACACGCTATGAGCTTCCACGGCTTGCTTGATCCACGCGCACTCGCCCCTGAACATATGGGGTTCTACGTAAGATGGGTGAACTACATCCATCGTAGCTGCGGAATCGCGAAGCACTCGGCACTCTTTCCCGTTTACGAGGAGGTCTCTCATGTAAGGCTCGAGAAGCTTCATGTTCTCGTCAGTGCTGCCTATTGAAAAAAACACAACTTTTGGTGTTGTTTCCGGACACTGCGCCGAAAAGTGACCCGGCTTCTGGCACGTATAACACAAGCGCGCTCGCCTCATATCGAACCGCTTTCTGCGTTTGGCTGCCGCCGTCTCTTTACGTTTGGTCGGACTGCTTTCGCTCGCATCCGCACTACGCGTGTCCCCCTTTAATCTCATGGGCGTGAACTTCGGACTCTCAAACTTCGAGCCAAATTCACCCTTTTGACCGTCCTTAGCTCCGCGAGCTCGACGCGTCACAAACTCCTCGGCTAGCTCAGCGGCTCTAGCCACCGTACTCACGTCTGGCCTATCCAAGACCCAGTATCGCACGTTCTCCGGTAACCGACTATAAAACTGTTCTAGCCCGAAACACTGCAGAACTTTATCGTGGTCACCAAACGCTTTCTCTTCTTTGAGCCACTCCTGCATGTTCGACATAAGCCTATACGCAAACTCTGTATATGACTCACTTCTGCCTTTCTCATTTTCCCGAAACTTCCGACGGAACGCCTCCGCAGACAGCCGGTACTTTTTTAGAAGACTCGATTTCACTGTGTCGAAATCCTCTGCCTCCTCTCTATCCAAGCGAGCGACTACGTCGGCCGCCTCGCCGGGTAACAAAGTGAGCAAGCGCTGTGGCCACGTTTCCCGAGAGAACCCCTGCTTCTCGCACGTTCGCTCAAAGTTAACCAGGAACAAACCAATGTCCTCTCCAAGCTTAAACGGCCGCATCAGGTCCGTCATTTTGAACAATACGCGTTCTCCTGCACCGTGTGCCTGACTTCCATTACGAGCGCGTTCCATCTCTACCTCAAGACGCTTCATTTCCAAAGCGTGTTCGCGCTCTTCTTTTTTCTCTTGTTGCTCTCGCTCTTTCTGTTCTTTACGTTCACGCTCTTCTTTTTCTTTCTGTTCTTTAAGTTCGCGCTCTTCTTTTTCTTTTTGCTCTTTAAGTTCGCGCTCCTGTCTTTTTGACCTCTCCTCAATAGTCTCAAGGCATTCCGACAGCTCGTCATCCTCAGCCTCTAACTCAAGAATAGCCTTTAGCAGTTCAGGTTTTCTTAGTTTGTCTGAGACATCCAGACCCAACTCTCTTGCAAGCTCCAACAATTTCGGTTTGCGCAACGACTTCAAATCCATGGCTGCTCTGAATGCTGCTTTCTCTACTGCTTACTATTGTCTTGCCGCAAACTAACCCGGCAGCAACGACAACCACAATTACCAGCTCTGTTTCTAACACTAACAAAAGCCTGGCAAAGCTCAGAAGAAGAAAGTCCCGCACTCACCAAACCTCGCAGGCAGGAATTCCGCGCAGTCGTTCCGCTGCAGGCAACCAGTCGTCACACAGGGCTCGTTGCACTGCTCCCGGATCGTCGTTGAGCTGCTCAGCATACAGTCAACTGCATCTCTTTGCTGCTGGCCTCCGTTGTCGCGATCTCACCGCTGGCAGACAGTTGTTTGAAGTCGGAGGCGATCTCACCGCTGGCAACCAGATGTTTGGATCTGACTGCTGGTACGATCTGTTGGGAACTCGGCGCTGACGCCCGTGGTTGTACCTGGGTCGCAAGCCCCAAGGGTAGCGTTGGCCTGGCGGCCTGGGGTACAACTGGAAGCATCCGAAGGTCCCGGCAAAGCATGAGTCGACTGGTAACAACAAAACAACTTGTTTATTTTAACATCGCAAAGAGTTGGCGGTCAGGTTGACCGAAGTAGAGAGACGGGAGAGCACTTCACTCAACAGAAGAAATCGGAGCCCTCCTTTTGGCGTCCGGGGGCAGCTGTTTTTATACTCTCGCAGTTGAGGGCAAGAAGGAACCCCTCAAAAGACGAGCACGTGAATGTACAATGGGCTAATGGTGACGCACACTGTCGTAGCGATGCCGTAGCACCATGTCGAGCACGATCTCGTAGCACCCTGTCGTGGCGCTGCCGGTCGGACACAATGACTGTAATGAGAGGATGGTCCCTGCTTTGGCATCGCCTGTTTCGGGCACAATGACTGGAACGAGATCCCTGCTTTGGCATCGCCTGTTTCGGGCCCAATGACTGGAATGAGATCCCTGCTTTGGCATCGCCTGTTTCGGGCACAATGACTGGAATGCGAGGATGATCCCTAGGCGGTCGCATCGCCGCAGTCGCGCCTGGAAACACCTGGCGATGAGTGTTGCGGCGACGACGATCGGGCCAAAATGTCTGCCGCCCCGCCGCAGTCGCGCCGGCAAAACCACGTGTCGCAGGCGAAACGCAACACCACCTAACTTTCTGCCGTCCCCTGCTACGCTTCCGTTCCCTTGGAATCCAGTCCGTAGCCCTTAATGACCATAGGTTATCTTCCCTCATCATTACATGTCCTGCCCATGCCCATTTCTTTTTCTTGATTTCAACCAAAATGTCATTAACTCGCGTTTGTTGCCTCACGCAATCTCCTCTTTTCTTATTCCTTAACGTTACACCCATCATTCTTCTTTCCATAGCTCGTTGCATCGTCCTCAATTTAAGTAGAACCCTTTTCGTAAGCCTCCAGGTTTCTGCCCCGTACGTGAGTACTGGTAAGAATCAGCTGTTATACACTTTTCTCTTGAGGGATAATGGCAACCTGCTGTTCATGACCTGAGAATGTCTGCCAAAGGCACCCCAGCCCATTCTTATTCTTCTCATTATTTCAGTCTCATAATCCGGATCCGCTGTCACTACCTGCCCTAAGTAGATGTATTCCCTTACCCCTTCCAGTGCCTCGCTACCTATCGTAAACTGCTGTTCTCTTCCGAGACTGTTAAACATTACTTTAGTTTTCTGCAGATAAATTTTTAGACCCACCCTTCTGCTTTGCCTCTCCAGGTCAGTGAGCATGCATTGCAATTGGTCCCCTGAGTTACTAAGCAAGGCAATATCATCAGCGAATCACAAGTTACTAAGGTATTCTCCATTAACTCTTATCCCCAATTCTTCCCAATCCAGGTCTCTGAATACCCCCTGTAAACATGCTGTGAATAGCATTGGAGAGATCGTATCTCCCCGCCTGCCACCTTTCTTTATTGGGATTTTGTTGCTTTCTTTATGGAAGACTACGGTGGCTGTGGATCCGCTATAGATATCTTTCAGTATTTTTACATATGGCTCATCTACACCCTGATTCCGCAATGCCTCCATGACTGCTGAAGTTTCGACTGAATCAAACGCTTTCTCGTAATCAATGAAAGCTATATATAAGGGTTGGTTATATTCTGCACATTTCTCTATCACTTGATTGATAGTGTGAATATGGTCTATTGTTGAGTAGCCTTTACGGAATCCTGCCTGGTCCTTTGGTTCACGGAAGTCTAAGGTGTTCCTGATTCTATTTGCAATTACCTTAGTAAATACTTTGTAGGCAACGGACAGTAAGCTGATCGGTCTATAATTTTTCAAGTCAATTGGCGTCCCCTTTCTTATGGATTAGGATTATGTTAGCGTTTTTCCAAGATTCCGGTACGCTCGAAGTCATGAGGCATTGCGTATACAGGGTGGCCAGTTTTTCTAGAATAATCTGCCCACCATCCTTCAACAAATCTGCTGTTGCCTGATCCTCCCCAGCTGCCTTCCCCTTTTGCATAGCTCCCAAGGCTTTCTTTACTTCTTTCGGCGTTACTTGTGGTATTTCAAATTCCCTTAGACTCTCCCATAATCGTCGTGGGTGCCACTGGCACTGTATAAATCGCTATAGAACTCCTCAGCCACTTGAACTATCTCATCCATATTTGTAATGATATTGCCGGCTTTGTCTCTTAACGCATACATCTGATTCTTGCCAATTCCTAGTTTCTTCTTCCCTACTTTTAGGCGTCCTCCGTTCCCGAGAGCATGTTCAATTCTATCCATATTATACCTCTTTATGTCAGCTGTCTTGCGCTTGTTGATTAACTTCGAAAGTTCTGCCAGTTCTATTCTAGATGTAGGATTAGAGGCTTTCATACATTGGCGTTTCTTGATCAGATCTTTCGTCTCCTGCGATAGCTTAACCCGCCGTGGTTGCTCAGTGGCTATGGTGTTGGGCTGCTGAGCACGAGGTCGCGGGATCGTATCCCGGCCACGGCGGCCGCATTTCGATGGGGGCTAAATGCGAAAACACCCGTGTACTTAGATTTAGGTGCACGTTAAAGAACCCCAGGTGGTCAAAATTTCCGCAGTCCTCCACTACGGCTAATCCCACTAATCATAAAGTGGTTTTGGCACGTAAAACCCCTTAATGTAATGTAATGTAATGCGATAGCTTACTGGTATCCTGTCTAACGGAGCAACAACGGACTTCTACTGCGCACTACTTAATGATGCCCATAAGATTGTCGTCCATTGTTTCAACACTAAGGTACTCTTCCTGAGTTAAAGCCGAGTACCTGTTCTGAAGCTTGATCCGGAATTCCTCTATTTTCCCTCTTACCGCTAACTCATTGATCGGCTTCTTATGTACCAGTTTCTTCCGTTCCCTCCTCAGGTCTAGGCTAATTCGAGTTCTTATCATCCTATGGTCACTGCAGCGCACCTTGCCGAGCACGTCCACATCTTGTATGATGCCTGGGTTAGTGCAGAGCATTAAGTCTATTTCATTACTAGTCTCGCCATTCATGCTCCTCCACGTCCACTTTCGGCTAACCCGCTTGCGGAAAAAAGTATTCATTATCCGCATATTATTCTGCTCTGCAAAGTCAACTAATAATTCTCCCCCGCTATTTCTAGTGCCTATGCCATATTCCCCCACTGGCTTGTCTCCAGCCTGCTTCTTGCCTACCTTAGCATTGAAGTCGCCCATCAGTATAATGTATTTTGTTTCGACTTTACCCATCGCCGATTGCACATCTTCATAGAAGCTTTCGACTTCCTGGTCATCATGACTGGATGTAGGGGCGCAGACCTGTACGACCTTCAATTTGTACCTCTTATTAAGTTTCACAACAAGACCTGCCACCCTCTCGTTCATGCTATAGAATTCCTGTATGTTACCAGCTATATTCTTATTAATCAGGAATCCGACTCCTAGTTCTCGTCTCTCCGCTAAGCCACGGAAGCACAGGACGTACCCGCTTTTTAGCACTGTGTATGCCTCATTTGTCCTCCTAACTTCACTGAGCCCTATTATATCCCATTTACTGCCCTCTAATTCCTCCAATAGCACTGCTATACTCGCCTCACTAGATAACGTTCTAGCGTTAAACGTTGCCAGGTTCAGATTCCAATGGTGGCCTGTCCTGATCTTTAGGGCATCTTTAGCGGGCAAATTTTATATACGCATTTGCAGCTTACATGATATTGTCACAATATTTACAAGGCTTTTGCTATGGTCCTACTAGTGGTATACTTCAGAACGATGTATAGTACATCAGTGTTGTCCGCTTTAGATGTGTTATTAGAGGCACTGTACAGAACTGCGACACCTTTTGTCATTGCTGAGATAGACAGTTGTAAACTTAATACCCGAGTTTGTTGAAATATGGAATGCTCAGAATTTTTTCCAAAGAAAGGTGCCATATAGGCAGGTACGAAAAGCGCAGTTGTGTGGTAAATAAATTTCACCAGCGATAAAAGATAATATATTTCTTATTTTGCTCTGAGTGTCCCAAATAACAATAATCGTATAAATGTCACTTGCAAATCTTGTGTAAAGCCGCGGCAAAGTGGGGGTATGAAGCTTTATGTTGTGGCTAATTAACCTGGAATGTTGCATGGCCCTACTACGGCCCGATTATGAAGTACTCTGGCTAATGGAGTTCATCACCCTATAGTATGTGTGCCTTGGGTGTCCTTAAATTATTAGGTATTGCATGGATGTGAATAACAAAAATATCGTGCCCCCAAGGATTCTCCGTAATCGCCTCGCTCATTACATAGCGAGGGCCTCGAATTCGGCAGTCTCGATGCCGGGAGGTAGCATAGGAGAGTTACTATCTAGCTGCCTGCTCCTAATAATACCGTACCACGCAACACCTGCTGTTAAACGGGTATTCCGCGTCCGTCGCTTTGGCCATGAGTGGCTCTGCCTAACGCTCACATGGCGGCTCATGTATCACCACTTTTTAAAGTAATGGAAGGGTGGTGCAAAGCGCAAAGAATGTGGGTTCGAACCCCCTGCCCCCCCCCCCCCCCCCCGGCTGCAGTCAATTTTCGTCCGCTTTCATTATTTTTCCTGATCATTTCTACATTTCAATAAACATAACAATTAACTCTCCCCGTGCTTTCTTTCGCTTCCATTTGTCACTTTGTACGGTTCTGACTGGCAAAATGTTCAGCGCATCGGATCTGCTCATTTACCTGCCTCATTAGCGAGGCCGGCGCGATACATGGAACCGTAACTTGTTAGATGAAGGTTAGTCAAACGTCGTTCAAGGCAGCTGGACATTACGTTTAAATATGCCTTGAAGCCTTCACCACGCTTCGTCTTGCTTACCCACTGTGGAGCGCTGACCAGCCAGGTCTGAAACCGGCAAATCAGGCGCCGTGAGAGATATCTTGAGAGAGGGAGACGTACATCTTTCCGCCATGGAAATGTGCCGCTGCGGAGACTTTATCGGCGTTGGGCTGCTCATGACCCCAGGACCTTGCCGCTGTGGCAAACCGGATTCGTTTTAACGTTACCCTTTGAATGGTCATATTCAGTGCCACTTGTCGTCGACATATCCACCGCAATCAGCATCATCGCCAACGTGACGCTTCATTCGTGGCAACACATTTTATCGATCGAAAACGCTAAATTTACGGGAACTTTGCTCTTCACAAGACCTAATAACGCGCACACTCTTAGCGCAATCTGACTACACAGACAGGATTCGGGTGTTTTTCACTTACGGGACTCGTAGCGTCCTTGCCTTGGTGCCTGCAAAAATGCGATTCGCGGCCGGTTAATGCATGACGTCGATCGCGAGGCACACATTTGTCAGTTACAACACTATGAAACAAAATGACAATATTATTGTTCTCGCACATTTGTTACCTCATGCGGGAAGTGACTATGGCGGTTTCAGAGGAGCCGTATAGCACGTGCAGTGAGCGCTTGAAAGAGGGGAACAGTTATACTAACCAAAATGAACTAATTAATTGTTGCCCGATGACAAGTTACTGGAAATTAGTTGTAAGAGACTAATCTAAAATTAATGATTTGCCCTAGTCGATGTAAGGTACTGGGGTAAGAGGTTTCTTTTATGTCGCATCTAGCTGATGGCCTTTTTCGTTGCGAATCACGTGATGCGCACAGTGTACATATGCTTAAATTTTTTTACCCTTCTTTCAATGAACTTCCAGTTCCCAATACACGGCCGTGTTTGTCGTTTCGCTTCGTCCTATATCCTTTGCGCTGCCCCTAATCATGAGAGTAAATAAGATTATTGCGCTCTTCATTTTCAAAGATAACATTTAGCATCTACAACTATTCGTGTGCGTGTGTTTTTTTTTTTTTTGTACTGTCCAAGGCCATGAACAAAGTGGGAGAACAGAACATGTTCTAGCCTTAATGCGCTTCGCTGGCATCATTCACGTGACACAAGCGTAGCTGAGCAATTCAAGAAGCACCGAATGTGCTACCGCGATAAGTCACGTATCCAACCAGTCTTGTGCTCATGAGAAAGAAGAATGCCGCAGCCATACGGAGACACCACAGCTGGCGTTGCGTTTCATCATCACTGGTTCCATGCGGACTGTTCGAGAACAACCGCTTGTTGGAGAAAGGCTTGCGTTTCCAGCCTTATCCTTATCCAGTCTTATCTGCAATTCTGTGTTATGCGAGCAGATTTTTCTAATCTCACCTGCTTCCTTGAATAATTTATTCAAGGAGATTAAATTCAATTTATTTCAACTCCAGTCACACCATTTGATGATCTGGCATCCTCGACTTAGCCATTCCGTCACCCGAATACACCACCGTTTATCTGCCTTAGCCAGTACAAGACCTTCGCAACGTAATTATTTCCTCTTACTATATTAAGAGGAAGGAAAGACAATGTAATATTATGGTGGCAATAATATAAAGACTTACATTATTATATTTAACTACAAAATCAGTTAAACTTATTCGACCTCAATTTCATAGCACCGTATTCGTGTCGGCCATTTTTCGTTCCATCGCTCGTTACGTGGTCCTTGGCTTTCTCGCGAGCTGATTTGTTATCCTTCATGCTTCAGCTCCATATATCCTGGTACTAGTACAACGCACTGAGTGTATACTTTTCAATTCAGGGGCATATCGGTAAGCATATATTCATGGCCGGAGAATGCCTGCCATATGTCTGCCCATCACGCCCCTTCAACGCTACCGAGGGATGAGGATTGGTAATTTCCACTTGTGGCGGAACGCATTACAGATTGCGGAATAGCGTAAGATATCGACGGCAACTGCAGCTTTGGCATAGCGCACCTCCGTGACTGGTTCTTCTTCCACAAAGAGTTCAAAGATGTCCTTACAGCCAAGCTGTTAAGGGGAGTTACGCAATGCTTCTCGCGCGGTGACGGTGAAAAACCGGTGCAAATTGTTAAAGAGCCAGCAACGCAGCTTGCTTCGCACACCCAGAAGAGGTCGCACGATGAGACCGTGGCGATGGCAACGTGCAGCTAAACTGCGGCGTCGGTACGCACCCGGCTCATCATACAGTAACAATGGAATATGTTGCCGGGCTAATAGGTTCATTCTTGTGTAGAATTCTAAGCCCACACTTGAGACTGGACAGTCAGGACAGACAAGGAACAGGGCGCTAACTGGTAACTGAATTTCATTGGAAGACATACATACATACATACATACATACATACATACATACATGCATGCATACATACATACATACATACATACATACATACATACATACATACATACATACATACATACATACATACATACATACATACATACATAAATACATACATACATACATACATACATACATACATACATACATACATACATACATACATACATACATACATACATACATACATACATACATACATACATGCATACATACATACATACATACATACATACATGCATGCACACATACATACATATATGCATACATACATACATACATACATACGTACATACGTACATGCATGCATGCATGCATGTATACATACATACATACATACATACATACGTACATACGTACATGCATGCATGCATGCATGTATACATACATACATACATACATACATACATACATACATACATACATACATACATACATACATACATACATACATACATACATACATACATACATACATACTTATACCCGCCGTGGTGGCTCAGTGGCTATGGTGTTGGGCTGCTGAGCACGAGGTCGCGGGATCGAATCCCGGCCACGGCGGCCGCATTTCGATGGGGGCGAAATGCGAAAACACCCGTGTGCTTAGATTTAGGTGCACGTTAAAGAACCCCAGGTGGTCAAAATTTCCGGAGTCCTCCACTACGGCGTGCCTCATAATCAGAAAGTGGTTTTGGCACGTAAAACCCCAAATATTATTATTATACATACATGCACAAGGAACGTGTGTACATATGCACAAGGCACGTGCGCAGACCGAACCACGCATAAAAGGCCACACATATCGTATCATCTTGACGAACGTTCTATAACACTACATATCAGTCTTTCAAAAAATATTTCTTTGCCACGAGGCAATATCGAGGTAGTGTTCCTTACACATGTCTTATTCTCTTTATTGCTGGTATGCCATACGCTTCCTTGGGCTGTTGCGCATCTCCGCTCTTGTCCAGAATTCGCATGCTAAATAGTAACGGGCCTCACGGGAACAGGACCAGGCTTCACTATACACTTGCGTTGGACATAACGCTGGCTTCATAATGACTAAGCTATAGTGATTACCAAGGTATAACGAATAATTTGAAGTGGCTCGAGTACAGCGAAGGAATTGCATTGGATATACTATTAAAGCCTTCGGAATGTCTCGGTTAGATTTGGGGAAGCGGCAAAGCAGACTCATAGGAATTTCGAAGCGTGTGAGAACTCTACGATGGCAGCTTCGCCGTCTCGGACGTGCGAGTTGCTCGGATCGGCAAACATCTGCGAGCCAAGTTTTACTTATATTGCGCCATTGTTCAAGCGGGAGAGAGAGAAAAAAAAAAGAAAAGAAATCGCTATGCGACAACGAACGTTGCTGCCGACCCCATTGCTACAGTTCGGCGAGTTCCAGTTGCCACCTAAGTCGCCAGATAGAGTCACCAACGCTGCGGCTCCAAGGCTTAAACCCAGCGATGACGTAGACGCAATATCGAGCCAGCAGCGATGAATACCTCGAGTTAAGTAAAGATCACCCGCCGTGGTTGCTCAGTGGCTATGGTGTTGGGCTGCTGAGCACGAGGTCGCGAGATCGAATCCCGGCCACGGTGGCCGCATTTCGATGGGGGCGAAACGCGAAAACACCCACGTGCTTAGATTTAGGTGCACGTTAAAGAACCCCAGGTGGTCAAAATTTCCGGAGTCCTCCACTACGGCGTGCCTCATAATCAGAAAGTGGTTTTGGCACGCAAAACCCCAAATATTATTATTATTAAGTAAAGATCAACAAGGCGCGGGTGGGTCTACCTGGGAGAAGCAGATTCCGACGCCGTCAAGCGACTCGTGCGTGCCTGCCTCGGGGAGCCGCTGGAGGCCGCAGTCTGTCGTCCGGCGGTCGAAGTCCGCCGAAGTACGGCGCCGATCGTGTTTGTGACGCTTGCGAGTTTGTCGGCGATGCTGCCTCTTGACGAACGAGAGCCGCGACTTCGAGTGGACCTTCTATGGTTAAAAAAAAAGTGAAAGGTGTGTCAATAGGTCAATAGGTGTTTAGTTCATAGCCCTAAAGTTCTGCCCAAATAAGCCGATTCGATGCACTGCTAGACATACAAATGCTCGTGACAACGGAAACTGCGAGAACACATCCAAGCGAACAGAGACCACTGAAGGCCGCATCGCGATGGCCGCGTGAAGCATCACGCCTCGTTCGCGTCACAGATCGCGCGTGAGCCTCACCTCGACAAAAAAATATTCAAGCTTAACATTAAAATTCTGCTTCCCAAAGAAAGGTTTAACTCGGCTTCCCTTCATATTCGACAAATATGATTCGAATGTTATGTTATTATTGCAGATAATGTGATATGAATATGATTGATATGACTGATTATATGATACGGCTACGATAAATATTATCATAGGTGGGCGGGTGTTGCATCAATTTGATTATCGCACAAAGAGTTGCTTCACCTGAACGCGAATGCGCGCAGATGAGCTGTGAGAGCGCTCCTTGTATAAAACAGTGGCGTTCTTCCGGATTTAACATTGTTGAAAGTGGCGCTCTGTAGGTGTGTTTCCCCCCGTGTCCGTCGCCGTCTTCGCGCCTTTCACAGCAGGTCATTCGAATAGCTTCAGTGGTTGTTCGACGAGGGCATTTTGGCGTTTCATGTACACTTCAATAAGGAAAACCCGAGTCGGCGACGAACTAAAGCTTCATTTCAAGATTGGACATTTCTTGCGAGGCGTCTTGAGAATGAGTTGAGAATACGATCTTAACCGTAGTACTGGCGCAATTGCTGTTCACACCAACCTTGAAGGCGACGTATCCTTGTGGCGAATAGCTGTAGTTGCCTCGATTTCCCACAGCTCCTTATCCTCTTCCACGATGCTTCCTCGCTGATGACTAACACTGCGCACAGGTCACACACATGTGGAGCCTTTGCTACGATCTGGCATCGGCCGCCGTTACGGCAATTTGAGGAATGCATAAGCTGTTACGCTGCGTTGCATACTGGGTGCACTTTTGAAGTAGCTTAGTTTCTACGAGACAAATGCGTGGCTTCAAAGGGTAAAGTTATTATTACGATCTTAATTATCGCGAACACTGTCACGTTGGTTTTCGTAGTCGTCACAGGCTTTCATAGTTCGCTTACGCATGCGCGGCTTTTTTATCACGCTTCTGCTATGGCGTTATTACGCGCTGACGAGATACCAAATAACGCATGATCCTTGAACGTCGTGGTTTTTTTGTTTTTTCCAGAACGAAGAGCCCATCGCATCTACGTTCTTGTGCACGCTAATCGGTGATTGTGGCACGTTCCAGAATATATACTTCGTCACCGCGAGTGCATCTAAATTATATTACGATAAATTCACAGAAAAGAAGGGCAAGCACAATAAGCGGAATTTGATTCGACGCACGCAGGCCAAACTTGTTGCTATCACCGCTGCCGCGAGATTTAGTTTACGAGGAACAAGTTTGCGCAATAATCCTGTTCACAGAGTCTCTGTTTGTCTGCCTCCCCCTGCCTGTTCCTCGCAACATGTGCAGGCCTTTCTCCCGCGTGTAGCCTCTCGCACGTGGTGGCAACTATACTTCCTGAGCCACTTCGAAACCACGGCGAAATTCAAATGTAAGAAAATGTATCTACCGTTTGTTTATACGTATGTTTCTCTCTATTTTTGTTGCGGACAAGTGCTGCAGCTGCATGTTTTCGTGTCCTAATTCACCAGTCATGTACGCAATGTATTTGTACGTGTTTAACTTTCAGTGCTCGCATATTACCTTGCACATGTTTGCATTCTTTCCCGAATTAAGTTTCCCTGTGCGCATTGTAGCGACGTTTTGACATATTTGTCGCGCCTTCTATGTACATTTTCTTTTTTTGTATTGATATTGTTACTGCCAACTGCATGGGTGCCGGGGCCTCGTCAGGCCTTACCGCCTTTTGTCCCGGTCCCCTCTTTTCCTTGAAAAGAAGAATAAACTTCACTTCACTTCACTTCTCTCTTTCACGAGAGGCCGCTCGGCCGCTCAAGCTGCGGAGTTTCTCAGTTGGAAACGTAGTCTTTGCTCTGTCAGCTTCCTTCAGCAAAAAAAAAAAAAAAAGAAAGAGAATTTCTCCGATGTTCGTCACCGCTATAAGATCTTTTTGTCGAGCGTTCCCTTTCCCGTAGATAAACTAGCAATCTTATTTAAGCGTTCTAAGCGATTCTCCTTGTTCTGAGAAATCAACGCACAGAGCGAGGATGCAAACACACAGATCCAAGCCACGCGCATTAAATACGGCCGTGTTTCTGTTAGCGCTACTAAGTCATTATGCGCATGCAGACGGAAGGGCTGCATAGATAATAATTAAACACGTGGTGCTGATACGTACATCATTTCAATTGATGGAAGCTTTTGAGAAAGGGTCATAGGATAAGTGCTAAAGGCCAACGGCCACAAAATTTTTGATAGTTCTCATAAAAACGCGTAAATACGAAGACGAAAAAAAAACGCATACGACAGGACTGGCCAGTCCTGCCGTATGTGTTCCTTTCGTCTTTAATTGTCTTTAGCGCGTTTTTTATGAAAACTGTCAAGATGGACAAACTCGTCCAAACGTATTGTTGATTCTTCAGACCACCGAGAAAGCCTACGCCACGATATTTTACATGTATAAAAGCCTCCGTGCAAAATGTGATGTTTGAAATACGAACGGAAGCTGCAAGAAAGGCTCCAGAAAGTTGCATTTTTTATGCGAATACTGAAAAAAAGAAAATTGCGGCTGAAGGCATCTCACGACGATTGTCGACGGTAACGCGTTAGCATTGGATCAATATAGCCACGCAGCGTATTGCCATGTGGGAACGAATTATGCATGAGGCGTGTACTGCAGGGGCACTCCTTATTTGCGCTTTTTTTTTAATTGCGCTTCCTTAAGAGGAAGCTTTAGCTTGGGCGCTCCTATCTAAATACATGTGAAAGGAGAACTCGTTTTCCTCGGCAACCTCTGTACCAAATTTGGCGAGGTTTGTTCCATTTAAAAGAAAAACTTAAGATCTAGTGACTGGTGGTTTCGAATTTTTTATTCAGGTCGTCAATTTTTATTAAAAATTGGCAAAAATCGAAAATTTTTAGCAAACGAAACTATCATGTTCACAACTCTGGAACTCAGCAATGAAAAATGATATCACGTACAGTTCTGTGAATTGAATCTAATAGTAAATCTAAAGCGGACAAAATTGATATGTTGCACAAGATTGTCAAAGAATTTAGTAACATGGAAATGCGGCTTTTGCAGAACCCTTGTAAACAAGGTAACAAATTCACGTAAAATCTAAAATGACACATTGAATTTGTCCCCTTTCAATGATCTAATGGATGCCATTCACAGAATCGCGATATCAGTTCTTGATGCAGAGCTATGACTTTGTAAACTTCGTGCTTCGATTTCTTTCGAACCTTCGAATTTCTGAAAATCCTTTTACCAAACTTCAGACCCTAAAGCGAAATTCCGCTTATAACAGTCACTATAATTTAACTTTCTCTCTCCAATACAACGAATTTCATTAAAATCGGTCCAGGGGTTATTTCAGAAAAGTGTTTTTGCATTTTACATGTATTTGAATAGGCCGCGTCGGAGTTGGGCCCAAGCTAAAGCTTGGTCTTAAGAGGAAGCTTTAGCTCGGGCCCAACTCCGACGCGGCCTATTCAAATACATGTAAAACGCAAAAACGTTTTTATGAGATAACCCCTAGACCGATTTTGATGAAATTTGTTGCATTTGAAAGAGAAACTTAAATTCTAGTGACTGTTGGAAGCGGAATTTCGATTTAGGGCTTGAATTTCCCTAAAACGATTTTCAAATATTTGACCGTTTGAAAAAAATAGAAGCACGAAGTTTACAAATTGATAGCTATGCATCAAGAACTGATATCGCGGTTCTGTAAACGGCATCCATTAGATCATTCAAAGCGGACAAATTCAATATGTCATTTTACATCTTACATGAATTTGTTACGTTGGTTACAATGGTTTTACAAAAGTTGCATTTCTCTATGATTAAATTTTTTTGTATTCATGTGTAACATATCAATTTTGTCCGCTATGGATGTACTTTTAGATGCAATTCACAGAATTGTATTATAATCTTTAGTGGTTGAGTTACAGAGTTGTAAACTTGATAGTTTCGTTTTCTGAAAATTTCCGATTTTTGCCAATTTTTTATAAAAGATTGACGACCTAACTCAAAAATTCGAAACCAACAGTCACTAGATTTTAAGTTTTTCTTTTAAATGCAACAAACCTCGTCAAATTTGGTGCAGTGGTTGCCGAGAAAAACGAATTCTCCTTTTACATGTATTTAGATAGGTGCACTCGAGCTAAAGCTTCCTCTTAAGAGGAAGCTTTAGCTCGGGCCAAACTCCGACGCGGTCTGTTCAAATACATGTAACACGCAAAAAGAAAAAAAACGTTTTTCTGAGCTTAGACGTGTAGCGACCACACTCGTTTAGAGAAAAACATGTCGAGCAACACATCGGGCAACTCGTAAGAAATAAATTTATCTTCTGGTGCGGAACCCGCTGCCCAGTGTGGATAGACCTCGCCTGCCGTAGTCAAACTTCAGTTAGCCCACCCGTCTGGATCCACGTACCCTTCTCACTAGGGGATTACGGTTTTGCGCACCCAAAGTTGGGGGACACAAACCACCGAGCTTACAGAAAAAAAAGACCGCTAGTATAAAAATAAACGTAAAATGAGTAGCAATGAACGCAAGTAAAACAAATGGGTCTCTCAGCACGCAAAGGCGCTTGGTTTGGCTATTTCCAGAACTCAGTGGCGGAACAGCTGCGCCAGATTGCGCCGAGAGCGGGCCTAGCTGTGCGCCGAAACTGTATTTTAGTGGCAAATTGCGCCGAACGTGCATCAAAGTATGCATAACTTCGCCTTCCGTCGACGGTTCGCAGCTAGCAAAACTGAAATCAAAACCATCAGCATGCTATCATCATTATCATAGAAAAGAGAGACCCGCCTATAGAGACTGGGCCTGTCGAAGTCGTCCGGTTCGTCATTCGCACTTGCGGGCGCTTTATTTTCGGTGTTCATCGAACCTGCGCGCTACTGCAGTTTGTCGAAGGAGGATGTCACATTCTAGGATGCTTTAGGTAAGCTTTTTTCAATATTTACGGGTGATAGCGGGGCTTTGCGAAATGCCGCTGCGATCGGAACCGCACGTGGTGCATAGTTAAGAATGGCATTAGCGAATGAGGTCGAATGTGGTGCACGGCGAGAGCCTCCACTTCGGTGGGTTCCGCCATGTTGGTTGACGCAAAACTTTTGCGTCGAGTTTGGGTCGCTGCTCTATTTCTGTGGAATAGCGTTGCCGATGGAAAAGCAAAAGCTTATTTGCGTCTCGCGCATGCGCAGCGGCGCTGACGCTGCCCTTTTTTTTTTTTTTGCGGCCGCATAACCATGGTGGCCCCTATTCGACAACTCCCTAATGTGCATGTCATGACATGAGTATATTGCATGAAGTCGTGTTCAGTGCAGGCGCGCACACTCGATCGGTCTCGCGGTGAACCTTTGCCCACAAGCCGCGACTGCGGCACTGTGTTGCATCCTGGGTTAACAAACGTTTGTTGACGATCTGTCTGTGATGCCTTCTCGGCGCCGTATCGACGAACCCGTACGTAGCGCCCTTTGTGCGGCGTGGCTGGCATCGCGTCCTTTCCTGCCCGCGCTTGCATGCAGGGTATGCCTCCCGCAAACCCGTCTATGCAACATATCAGTTATATCAGTTAAAGTTTGCGTGGTATATGGTAAGCTTACGTGTGTAGGAACCTGCGCCAAATATGCTTGCTGCTGTGCCAAATCGGCATCTTGCCTGCGCCACAACCTGTGCCGAAAGGTGAAATGGCTGTTCCATCACTGACACTCTATACTATCAGAATGGCAAAGACAGGACGGCGAGATGGGCGACTGATGTAGCCGCAACGACAAAGGCATAAAAATCAATTGACGTGTCAAAAAAAAAAAAAGAAAAAGAACAGACAGCGCGCTCAGGATGGAAGCTTTGTTTTAAAAAAATTGTGGAGTTTTACGTGCCAAAACCACTTTCTGATTATGAGGCGCGCCGCAGCGGAGGACTCCGGAGATTTCAACCACCCGGGTATCTTAACCTGCACCTAAATCTAAGCACACGGGTGTTTTCGCATTTCACCCCCATCGAAATGCGGCCGCCGTGGCCGGGATTCGATACCGCCTCCTCGTGCTCAGCAGCCCAACACCATAGCCACTGAGCAACCATGGCGGGTGGGAAGATTTGCTCTGCTCATTAAAGTGGCGAGTTGAAGATTGCGCTCATAAAGAGGGCACGACCAACCGATGTGCTTCGGCTTCTTCGTTGAGGTTCACGACGGCCTTGGCCAGCTGATCGAAAAGCTTGTCCGTGCGCGCGCCCTCCACGGCCGGCGTGGCGTTGCCACTTATCAGGAGCGGTAGCGGGAGCCAGTCGCGGCTGTCACTGAAGAATGAACGACAAGAAAAGGTAAATAAGTGCTCGCCACGCTACGCTTACAGACACCTAAACGTATACCACGTGGTACAAGAGTAACAGGAAGAAAAAAAAAAAGAGTCAAAGAAAAAGACAAGTAGGGAACGAAGCAATCGCGATTTGGTTTTCACAGACGTTAAAATATAAATTTTACATTCTAAAGCAACACCGGGCTGTGAGAGACGACCTAGCGCTGCGGATGACTTCTGACCACGTGGGGGTCTTTCGCGTTCACCTCATTTAAATGCATGAGGTCTTTTTTTTTTTTTTTCATCTCGCCCCTATAATAAATCTTGTCGCAGCGGCAGGGTATCAAACGCTCGACCTCGTGCTCAGCCTCAAAACGCCATTGCGAGTTAGTCACCGCAGTGGACGAGCCTTAAGTCGCTGTGCGGATAACTCTACACAAGCTACACCACAACAGATCAGCTGCGAGTCTCAAAGCATCGACGATGATGTTCCCCTCGGCGCAGTGTCACCATTTACGCTGCGCCTCAAGTCCGCATTATACGACCAACTGTTCGAGTTTACCGATTCTGTCAGAGGAGTCTCGCGAATTTAGATGGCGGCGGGAGGATAGCTTACGGCTCCTTGTAGCGCTCCATGATCGTCCTGTCGAGCTCACTCTCGTGGACACAGCTGAGCACCTTCTCGAGAGCCATCACGAAGAGCAGGGCCACCACGCCCTCGTGTACGAACAGCGCCAGCACGTACGTCACGCACGCCACGCCCACGAACAGCGGACGAACCTGAGTAAGCACGCGGGTGTAGAGGGCGACGTCATCTGTCTTTGCAGCTAATACACGGATAATTTAAATAACATCTCAGGGTACCATGGATAAATTTTAATTAAAAATGCGTTGGAATTCTAGGCATCGCACACTGAATGAACGTATGAAAGTAATGAAGTGGCGCAAAATCATTCCTAATAGACAATGAAGGGAAACACAAAATTAGTTTAGTATTTGGGTTATTGAAAAACCTATCAAGCATACCAAGCATAAAAGTAAAAAAAAAAAAAACCTAGAACATTAAGAAAGTCGCGAAGCAACTTTAATATCGTACTCAAATATCTCACGTGTTTCCAAACCAGGATACTTGATAAGAGTCATTACGCAAGCGAAGCCTGTGGTATGGTTGCTACAACTTAAGGAAGAAATGTGCCAATACTCGTTTCAGGGTTCTCTTTGGCGTCACTCTAAATCTAACGTTGGCGAACGAATTGACGCAAGCTAAGACGACCGCAATAAGGGAGGAAACGCACGAGACGCGCGCTATACTACCAACTAAACTATATTATCAGAAGGCAAAAAAAAAAGGGGGGGATTTTACGTGCCAAATCACGATCGCATTATGAGGCATGCGCACCGTAGTGAAGGAGTTCTAAATAATTTTACCCAGCTCGGGTTCTTTAACGTGCGTCTAAAGCACGGTACGCGGGCGTTTCTGCATCACGTCGCCCCGGCGAAATGCGGCCGCTGAGGCCAATATCTGATCCCGCGGCATCGTACTTAGCAGCGCAACGGAAGACACAAACACATATACAGAAAATGGCAAGGTGCTCAGAATGATCCAGGCCCGTCGTAGTTCTGGAAAGATTCTGAGCACGTATTCACTAAGCGCTGTGTACGCTGGACCAGTTCGCGAAAACGGGAGCCGAGGAAACGCGCGATACCAGGCATAACATTTACAGAGGCACGTGGGCATTTCTAAGGAGTTCACGCACGAACAAAAAACAATTGCGAATTCGGCTCCAGTTACGCAACATCGAAACTTCGTCAAAACAATCTCATTGCCGCCTTTTTTTTTTTTAACGAAGTCCGTCCCCGCTGCGTAGCGTGGCAGAAACGTTGCTGACACCACAGTGCTCAGCGACCGCTCTGCTAATCTCAAATGCTTCCATCGGATCGCGCCAAAGCGGTCGAAATTTCCCTCCCGAGAATTTGTGATGACGTTTGTGCGAACGTGAACGCCTATCATGGGCGAGTTTCCTATTTTTGCCCTCGTCGAAGTCCGCGCTATTTATTCTCATCTCGCCCGTATACGATATCCAGCCGCAGTGGCAGGGTATCGAACGCTCGCCCTCGTGCTCAGCCTCAAAACGTCATTGCAAGTTAGTCACCTCGGTGGGTGAACGCTATATGCATAATCCTTCACAAGCTACACTAACAGATCAGCTGCGAGTCTGCAAGCATTGTTGACATCAAAGTGTTCAGCCCATCAACATGTTCTTGTGGTTGGTCTAGGCTACAGGCACTGATGAATTGACCTCTTCTGCATTAGATGGAATCTTAATGCAAGGTATGCAGTAAGCTACTGGAATGATTTACTTTAAAAGACGTGCACGTATAAAAGAATAAGCTAGCTAAGTGTAAATCTTACTAATCTTTTCCTCACCACTTTTTTATTAAACCAAATTGAAGTGATAAAAAGGTGCTTTTTCTTTCTTCTACCTTTTCGAAGTTAAGTTACCACAGCGTCTTGCTTTTGCAGTGTTGTATGTTTTTGTAATGATACCTACGAACCAAAATATGGCTACGACAGTTCGTAAGAAATAATGCGTTACAAAGGATCGCTGGTATACAAACAACAAAATTCACAGCATTCGAAGCAAGCGTGCACCTGCAATCCAAAACGGCTGCAAAGCTTGAAGCTTATCCTCGGCACCAGGTTACCCGTCGTGTGCAGAGCCGTCAGGAAAACCAGGAGAGCGGTCACCTCGAGCGACCTGCTCTGCAGGAATGCAAGCAAGAGAGTTTACACGAAAGTGCTCACTTTAAGCGATGGTTGGTTGAACAGTGGTCGAACAAGACAAGCGCATCAGCGTGTAACTTCCCTCCCTGAGAGTTCCAGTGAAATACTTCTCTCGGACTTCCTTTATTCGGCCACTGTTCATCGCTTCCTCTGCAATAGTAACATATAGAGCGTGCTCCTCTTTGCTCTTGGAGCAAAGTCATAGCTTGATGAGCAAACGTTGCTCCACAACAGGAAAATTAGAGGATCCTGTGCATATCATATCCAGAAATATTGGACGTTTCTCCTTGCACAACTTGTTCAACTTGACCGCAACAAACTAATGTGACTCCAGGGGCAACATTTTCAGAAATTACATTTCAAGCCGTCTGACGAGTTCGAACTAGTTTTTGTTATCAATGTCGAGAGGGTGCATTAGGACGGCAAGCTGGGCCAGTTGGTTGGGATTCATGGTAAGGGTTGTAACAGCGCGCCCAAGACAAAGACAACAGAGGGAACAAAACGACGACACGGCGCGGACTCTCAACTGATTTTTTATTGAAGATATGACTAACATATATATCGGTGCCGTTTGATAACTATGACATGCACAAGATACAGATATGCGTCGAGGCAACTGTGACAAACTGGCGCATATTCAAAATTGGCATAGGTAAGGCAGTTCCTTGTCATGAAGTGTGATAGACGGTTCACTGATACACGCTTTGTCCCTAATCTTTTTATTGTGAGCTTCGGCGATTTCCCTTGTCAATTGGCTTACGTGTTTAAAAATGACACTAGATTTTTTTTTAATTCAGGGCGACAACCGAATGACTTGCAATGCTCCGGGAGATGAAGTGGCGCAACCCCTTGAAGAGATAGCTCATGCTCCCGAAGTCGAACATTCATACATCGCTTCGTTTGTCCCACGTACTCTCGACCACAAGATAATGGAATGGCACGCACAACCTGCTTAGCACAATTGATGTACCTGTTCACATGTTTGACAGTACATTTTCCCTTCACTTGCTTCTCCTTTAGCAAATTATCAAGTAACGGGCATATGCGGCCTATCTTATGTTTCGCAGAAAAACGAACATCAATGTTGTACCTTGAACCAACATTCTTAAGCCGGTGCGCTAGCTTGTGTACATACGGTACAACTGCGTTTTTTTTCTTTTTTCTTCTAATTTAGTTTGAATACCTTGGTCATTTATGCTAGCTAGCTAGCGCACGGGCTTAAGTACGTTGGTTCAAGGTACAACATTGATGTTCGTTTTTCTGCGAAACATAACATGGGCTGCATATGCCTGTTACTTGCTAATTTGCTGAAGGAAAAGCAAGTGAAGGGAAAATTCACTGTCAAACATGTGAACAGGTACATCAATCGTGCTAAGCAGGTTGTGCGTGCCATTCCAGTATCTTGTGGTCGAGAGTACGTGGGACAAACGAAGCGATGTGTGAATGTTCGACTTCGGGAGCATGAGCTATCTCTTCAAGGGGTAGCGCCACTTCATCTCCCGGAGCACTGCAAGTCGTGCGGTTGTCGCCCTGAATTAAAAAAAAAACTAGTGTCATTTGTAAACACGTAAGCCAGTTGACAAGGGAAATCGCCGAAGCTCACAATAAAAAGATTAGGGACAAAGCGTGTGTCAGTGAACCGTCTATCCCACTTCCTGACAAGGAACTGCCTTACCTATGCCAATTTTGAATATGCGTCAGTTTGTCCCAGTTGCCTCGACGCATATCTGTATCTTGTGCATGTCATAGTTATCAAACGGCACCGATATATATGTTAGACATACCTTCAATAAAAAATCAGTTGAGAGTCAGCGCCGTGTCGCTGTTTTGTTCCTTCTGTTGTCCTTGTCTTGGGTGCGCTGTTACAACCCTTACCATGAATCGAGAGGGTGCTTCCTTCTAATACCACGCACATTTACGGCACTTGGTCGGCACTTAACATAGCAGTGTTTTGGTCAGGACCGATGCACTGCTGTAGCACACAGTGCCGCGTAAGCCCCGTAAATGCACATATTATTAAAAGGAAGTACCCTAAGCTGGGAGTTTTACGTGCCGCAACCACGATCTGATTATAAGCCACGCCGTATGTGGGGGACGGTGGAAAAATTTTCGCCACCTGGGGTGCATGGTACACGAGCGTTCTTGAATTTCACCCCGATCGAAATGCAGCCGCCGCGGTCGTGATTTGATTCCGCGATATCGTGCTTAGCAGCGCAATGCCAAAGCCACTAGGCAACCACGCCGGGTAGGAAGTGCCTTCTCGACGTTGCTATTTGAAGCTTGCCGAAGGGGCAATGTCCAAAATTCCCAGGTATGACTGCGATTGGATCTCGCCGCAATAGCAAGACGAAGATGCTAGGCTAACGTACTCGGAACTGAACTCTATATTCGCATTATTCTAGTCCCTCGTCATTTAAGATTAAGGAATAAAGGGGATTGACCTTTAATAACAACCGTATGAACCGAACAGAGAACGAAGCCAAGAAGAGTTTCGAACAACGTAAGTGCTTTTTATTTGAAAAGTTGCAATAATTAAGCGTTAAGTTTGCGATGTGCCTGATATTCTCAATGAAGGGAAATGAAAATAAATGAAAAGACAGCTTGCCGCCTGTGGAAACCGGACGCGCAATACCGGCATTACGCGTACGATGTTCTAGCGATTGAACTATACGGCCACCGCCGTTTCTCCTTCCGCTTTCTTGGACGTGTGCCTGTGTGTACTAAAGAAATCTAACCCTGAGGCAGCACCCCTACGGCAGTATAGTGGCGAATGTTCAACATCCAACTGACCACCGTCGTCATGTGCTACGCACCGCATCTTAGGCTTCACGCGGTTGTTACTAAACGCCGTGCCTTTCGACTCCCCCCCTACTTCATCTCACTGGTGACAATCACGTGCCAATCAGATTTCGGGAATCAGCTTTTTTTTTTTTGTCATTGCGTGCACCGTGACGACGTAGCCGCCTCGCACTCAAATCTCGCCGACCACAGGGTTTGGAGAACGTGCTTACTGCGAAGAAGTAGGCCGCCGTCTCGTCGGCGCTCAGGATCTGCAGCGCCGGCAAAGTTAGGACGGGGGCGAAAGCCGCCACGCAGCGCGGAACTGACGACGTGAGCCACCAGCACAGCGTCAGCAGTATGGCGTACAGGCAGAGGCTCGGCTGCGAAAAGAAGTGTACAGGCCCAGCCTGTCAGATTGCCCATGCTTCAGGACGCGTACAAGATGGCGGCCCTCAGTTCACACCATAGAGTTTCTCACTATAACACCTAGAGGGTAATCTGGCGCCACCGTCTATGGGAGTTTCTTAAGGGGGCACCGTGCCGTCATGGGAATGACGGTATATGTGCCTGCGAGGCTCGTGTTGGCTGGTGTTGTAAGAGGCTTCGTCTAAAACGTGGATATGGCTACATAAATAACGCGTTCTCAAAGTAAAATCTTCATAAAATGTTTCCATTCACGCATATTACATTTTTACTCACCCACGATGCATGACCAAGCGAAGAAAAGCATGAACAGAGGACCAACTGTTTCAAAGCGAGCGCGAACCTTGTCGTCTGTCCTCCAACTTTAGCGGCCCGCTGATACTTTTTACGTAACATGTAGTCGTACACACAATAACAAGTTCTTATAGTTAAGCAAAACATGTTTTCGTGTAATAATAAAGCTAAAACAGCTTTTTACGTGCTGTTTTAGTAGAAAATGAATCATTGTGACACACGGGACGGTACTTGCCAAGCGCGTCTTCAAGGTGTCTTGTCTCTACGAGAACGATGCCAATCCGAATCCACAATATACCGGCATTCCCATGCATACCACAGCGCAGCAGCGCCAGATTTTCCTCTAGGTAATGTTGTGAGAAACTCTATGGTTCACACCTTCAGAGCCAAAGCAGCGCCTCCTCTATTTTTTCAATGCCCGTCAGAAAGGGTACTGAACAAAGGGAGCGCGCGGGACGCCACGTTTCGCACGCTGGCCGCAGTGCGGCGTTGCTGGCTCACACTATCGCGAGTACAGGCAAGCGCAGGGCAGGTATGGCAGGCCAGGCGAGGCCGTGCTTTTTCGCTTGCGCTTGTACGATGATGGTCTATGCTGTCGAAAACGCACTTCTGAGTTTGTCGAAAACGCAGACGGATCATTCTTGCCGCAGCGGCGGCTCAGTGGTTATGGCAACCGAATAAGCGAATTTTGGTTGCGGTGGCCGCATCTCGATCGACGCGAAATACGAGAAGCACTCGTGCACTGTGCGATATCAGTGCACGTTAGATTACCCCAAGCGGTTGAAATTTAACAGGAGCCCTTTACTACGGGCCTGCTTTCATCCCATCTGTCAAATCCTTTCCTCAAACGGCGCGGTTCTGGTGTTCATCGTTAGCTGCCGATACAGTTTCTGCACCTGGTCCTTGCCTGGTAAGCACTGTATTGGTATTAACTATTTTTATATCAAGCAAGAAAGCAGCTTTTACGACCTGAGGACGCCCGTTTCATTTGCTTGCTGTACAGTTTTAACCCCTGAAGAAATGCTTTTTTTTTTGAAATGCTTCCTTATAAGCACTTTTTTGAGTCAACCCTATTTAGCTCCCAAAAAGTACCCTTAGTTTTTTTATGACTTCCTTAGTCCAATTATGAGCAGAAGACTTAAATGCGAGGACAAAGGGGGAATAGCATATATTTTTTCCACAGTGGATCAATCACAGAACAAGGACAAACACGTTAGAAGTGCTACAATTTTAGCACTTTACGTGAGAGTGGTTTTTTCGCATACATTTTCATCACAGAGTTCTTATCTGTAACGTTCATGGCATGGTTGCTGAGCAATGGTTTAATAAACTTGCGGCACAGAACTTCCAGGAACTGCTTCCTGTGACTCGCATCTTGATTTCTGCACTGCAAGATTGGAGCATCCATCAAAATGGCAACAGCACGCTCCACGCTGGCTTCTAGAGGTTTTTCAATGGCTTTCCTGTAGTACAACACAATGTCCACAAACCTCTGGAGACTGATCAACACTGTGATTAGTTCTCTTGTGGGATACTTCAGTCCGCCCCTGTCCTGATAAGCTATAAGCCCATCTACAGGAGCATTTCCTTTTGGCTTTTCAACTGTATCAATGCAGTACTGGCAGCTCACCTTCTCTGCTCCGACACGGGCTATATATCCTCCAATCAGGGCTATGCTGGCAATCTCTGGGTTGGGAAGCCACTGATTCGGCCAGGTGCATACTTCTCGCAACCGATGTTCTGCTGTCAACGGAAAAAATGGCTTCTCGAGGCGGCTGACTTTCTGGGTGCTCGGGCCCTGGACTGCCATGGCAGCACAAAATGATGCCGATGCACTGACATTGCTTCTGAGTGACGAAGAAACAATACCAGTCTTTAGCATTTTTTCAATGCCACAGAGCACACTTCTCATGTCCATTGCGTCGTTGCATCCAGCTGTTCTGCGTAGAAAACCGAAGAATGCCTCAATGGGGTCACTAGAGAATTTTCTTGTGAGGACGAAAATGAATTTTCTTTCATTCAAAAGAAACCTAATGCACATGACATTAGAGAGTGTCGTAAGCACAAGTGCACTGTAGGTTTCCTTGCTCAAAAAATTGTCGGGGTGGCTTTCACCTTTTAGTCTCTTGAGATATGCTAGGAAGGTTTCTTCAAGCCACTGCAACCTTGAATCATTGGGATCACTGAAGTGCCTCGTGTCTGGGTCTTTCTTGTGGATGTGTTGCTGTGTGTTGCTCACATCCATAAAAACAAACCATCTATGCACTGCTATCATGAATTCTACAGTAGGGCCCACTGTGGCAAACTCAGCATCACACGTGTGTCCAGCCTGGTCTTTCATATACTGCAGTGCAGCTGTGACAGGGGGCGAGAAAATCTGCACAGCATGTCTGACACTCATCTTCTCCAGATTAGTAGGGTAAAGGTGTTTACGTGTCAGGAACCTCACTGGTTTCACCGTGGATCCTTTCTGCATGTTATAGAGCTCCTTCAAAGGGGCTGAAGAAATCTCCTTTTTTCCGCCTATGCATTTTGCGAGAAACTGGGATCGTATATTTTTCAGAATATGGCACTGGTCGAATGCCAAGAAGAGGCGTCTTGATGGGTCAGATGGATGTGGGGCTGATATCTGTGCCTGCCCTTTGCACAAAATGTCCATTGCTGAAACATTGGTTTTATGGTTGTCGGCCACAAGACGGACCATCTCAAACCCTAATTCTTCTGTTTTCTTCACAACATGTGCAATCGTCGCAGCGAGGTCGGATCCTGAGCAGCATTTTGTGAAGAAGTAGCCTACTGGTATTTTAAAATGACCAGCTAGGCCACAAAGGAGGAAGCAGAGGAGTGAGTTTGCAAGGTGGTCGTTTTTGTTACTTGCCGTCAAGTGCGCTAAATCAGAGCTCATGCTGACGTCACCAATGAATGCATCGCGCTGCTTGTTGTACTCCAGCTTCTGCCTTATGTGCATTTCATCCACAATCAAGCTGCACACTTTCGACTGATCTGCAGGTAAGTTTTCAAGCTCTGTTTTAAGTCTTAAACGCACTAGTGGACTGAAGCCCACCTCCCCAGTTGACGTGCCTATGTATTTGTGCAGTGTATTCCTGCATGGCAAGCGCAGCAGCCCTTCGGAGCGGATGTATTCGTAGGCTTTAGTGGATAAGTTCCTCAGAACAACACAGTATCTGACAGTCGTTTCACCCCATGTTGCTCTCTTCTTGCTGTAATTCTTGACTTGATCTAAAATAAATGCAGCTTTCACTTTTTTCTGCTCAGCATCGGCAGCAACAACCAGAAAAGCACTCACGCTTGAATTATTCTTCAGTTCGCGCAGTTCCTCCTCATATTTGTCGACTGTCTGCCTCAGTTTCGCAATCTGGAGCCGTAGGTCGCGCTCCTTTTGTCTACACCTCCTGTGGTGGACAAAACTGCTGGAGCTTGTTCTGGCAGAGTCCGTCTGAGTTCCAAACGTTCGCCTTGCGAACGCAGATAGCCGGACACGAGCCGGTGCGGTGTGCTCCTCGTTGATGCTGGAATCAAGCGGCGGATGAGCCGAGGACGACGGGGCTGGGGCCGTACTGTCGCACAGTAGCGCGTTGCTTGGCTCCACGACAGCTGCTGAGGCGTCCTCGGGCCCCGCAGTACTGTCAACGGGTCCTAAGGCAGAGTGCCGCTTTGATTCGTTTCTTGGCACGGCATCCGCTGGTGCCTAGCTCCGATGCTTGCTTCCGAGTGCCAGGGTCACTGCGCCGCTTCGAAGGTGCAGGCTGCTTGTATGAAGGATAGGAGTTGGGAACACAGTTGGCACTGCTCCCTTCTTTGACTGGCGGATTTTCACATTCTCTTTAAAATCAGTGGGCACGAAGTGTTTACTGCACACTACTGAATAATTTGAAGTAGAATTGGGCTCCCAATCCTTGCGTGAAATCACCTTGATCCACTGCTGTCGAAGTTCGAGGTCAGCCGGGATCTCGTGAAATGACACTCCTGGGTCCTTCCGCCTCGCACTTGACGCGCACATAGGCACACAACAGTACCGCATCGTGAATGCGGCGGATGGGAACCGTCAACGTCAAAAGATGCAAGTTTCTTGTGCATGGAGAAAGCGTGCTAGAGCAGCGAAGCCTTGCTTTGGCGAACAGGGAAGACAAGAAAAGCAGCGATCCACGCGTAGCCGGGACGGCCGCTGCATAGTCCCATAGTGTCAGCCGGCAGCGCCACTGGCGGCAAAATTTGGTGAATAAGAGAGGGCGACAGGAAAGGGGTCGCAGGGCGACGGGGAGCTCTTCTGCCGGGCATTGAAAAAATAGCGGAGGCGCTGGCCAAAGAAAGTCCAAGCTACACGATAACTTTTTGTTTATGTTTATTACTTCTTGGCTATGTGGTCAAGAACTTGCCCTCTCAAATATCAGGCAGGCGCAAGAAGAAACCATGCTCGAGTGCCCCATCTTAGGAAAATTACGAAGAATCACTGAGGCACACCTTTATTGGCACCGTAAACATTTCGCTTTCGCACAAAAGTACCATCAGGAAAGCGAAATAGAGCCGTATGCACTATCAGTCTGTCACGTAGATAGTCAATGTATTTGCTAGTCAGGGCAACCGTGGGCCGAGCATACGCGCATACATTGCCGTCGTGCAGTAAACGCTTATGTTTGCAGCCAAACCAATGTCCTGTGCGCAATTTCGTATCCCGCTTCTCACGCTGTTTTTGCAGCGAAGCTGTATATGGCTAACCGATTCGTTGCTTCGTCCGCCCGTCTGTCGCCTGTGCGCCAAAAACTCCTCCGGCGCAACCCATTGCGCATATTCGGCAAAGAAAACAGAAAGAAAGGTGCGTGATTGGTAGCGCCAGTGGTGACGTCGTTGGTCTCCGCCGCATATGTAGCCGAGCGCTCGCGTACCAGTTTCTCTCCGGCTCCGAAATGGGTAGGTCACGCGTAATACGTACTACTGAGGAGCAGGCAGCTTCCGATCAGCCACGCCGCGAGCAGAAACGGGAACGAGCTCGTCTACGCCGTGCCGATGCTGCCGCCCGAGCACAAGAACAGGCTCGTGCAGCCGAGCGCAAGCAGCAAGGCGACTTACTGAGGATCCGACAGCCTACCGAGCCGTCGTTTAATGAACCTTTGGGATTAACTCAGTGATAAACACCGGGGTCGCACGTTTCAGCTTCGCTGGTTAACCATCTGTACGGGGTGCTTGGGCGGTGATTTTTTCCGTCATGAAGCTGTAGCGGCAAGTCCAATTGCACACGCTTTCACGTGCTTGCATTCAAATTCTTTATCGCTTTTGCTTGAAAAGAAAATCATTGTTCTGAAGAGAGCATTTCCGGACGAATTATGTAGTACAAGGATGGCGCGCACAAAGCTAAACGAATCAGAATAAAAGCTGCATTGAAGAGACAAACAACATCCGCGGGGCGAACCCACTCAATATCGCTAGAAATTGCGATCTACAGGTCAGTCCGTAACAAGACGAATATGTTAAGTGCACTTAAGGATCATTTCGTATGGACTACGGCTTCTTTCAATGTAATCAAGAACAATTGTTCTTACTATACGTGTGCTTAACTTGATAAAAATACCACCGGAGGAATTGTGAGGACGCTAGACGTACTCTTAAGCTTAGCGAATAGTTGACAACATGACTTCTATTGTATTATTCTGCTATACATGAAGTGCACTTTCAAGTGAGCTTTAGGCGCGCGGTAAGAGGCCCTAGTGTTCAAAATTATCCTGCCTTACCCTTTCTCGCTGGTCATTGACCTCAAAAAACGTCTTGTGTTTGTATCTCATAGCCCATATATGTATACGACGGGGGACCCCAGAGATAAGCGGAATGGCTGTATGGAACTCTTCGTAATTGAATTTCTGTGCTCTCCCACTAGAGTGCTGTAGGTGGGCACTTCATAAGCCAGTAGCCTAGCCGACGTCAACATAAACGGTGGGGAAATCATGACATCTGTTCATAATGGACGGCGAATTTCCTTGACATTTGTTTCCTCCGTGGAACAACGGCCAAGAAACGCTTGAAATGTTTCAAGAATGTCTGTGGAGAAGCCACCGACCCGTACGCAATATTTCGAGTGGTTTCAGTGGTTCCATTAGGAAAACTGAGCGGTGAAGACCATCCTCATTTTGGCCAAACTTCAACCAGCCGTATCCAAGAGATGATTTGAAATGTTTTACAAAAACAAACGAGTCATTGTTGCAAAATTTGCAAGATTTCAGAAGCTAGCATGCGTTCGAGCATTTGGGACTGGATTTTGAGCCTGTAATTGGGCACGAGACGTGTCGCCATGATCTTCGCTCGCCCCCCCCCCCCCCCCCCCTCCATCCTCCCGCTTGCTCACAGAGAGGAAAAAAAAGGGAGACAGAACATTTGTTTGAATTCGTGCCAGAATCTGGGTAATCACATCCAATGTGACGGAGATATTCTTGTTATAGATGAGAAAACTTACATGGTGCTATCGGTATGACCCCGAAACCAAGCAAGTACCGAGCCACCTGAAGACTCTTTCTTCACCAAAACAGGAAAAAATGCGGCCAACGTTCAGTCAGTCAACGTTCCCCGCGCGCCATATTAGTACCGAGTTCCTAGTCACCTTTCTATGCCTTTTCAAAGAAAAATCTTCCATAAACAAAGGTGATCAATTTTCCACTCTGCAAGAGTAGGAAACTTCGCAGGAGTACTCAACGTTAGGCTCGAGGAGTTCCGGAGCTGCTTCGAACAGTGGGAGAAAGGCTAGACAAGTGTATTGTCTCTGTTGTAGATTATTTTAAAGCAAAATAATTGCCTTTTGTCCTAAACTGATATATTTTGCTTCTTTTGGAGACAGTCCAGTTCTTTAACTCCCCCTCGCATGTCGCATTCGGACGGTGAAACAAATCAGTGAACAAATTTTTCTGTCTCTCTGTCAAGTCATTAGACAAAATTTACTAAACGCACTCTAGCAAGCGATAAACCAGACGAATTTTAGAGTAGTGCATAAAGACCTAGCCTTCAGGAGGTCTCCACCTTGAGCTTGCATGTGGCATAGAACTCGTACTCACCCGTGTTCCGTAGATTATCAAGGGTGCCAAGTAGATGGGCATCATGAGGCCGACGCAGTGTCGCGTTTCCGTCTCAGAAGGCTTCCGAGGCCGGAAATGAGTCCCGCCGCTTCCTTGAATGGATGATCGCCCGCTGCCTGCGCACAGATCGTTTGCCAGCCCATGCCGTCAGCAACGAAGCGTTTTAGCTTATAGCCTCCGTTGCCATTCGCTCTTGTAACGGCTACCGCATTTAGGCCTAGCATGTCATCGTCCCATTCATCTAGGTACTTATCAGAACGAGACTTTCTTCCGAACATCCCCAGTAACCCACGTATTCTGCAAGCTTACTCTAAATCCTGTGTCCGCAAAGTTTGTAATACCGTAAGTCCAGCTATATCATCGCCTTTGGGACACGAGTTTGTCTTCAGCTGGCACCCATTGAATTATAGGAAGACTACCGGACGTCGGCAGCACGCCCTCCATCTCTTATCAGCTGGAGTTAAATCTATGCGTGCTTCCGCAAACTCATGCTGAAGCCTTTCTATCTTATAATGGGACACTTATGACTTTGCGTTCCCATCACTGTCCGCTATAACTAAACTGTCGCGATTGCTTAGCTGTTATAGTGTTGCGCTGATAAGCACGTGGTCGCAGGTTTGACACCGTTGCGACCGCATTTCGATGTGGGCGATATGCAAAAACCGATCGTGTGCTTATATTTAGGGGCTCGTTAAGGAACCCCGGTCAAGTCGTCGAATTTAGTCCACAGTCCCCCACTACACAGGGTGTCCCAACTATCACGCACAAAGATTTTGAAATATGCAAATGCCACGTTGCTGAACAGAACCAAGAATATGTTTGCCGTCGTTTCGAGATACTGATATTATTTCTCGCATTCTACCTAATTATATAATCAGTACTAATTAATTAATCAACTTCTAAAATATTATAATTAGACGGAAATTGTCAATGACAAAATTGTAGAGCAACATAAAAAACACTCCGATACAGCTTTTTGTTGCTCAATACGTGCTACATAAAAGTGCTTTTCCGAGCGTGAAAGAAGTGCGCCAAAACACGCAATTTTGCCGCGCGACTACGCGGTCGGTGCATCTTGCGTGCATTCACGGGGTTCTTTCATGCTCGGAAAAACACTTTTATGTAGCAAGTATTGAGCAATGGAAAGCTGTGCCATGAGTTTTTCATGTTGCTCTACAATTTTCTCATTGACACTTTTCATCAATTATGATATTTGAGAAGTGTATTAATTACCTGATAGTAATTATATATTTAGGCTGAGTGCAAAAAAAATTATAATAATCCGAGTATCTTCATGTGACGGCAATCTACATTACTTTGGTTCTGCCCGGCTACGTGGCACTTGCACATTTTAAAATCTCGGTGCATGATATAGTCGCGACACCATGTGCCTGTATACGGCGTGCCTCGTGACCATGCCATGGTTCTGGGACGCAAAACCCCAGAAATGCTTTGTCCGCGACAAGTACTTTATTTCGTTGCAAGCGTCAGGGCTGGTATGGTAAGGTGATATTAAAGTTCACTTTTCAAGGGTACCGGCAAACTGCCGTTCATGACTCGGAAATGGCTGGCAAATGTGCTCGAAGCCATTATTGATGAGAAAGCATCGAATGGCTCATTGACCGAAAAAGCTGGCGTCTGAAGCAGCAAAACGGCACCTAAATTCTCATTGGCTACGACGTCACGGCACGAGCGCAGCCAAGACGGAGCAGAGGAGCGAGCGAAAGGTGAACACCTGCTGCCGCAGAAGGCGTTGAGTGAGGGGAGAGGGCATTGCCCTCTCCCCTCACTCAACGTGGCACGCGGTGGCACGCAGCGTTGGTACCGCAGGCTGCTGCTGCTGCTTGCTGGCTCGGGCAGCGCGTGCCGCTATGGTACGTGACACGCAGCGCAAAACTCGGAAGGACTGCTCAGCGCCGTTCGACTGGACATCCCATTCACAACTCGTAAGAAGCCCACAGGTTAATTTGTTAATTTGTGCTTAGTTAATTTGGTCCTGCAGCACTAAGCAAGGCGAAGCGTACTGTGTTCCAGTTTTCTACTCTGAAGTCTGTAGAATTCCTGCGCGGCACTTTTGAGGATTGCAGAATAAATGAGAAAGGAGACCTATATGGGCTGGTGGCAATCAGAGAATAATTCAGGATGCTGAAATTTCAGAGTGTCCACGGCACGGAATTTGGTACGCAATATGTGGATGAAGAGAGAGGGCCATTTATATAAACGCAGAGATGTTTACTGTCGCAAAAGCATTCGCCTAGGTGACACACTGCAAGGAAAGGGAAAAGGAGAGAGAAATCGTCTATAAGGACGGCGTCACACGAAAGGGAAAAATAAAACTAAAGACGCGACTTTGCAACTTGCTTTAACTTATAGCATCATCAATGGCGAACACTTGAGAGTCAGACTTGTCGACTTGGCGACTTGGCCTCAGTGCTGGCATTTTAAATGATGAGCATTAGAGTCAGAATAACAGCTACAGTTTTGAGAGACAGCAAAATTATTCAATGTAAAGGAACGACAAATCGATGGTTTCACGTTGCTTTGATGGGGAACGCCAGAAACATAACGCTGTAAAGCCGTATAAATTCGCGGCTTATAAAACTGTTCACTAATCGGGGGCTCTGGGCCCACATTAGTGGCTACTAAACTCCGTGATTTCAGGCTTTTGCCATACCGGCTACTTGGGCCTAGAGCTCCATTGAGTTTCTTTATTTTATATATTATTTTCATCAAATTTATCATTTTAACCAGTTTCTTGCTTCGGCACGCTGACACAATGCCGACCCAACTGAGGCAAGGCAACGATGACAAAGCGCCTCTAACAAGCTCGCTGATGAAGACCACTGCACGCCGCCTGGTTCATGTCCAAGTACGAAGTTGAGAGAACAGTCGCAACGCAAGCTTGCCCAGCCAAGATCGAATGCGCCACGTTTTTGGGAGTACAACTGTAGGCCGGCGAAGTAAATTTGAGTTTCCAGCAGTGCGTCCATACATTCCTTCTTGAAAATATCACGCGTCCTTAAACTTCGCGACAGTTTCCAATCGCGCATTTCGCGTAAATTTAAGGGCGCGCGAGAAATGAAAGGTTTCGCAGTATGCCGCCCCTCTGTGCCAGCGGGTCTTCAGAAGAGCGCTGCCACATTTGTCTCGTATGTAGGTAGCTACGTGGCATGTTCTGGTGGGATCGTGTGTACTCACTGCAGACGCTGTAGAAGCGCGATGGCGGTTGCTTGCCATCATCGGTGCTTCCGCGGTTGACCGCGGCGCGGACACCGAAGGCCGTGTGGCCCTTTATAGGCCTCATTCTTCTCTGGGCCTCTGGGAGGACTCGCCTGCGGAGGTTCGGAGAGCGGAGGCCCGCTGGCGCGTACCGGTAGCGTCACCTAGTCGCTCGTTGTCGCCACGAATGCGAGGATCCAAGCAAACGGCGGCCTTGCGAAGGCCGAGATTCTCTTCTTCTTCTGGCGATGATAGTTTCGATGACGTTGATTTTGTCATAAAGAGGGACACGAAACCACTGCCGAGAATCGGTGGTGTATATTGAGAAGAAAGAAAAGCGTAAATAAAATACGATGCATTCATACATTAAGTAAAGGAGTGTGTATACAGTAACGGGCACTTCAGAAAGGAAAAGCAAAGATACATATATATGCGGATCCCACGCAGTGTGGGAATTGATGTAATCGAAGCTTTAATTGTGTGCTGTTTCATTTGATCGAAGATAATTAGCGGCGACGCTAGCGGCGAATTTCTTCAGCGTTTAGCCCAATGTAAAGGGGAGTGGTGCGCTGATGTTGAACGTTAGATCGCGTGCACCACTCCTGTCTGTCTGCGTAGTCGACAGAACACACGGGGTTCTTTGCTTGAGGCGTTGTTGTGCGGCATTGTTCATAGCCTCTGACAGGGTTGAACATTATCACGGCTTCGCATGGCACATCGAATCGTGGCAGCAGCGGTCTGCACCACGTTTCGCAGCGTGGCGAAGGCGCTCCTGTCGCGCGCGAGGCTTCTTTCGGGCCTGGTTGTCCTCTATACGCCGAGTGCATGCGTTGGAGCCATTTTCCTGGCGCGTGTTTGTGTGCTCCTGCTGCATACATGTGCGATGTGTGGATGAGTGCGATGTCGATACTGCCTGGTGGTGGCCTGCTGGCCTCGTCAAGCTGTATGTTTACAGTTTTCTTGCCAGGGTGGCCTTCAACACTGTACTTTGTACATGAAAATAAACTTGACTTGACTTGACTTGGCCAGCACGCTGTTGAGAGGCCAGTTTCAAGCGCTCTCTTCAGGCTATGATCGACTGCAATGTTTACGCTATCATAGCCGGCACGCGACCTCCACAGCCCGGGAGAGTCCCGCTGGGAGGCCACGTTGTTCGGACGCGCTTTCGCATGGGCTCCTCTTTCGCATCTGTATTGCCGATGATCATCGACTCCGGCGCCCGATTCGTCCACACCATATGACTCACTGTGATTTCGTCCATGCATCCATCGACAGGGACGCCCCCGAGCGGCAGCGACCAAGCGCTGTTGGCGGCATGACACTCACCTAGTGGACCGGAGCTACCTGCCACCGCTGGGGTCGATATTTACTTATTTGATACTGTCAACCCCGTTCTTGGGGTCATTACAGGGAGGGTCATGTGTCAAGAATACATGATACGTAATTTTATTTCTATGCAACATACAAGTTCACTGGCGCTCTTGGTATTTAATAGCAACAACGAGAAAAAAAACAAGGAGCAAAGAACAGTAGTTATACAAAGAAAAGTCAACAAAAAGAAAATGCTCGTAGTAAAAAATTCAGTATAAATCCTCGCAAAAGAAAGCATTTAACGCATTTTCAAGTTCGGCAGAGCCCTCGTTGCTCACAACTGCATTAGGCAGTCTGTTCCACATTTGAATCGTGTCAGGAAAAATCCATTCGTGTCAGGATATCACTCCATTTTCCATCAGCTCACGACCTTTAAAGACGCGGCGAACGATCGCTTAAGCCTTACGGAACCGGCGTCTGCCCAACCTGGGGACGAAGCGTTCCACCACGCATTAACTGACGACATAATCACGACTCTGCAGACAGCCAGCGTCCGGCTTCATTACCGCCATTATGCACCATTTTGGAGAACGCTAACGAGCAAATGGCGTCGGCAATGCTTAGCTACGCCGAAGAGACGCTCACCACAACCGACAAACCAGCAACTATCAGGTCATCGACCGACCACGACGCTGCCAGCGTTCCCGTCGCAGAACATACGAACGACTCGCAACATGGGCAAGGCATGGACGCGGATTCCACACCTTTCGCCATCGGCACAGACACGACAGAGGACGAAGCGTACAACGGTGCCTGCAGGAAGTTGATCCGCGCCAAGCGACGCGTACGCAACGCGGCAGCGCAAGAAACAGCGTCGCTCCCTCAAAATGCCTCTGAGCACCCTTCCAACGAGCCCAGGCAAAGCTGGCCAAGGCGCCTGCCTCCTCTTCCACTCCGAGATGAAAATTTATATCCACGGCCGCTTGGTGGCGGCGCCATTAGCACAGCAAAATTATGTGGGTCCTTTTAAAAGTACGTATGACATTTGGGCAAAATAATAATAGGTTGGTGGCGCAACCTAACGACTTGTTTCAAAGGCGACGCTCATAGCATGCATCCATCCGTCCACGCGTCCTAATTCTTGTAGGTGCTCCGCCTAACGCTCGTGCATTATTGAAGTAGTTAAATTTGTCAAAGTTAGATGAGGCAGAAAATTGGTAAAGTACAAATTACACACGACCTGCAGACATGGTGCCATCGGATTGTAATTCGAATATGCGATAAAACATAAATCTATTACGCGGAAACTCGCACACAATGCCGTCCAGCTGGCCTTTGTTTTCTGAGTGAGCGCGCCACAAAAAATCCCGACCAACTAGAGGCTAACATCTTCGATCTAGAATACGGATGAGGTTGCTAGCTGCCGCTGGCGCTTCTAATGCCCTTGTACTCCCATTGTCAGGATTTGCAAAAGTAAAGCGAGAATACGGTAGCTCAATTGGTTAGAGCATCGCACGCGTAACGCGAAGACGTGGGTTCGGTCCCCACCTATGGCAAGTTGTTTTTTCATCCACTTTCATTGCCAATAATTTATAATTTCTTTAATTCAGTTAGTAAGTGCAAATAATTTCCCCTGTGTTTTTCAAGGCGTCTTTGTTGGCTTCTCGTGATATGATTAATAAAACCGTGCCCCTCGGTTAACCCCATATCCTCTCGTTGTTACATAACGAGGGTCTAGAATCCGGCAGCATTGATGCCTTCAGATAGCATGCGCGGGTTTATTGACGAATTGACTTCACCCAGAAAGATCACGTACTCGTGACGCCTGCGGCAGAAAGGATGTTCCAAATCCGCCGCCAAGGTTTGTGATGGGTGGCGCTGGCCAACACTCCCCAAGGTTAGTTCTAGTAGTAACACATAAATACCCCAAAAAGTGGGTGGGGAAACTTCGCCGTGGTCGCTCAATTGGTTAGGCCGTCGCACCCGTAATGCGAAGACGTGGGATCGTTCCCCACCTGCGGCAAGTTGTTTTTTCATCCACTTTCATTGCCATTAATGTATCTTTAATTTATTTCTTTAAGTCAATTAGTAAGTAAAAATAATTCCCCCTATGTTTTCCTTGGTGTCCTTGTTGGTTTCTCATGATATAAGAAACAGTCATGCATTACATGTTTCTAATAGTTTCTGATAACTTTGTGATCATATTTATTAGTGTGTAAACCCTTACAACCCTCTGTGATTACTGCATTCATAAGTAATGAAGTACCATGCTACTTGAAAGAACGTTTCCCCCTGGGATTAAAACGTTTCACCCTGGGATTAAAAAAATAAATTCTGCATTTCAATTGTGCACAGTATGCAGTTTATTCAATAAAGGGCCACAAAGACTTTTTTGCAACGCCATATTATTGCACTTTTTACTTACATACAGGAAACAAAACCGCAAATCTGTCTGCAACAAAATTGTTCTTCAATTTATTCACCTGCGCCGTGGCTGTCATTCTCCTGCTAACACATGGTGAGGGGTTGAAGTGCCGGCCGTGGCAGTCACATTTCGATGAGAGTCATAAGTAAAGAAGGGCTCTTGCCCTTAGGCTTAGTTGACCACCATTTATTAACCCCTTAAACTTCCGAAGGCTGTTTCATAAGGGGGGTATGCATATGCAGAAACTAACAAGTGATACTAACACCAACCGAAAGCAAAGGGCACAAATGTAAAACAAGCATCTTTCCTGATACTTTGAATGTTGAAAACGTTCATTGCGTCAATCTGTATTGTTCAACATCGCTGCACAAATAAGTATGATCAGCCATAGTAAGTACTCTATCAGGTAGCTGGTTCTACAGATCTACAAATGTCAAAAGACGTGAATACTCATACTACATCGTGCACACAGAAGAAAACCTTTTTCAAGAGTTGTCCCTTCTGGCAGATATGAGTGGGCCATAGCAGCAGAAGCTTTATTAGATGGCATTGTGTAATGCCGCTTATGAAAGAACGAAGACAGTGAAAATACTTTTAATACAATACTTCATGCTACTCGAATAGGAAGAACGATAAGCAAGAAAATTTGTGGTAGACCACATAAGTTCAACGCAGCATTGAAATATGGCTTAAAAGAAGTTTCTGTTGGCCTAGTTGGTGCATAATTGAGAAATATTTTTCAAAGCGCAAACAAGGAACACGGCACAAAAGGAAGGTAATTCACAGGACAGTCGAAAGTAGCGCCTGTCCTGTGAATGACCTTTCTTTTGTGCGCTTTGTTCCTTGTTTGCGCTTTGAAAGATGTTTGTTAACATTTGAAAGACATAAAATTCCAGGTGAGAGTTGGAGGTACATTTGGCCCACCCACACCAACAATATAGGCATACTACAAGAAGCACTAGTCTATGGGAAAACTATCTTATACAGAAATCAAGAACTATGCAACAAGCTCTCGACAAGATTGCAGACTTTCTTAGCCAGTCTGGCCTCTCGCTTTCCGATAAGTCGGCTTATACGGACGTCGGAGATAGCACTAGAATAACTACCCCAGGTTGCACGTTGCGCTTCACATAGCTGGACAAATGTATCCGCAAGTCAACAGCCCCGAATCCTCGTTAGTGCAAAACCAAGACGGCAGAGCCAGCACGTGGATGAAACATTTATTCCATGCCTGGACACAAATTCTGCAGCTGGTGAAAAGAATAATATCAAAATCATGGGTGTAGACGAGCAGATATAGAAAAACGCAGATGCTTTACTTTCTGTCCGATGTATTCTGCAGTATGAATTGCCAACAGCGCACAAAAAAGGTTACTGATCGAACACAGACACCCGCGTACTGGCAGCTTTTTCCTACTTGACGAAGCTTGAAGACCTCTACGAGAAAGAGCAAACAAAGAAGCACCTAGACAGAGGTGCAACTTGCGACACCCATTCTTTGCCTCAAGAGCTCGGAACCTGGTCGCAATATACTATGCCAGCTACCAGAATAGCTACAACGACGACTACCCCTCCCTTCAGAAACACAACCTCAGGAGCACCTGAACTCGACACACAACAGGCCCATACCGTACAATATGGTGGTGAACAATTGGGCCAGAAGACTATATGCAACTGCCAAACACACAGAGGAAGTTGCTAATTATGAAGGCACAGACATCAGGAACGTATGCACTAGAGTGGCATAACAGTGTAACAGTAGTATATGACAGCACATAAGATTAAATATTATACAAGGGGGGCCATTCCAGGTCATCCTACACCCAGAGAAGGAGAAATGAAAGCGCACTTGCAGTGCGCATTTGCAGACTACAACATCCGGCATGCCTGCATAGATTCACCAGAAACTGACAAGGCCTGCACACCACACAAGTTTGTCAGGGAAATCGGGAGACTGACACACGGCTTGCAAGCACATGACCAAGAAAATAAATGACAGGATACGCAGCCATGCAGAAGCGGGCTCATGAGCCTGACATAACCAAAAGCTGGATTAGTTGGCGTGTATTCTTTATTAACTAGAGCGCAACAGATAGACAACGGGCAAGAACGAAGCATTCTGTCCCTTCGTTATTCTTTGTTGTCCTTTTGTTGCGTTGTAGTTAATGAATTCATGAGGCTGCACAGCGGAAGAACGATGCCCCCACACAAGGCCCCGATTTCACATCCTAATCTATGCGGACACGCATGCGTAAATTTTGCAAGGGGCCATAGCATAAAGCAGTATCAACAGGATGTCGCCAGACAGGAATGAGGGATATCGACTTCCAACTAAGGCTTATTGCGCAAATGAGGGTATTTATGCAATTTACAAAAAAAAATTGCCGACGATTACGTTACTTCCTAATGCGAAATTTGAGCGCAGCAAATAAGCTGTTTCACCTTTTCGAGAGATTGAGGCAAAGAAATCGAGCAACACATGTATGCGCTATCACAGAATTTTTTTTTATTTTTCACACGTATTCCTTTAACAAAGACTCCACTAACAGTTCTTGACAGTCATGAAGGAAGCTTTGTGGTCGGAGAAATAGACTGATATATGTTCGACTTGGTACACCAATGCTTGATTCTCAAAGACGAGATCTATACAAGTGCCTCGCGAGGTTGTCACAGCCGTGGGACGCGTTACGAGCGAGAGGAACGGGATGTTCTCCCGCATAAGTGTTAGGAAATTGCTGTTTGTCTTTATGTCAAGCCGCCACCGATCTGGCTCTCTGATTGCCACCGCACAGGGCGAACGGCAGCGGCAATTTCGGCTCGGGCGGTGCACATATACAGATCCGCCGCCACCGATCTGGCTCTCTGATTGCCACCGCACAGGGGTTGCATTGGAGGAGGAGCGAAGAAAGGAATTAAGTTCGAGCCGGCGCTTTGACAACCGGAGACTCGCAGGAAGAGGGGGGAGGGTGGCGGCGTGTACACCCAGCGGCAAACGATGGGGGCAGAAGCGCGATCAGCAAGCGGACAACACGATAAAGGGAGGAGGGAAGAGATAGCAGCGACTGACTGATGCCGCTGACGCCGATAGTGAGTCAACCCCAGCTGCGGAGTTGGTTTCAGGGACAACGAATAACCGGCGCGTCGGCAACTGAAGAGCACCCTATCCGCCACACAAGAACAGTGGGGGGGGACCCTTTCCTCCTCTTTCTGCATGGCGGCGACGGTGTTCTATGCAGTCACGTTATCTTGACTCTCTAGCGGCGTCAGCGGCATCCAGCGGTATCAGTCGGTCGCTGCTAGCGCTGGGGGGATGAAAGGGGGGCGGAGCTGGTTACGAGGCCGACGACGACGCCGACGCGAAACCCAGGAACGGACGCCAAAGAGCTGCGCTCTAAAAATGAATAAAATACAACAAGAATGCCAAATAAAAATTGGTGCCTAATGCAACCAAACATAAAAAGTACGTTACAGAAAGAAAATACAGATAAAAGTCCAAGTGAAATAAAAAAAGCAAATACAGTCGCCAATCATGCATGCCAGCACCTTTCAAGAAATACGGTTCTTTTTTCCAATAGGCAGACAGGCAGCTTGCTTCCGCAAGCCCGCTCTTCCAGTTCATTGCCATTGGAAAAAAAAACAAGAAAGCTCGGTTCCTTCGTAGGTAGTCGTATGCAAAGTTTATCACAGTGTTTTTTCCACTGGACTTGTATAATTTTTTTTGTGCCAGACACCCCGGCGCACCTCCTCCTGAAATGCAAGAACACCCGAGCAAGCATCACAGCGACACAACTAATAGCAGCAGACGCAGACTCAAACCTCCTCGCTGAAACGTGGGAGGCTGCGATCTCCAAGCCGGACCTAATCGACCAGCGCAAACTCGTCGCCCGGGCCCGGAGGGCGATCCAAGCCAGAGGGTTCCTGGAATAAGGGACTCTCCCACCTCGACTGACATGTCACGACTTCAAATAAAGGTTTCATTCTATCACTCTCTCTCTCTTTCCTGTTTTTTGATTTGCTTGGTTTTATAAACCATTGTTTTTATTATGCTTTCTTGTTGTACAACTTCCTGGTAGCCCTCATAAACTACAGCATTTCCACAATAAACCTTTTAATTTGTTAGAAGCTAGCGTACCTTGTCTTTACTGCTTTGCCCTGCACGCTCTTGCAAAATTGCTCCCATAAAAATTTTTACAACGTACACAGAAGCATCAAAAGGACCATTAAAGTCACTTGTTGCAGTATAAAAAAAATAAAGAATAGCCTGGCTGCAAACAGCACAATAGTACGGATAGGACGAACATCGAAACCGAGATGATCTGACAGTCTAAAATTTAATCAACACGCCGAGTAAATGCTGGCTGACAAGCAAGAAACGGAAAATACACAAAAAGGAAACGCAAAAACTAATGTGTGTTTCCCGACAGGGAAAGCATCTATCTTTAACGGAGGGCCTACTGACACAACATTCTCCCAGCGTCTTTAGACCTACAGCCTCCATACTTTGTCTTATAGGCAGCTGATCAGCAGATCTGCACAGAATGCTAGCTTTTTCCTCTACAAGAGCGCGAGTCACGGGACAATAAAGCGGACGACAGGCGTGTCTTTTTAGACTGCTGTGATGCCACCTGCAGGTTTCTACACAAGTGACGGTAGCTGCTAAAAAGTTTGATGTATCGGCTTTTGCGCCTTTAGAAGCACTATATATATATATATATATATATATATATATATATATATATATATATATATATATATATATATATATATATATATATATATATATATATCCACAAGCACGCCCACCGCGATGGAAGAACCAAGCTAGCGCCAAGGTTGCATTTCACAACACAATTTCCATTCCGCGTTCAGTAGTCACACGCAGATCATTTGCGGTTTCCTTCAGGGGCAGGCCTGGGCTTTCGGGTTGGTGCTTGTTGCTGTGTTTAATGCAAGAATGTGGCTATAGGAGCAGGAACCACTTATGCGCAGTCACGAGCGATATACACACCTCATACGCACTTCGCGATAGCGAAACTACTGGAACGCGAAAGCGTGGGCGGCGCAGAGTCGAGCGAAAACGAAACCTTTCGAACCGCTGAAAATGAAACCTTTCGACCGCCCCAATCGTTGTGAAGGGTAATTTCAATGAGTTCTTCTTACTAAAAATGAAATGCAACTAAGCAAGTAGCGTTTTTATTTCGTCTTTAATACGATACAAGGATGTTTTTTTTTGCAGCGAGTAGTTGAGTGGCAAATTTAACTGAGAAGTTCTTTCGTCATCGGGCAAGTACTTGAACGTCCAGGGGGAGTCTCTAAAGATGTCTTGCATCTATCTCAATTTGTCGATTATTTAGGCTCCGTTGGCGATAATATTGGCGCCTTAGAGATTCTCGAGCACTAATCTATCGCTTTAGCTTGACTTAATATTTGCCCTTAGTGTCCCTTTAAGCGCCGCGTAAAGCCCCGAACGAAATATCTCGGTCAGGCTCCACGTTGCGGCGGGTCGAACGCGTCCCTGAAGTACTTGGCGACGATGCTGACGTCGAAACGCTCGACGACGGTGACGCTTCGTTTCACGTGCGGAAGCATCTGCGGCTCCCAGGCATGGACGAGCTGGCCCCTCGTGTAGTTGCCGGCCAACTCGACGTCCACTCGGTGCACGAGTGTCCCTGCGACGCTCTCGGGAGCCACCGCGGCCAGGAGCGCGACGAAGTCGCTCACGACGACGCCCTCGCTGCCGTCTTGCCCACTGGGGCAGTGCCGGTATATAGCTGCTGGCGGTGATGTTCCGGAGAAACTCCTGGAGCGGACCGGTCTTGCTCGCGACGCCGCAGTACGTGCCCTGGGAGGAACACGCGGGAGTGCGCAAACCGTACGAACTTTGTGCTGCGAGATCGATTCAAATAACCATATCGATGGGAAACTAAATAGGAATGTGAAGTTAAGCTGAACTAGTAAGTTACGCTTCCGGCAATAGCAAAGGGGAGCCGCGTTTACTTTCAGAAGAACGTTGGCAAGGCGGGATCAGGAAATAAAAAAAGAAAGAAGAGAGAAAAAGAAAAGGGCAGTGACTTTAAGTTCCGGAAGCAGCTCGCGTTGTGTCATGGATGTTGACGGCACCTACATGAATCTATTTACATGTATGTTTGTAAACATCTCGCATGGTTAGACATCTCGCGTGGTTAGGAAGCGTTGGACTTGTGTTATGCTAGCGACGGCGTCTCGGACAAAGTCGTGTGTACAAAAGAGGTTATCTAGATGAAGGATTCGAACATGTTTTGAGGGAAGCACAGGCTCGACTTATGAAGTTTCTTATAACATATCTTCCGATAGAACGGCTGAAATACAAGGAAAGAAAAAGAAAGCTGTGAAATCTGTGCTGTCACACTGGATTTCCGGCACTAGGGCAGCGGTGCGAAATTAAAAAGAAATTAACGATGTCTGAATTTCCTGTTCTCCGCTAGCGATGAACGTTATTTTTTTTTTGCTGCAAGTAAATGAAAATGCAGTTTTAAAATGAGTCTATATTCATTTAGCGTCGCCCTTTGTTTATGTTACTGCACAGGTATGCTCAACTCTATGATGTCAAACCTGGCTCTAAATGTACATGGGTCTTGCACATAATGATATCCATTGACTGGAGCCACTCAGCTATATCAACTTCGGTGATGGTGGGATGGTGAGACCGCTGAAAAAGGTGCTTGGGATCAGCTGCTGACATTTCAGCAAGATATTGCATTTTGGCTGCGCTTGCTCGAAGTCGTGCGGTACGAACCGTGTTCTGAAAACCAAGTGCAAAAAAAAAATGCTGCCCAGGTACGCCTTATTCATTACAGGAATGCCCTGACACCTTCCTAATGACGTACCGCAACACACTCGAGTATAACGTGAAAGGAAAGACACAAACTGAGTCTCTTCTTCTTTTTGCTAAAGCGGCAAGTACACATGAAACTTGCATTTTTGAAACCAGACATTTCGGGTGTGATGCCGGCCAAACGTTTAAAACTGAAGGAACCGTGAGATATGCGCCAGGGGAGTGAGCGCTTATTCGGAGTTGGCGATCATGTGTTTGTGAAAACAGCGGTAGATGAATGTGCCTCGTGGACAAAATGTGTTGTGCAACAGGTGATCAGCGCTTCGCTCACCCAGCACCGTGCGTAAAACAATGCCTATACGTACCACGTTCGGGCGAATGGTCTGGCTGGAACTCCTTCACCGAACGTTATCCGATGTGGTTTATGCGTATGTGTACAACTCCGACGTTCAACGCATAACTGGATCCAACACATTCTTTCTCGACATTACCTTTATCTCTTTTGTCTCGCCTAGCTCGGCGTCCCTCCCGGAGGAGCTTGTTTCGCGACCCGTCTAACCCCGTCGTGACACCCGCGCCAACACGGACGCCGCCCAGGCGGAAAGAAAACTTCGCTTTGACGAGAAATGACGTGTGGTTCTGTTCTGCCCAGGTGACGCAGTTCTTCAGTGGACCGCCGTTCAAACCCGTGGCCTCTGTGAGAAGTTTCTACGTCGCTACAGCGGTCCGTACATCGCCGTAGAATGAGCGTCTGCTGTGAACTACCGCATTGCACGGGTCCATTCTTTGGACGACCGCCGTCGCAGCAACAATCAAGCTGTCCACGCACCTCCCCTCAAGCAGTTCACTTACTCGTCGCTCACTTAATCGTTCGACTTGGGGTCAGATGTGCCGCTGCTGCATCAGTAAGGGGGAAAAAAGAAGAGGGGCAGGGGGCAGAAGAGAGTGAGCACAGCTCATTGTTTTCATCTGTGCATAATCATCATCCCAGATCTTCTCCTTTGCTAGTGCTATCTGCGACCTCGACAAATAAAAGCGTTCGGTCTGCTTCCGTTCATTGAAGGCCACTGCTGAATCGAAACATGCCATGAACCATGCAACCAGCCCGGATGCGTACGTCGCTTCTGGGCCACGATGTTGCAGCGATGCCTTCCGCTCGATTCTATGCCCACTCACCGTTCACGACCAGCTGATACCATTGGTAACGCGTGTGGAGCGTCGCCGCTCTCGCCACCGACGGAGCGCGAAAAGTGCGAAAAGGAATGGCATCCAAAACGGGGGCACCTCCGCAGAATCGCGTCCCTGTGTAGTTACTGCATTTACTGGCGAGGTTTAGGTTCAGGGACGCAGGCGGCTTGCGTACGCAAGAACTAGGGGCCACGGTGCTGCGCATGCGCAGACCCAGAAGTAGGGGTCTGCGCATGCGCAGTACCGTGGCCCCCTAGTTCTTGCGTACGCAAGCCGCGTGCATCCCCTAATCTAAAACTCCCTACTTTTTAAAGAGATTATCGTCGATTCTGCAAAGTTATACACGCGCTTACTGACCCACGGCACCGTTCCCCTGGCGGCAGGCTTCCCAAGGAACGATGGTGACGGGACATGTGGCCCTCTCGAGAAAAAACCTTTGCGGCTTCAGGGTCTGTGAAGAAGTTGAACTCGGCCGCTGGCAGTGAGTTTCCCACACCTGCACGCAAAGGAAGCATGGTGCATTGTCTTGCCGCTGAATTATATGCTCAGGTGACCAGCTCTAGAATCCAAAAAAAAAAAAAGTTATCGTCCTCCTTTGTTCTCACGGACGTGCTTTGACTCGCTCCTCCTGGGCTTTGCCGAACGGAGAGCGTTCGCCACCACTAAATTACTAAATTACTATTACTACAAGAACCACTACTGCAACTACTACTACAACTACTTATAAATCACGCTGTGCCATGGTTTCTGGATAATGTTTCAGCCAATCTAACGATATATGAAGTGATTAAGAAGCGTGACATATGATATGCATGAGAAAGGAAGACACCATGAAAGACAAACAGGACGTGTATCCTGCCGTCTCTCTCTCTCTCTCTCTCTCTCTCTCTCTCTCTCTCTCTCTCTCTCTCTCTCTCTCTCTTTATCCATGTTGATTATTATTTGCAGAAATCAGCGGGAGTGCTTCTTAAGTCGTTCAAATGAACACTGACCACAGAACTGACTCTGTCTCGCTGCGACCGAACCGATCCACACAGATCGATCAATCGATGATCTGTGATTTCTTAGCTACGAGTTTGTATTGAAGCTCGAACAACGCATTGGAGTTTCTGAAGACATTTACAAAAGATCAGATTGTCGTTGTAGTTCACTCACTCTGAGAGTAAACTGCAAAACTTTCAACTGTCCTGGCCCCGGATATTTAAAATTATTTCTTCATTCTTTTTGGTTAACGCACTTGCGACAACGCATTACTTTTGCCGCGTGCTCGCGACGTCAAATTCCTTTTTTTTTTTTGTCGTCCTTTCTTGTCACAGCTGCCTTCGTTTACCGGTGCTACGGATGCTCTAATAACAAAGGGCCAAATTCACAAAGCTTTTTTTTTTGTTCATGAGTGCTCTTTACCATTGGCTGGCTGCCTTCGCTAATAATATGTTAAACCATTCAAGCGGATGAGATTTTCCTATACATTTACCAAAGTCTACTTTATACACTGGAGAACTTTCGGTGCTGAAGAAGTGAAATATGACAGTGAACGTAGGCAGAGAGGAAAGCGATATGGCCTCTAACCGTAAAGGTTACCGCCCATAATGTACACGTGCTCGACGTTGTTCAGGAAGTCCGGTTCGATGAGCAAAGCAGTCGCCGCGTTAGTCAAAGGGGCGAATAACGTCAGTGTGTGTAGACCTTTCTTGACCAGCTCGACCATTTCCACGGACGCAGGCGTGCACAGCTCGTTGGGGGAGCCGCCTGAACAGAAGCCGCTCTTGCAGTTCCAGCGGTTGCGGATCGGTTCGTCGGCGCCCTTGTAGACCGGCACCTGCGGGGACGCGTGCCATTCGTCAGGAGGCGCGCACACTTTGCTGCATTTGCCAAAATTTTACACAGCGTACGCTCTTACGTGACAGCTGTTCAGCTCCGGACGAGTGTTCGGAAGGCTGCGAGACCGCGAGACCTCAACGGGTTAAAACAAGCATCTGTGCACAGCATCGGATTTTACACAGCGTACGCTCTTACGTGACAGCTGTTCAGCTCCGGACGAGTGTTCGGAAGGCTGCGAGACCGCGAGACCTCAACGGGTTAAAACAAGCATCTGTGCACAGCATCGGATTTTACACAGCGTACGCTCTTACGTGACAGCTGTTCAGCTCCGGACGAGTGTTCGGAAGGCTGCGAGACCGCGAGACCTCAACGGGTTAAAACAAGCATCTGTGCACAGCATCGGATTTTACACAGCGTACGCTCTTACGTGACAGCTGTTCAGCTCCGGACGAGTGTTCGGAAGGCTGCGAGACCGCGAGACCTCAACGGGTTAAAACAAGCATCTGTGCACAGCATCGGATTTTACACAGCGTACGCTCTTACGTGACAGCTGTTCAGCTCCGGACGAGTGTTCGGAAGGCTGCGAGACCGCGAGACCTCAACGGGTTAAAACAAGCATCTGTGCACAGCATCGGATTTTACACAGCGTACGCTCTTACGTGACAGCTGTTCAGCTCCGGACGAGTGTTCGGAAGGCTGCGAGACCGCGAGACCTCAACGGGTTAAAACAAGCATCTGTGCACAGCATCGGATTTTACACAGCGTACGCTCTTACGTGACAGCTGTTCAGCTCCGGACGAGTGTTCGGAAGGCTGCGAGACCGCGAGACCTCAACGGGTTAAAACAAGCATCTGTGCACAGCATCGGATTTTACACAGCGTACGCTCTTACGTGACAGCTGTTCAGCTCCGGACGAGTGTTCGGAAGGCTGCGAGACCGCGAGACCTCAACGGGTTAAAACAAGCATCTGTGCACAGCATCGGATTTTACACAGCGTACGCTCTTACGTGACAGCTGTTCAGCTCCGGACGAGTGTTCGGAAGGCTGCGAGACCGCGAGACCTCAACGGGTTAAAACAAGCATCTGTGCGCAGCATCGGACGCGACGAGGCCCACGCGAACTACTCGAAATCCGAAATTATAGGTGTACGAATTCGCCGTTGTGTCTCTGTGTGCAACGTTCGCAAAAACTTGCGACATGTCCTACGCGGCTGCTGCCGTTACTTGTCTGTGAAACAATCTACGAAGAACTTGTCGCGGTAAGCCCAGCGACCATACATAGCTTTCCGCTGCTGAACTCGAGGTGGCGGTTTCAAACTTGGCCGCGGCGGTGGCGTTCAGATTTGGGTAATATGCAAAATCACTCGTGTACTTATTAAGGCGAAAGCCTTTCTAGGCTCACGGTGAAGTTTGTGTCAGCAGACCTGACCGCCGGATTGTACGCCGAAGCGTCATCACGCCATATAAAGACAGATTAAAGACAGATTAAAGAACGAAAAGTGATTGGTAGTGACAGTGAGTGAATGACAAGGTTATAATAAATATTGGTAGAGGTTAATAATGACTAGTAATGACTACTAATGACTTTTAATGACTGCTAACGACTATGAAATGACCAATATGTCTAACGACAACATGCAACGACTACAATTTATTAGAAATTACTAAAAATGCTTAGTAGGGACCAGTAATGACTAATAATGACTGAAATGACTTGCCATGACTAGTAATGACTATGGTATGAACAACATGTCTAACGACGGCTTGTAATGACTACAATTGATTACAAATGACTAAAAATGCTTAGTTGTGAGCAGTAATGACTAAAAGAAACAAGAGAAATAGAAGAGGCAAAGAGAAAGAGGCGAAAGATAAGAGGAGGAAGAGTATGCTTTCATCGTTAACCTCTTAAGAGAGATCTTATGAGATCCTGGAATATTTTTTAGCTGCACGTTAAAAAAAGAAAAGAAGACCCAGATGGTCAAAATCAATCTGCAGTCTCCCATTAGGTTTTTTTTCTTAGCTCCACAGGGCCTTAACTAAACTTTGCAAACACCTTTATTTCTTATGTGCCTACCTTTGGGTGTATCTGTTGTTTGTCAGTTGGTGCGATCACTTTGTACACCACAGACGCAGACACGAGCTACCCGCCAAAACATTCAAGATGAAACGCACGCTCATTTCATACGATAAGTATTACTTTATTTCCTCTTAGTGAAGCGTGAATGGAACAAGTTGAATTGTTCTGTTGTAAACAGCCGAACATCGACTATATTCGTGCCATTAGTCGAGAAAGAATTACATATGCCTCACAATTATGACATACCGGTGTTGTTATTCTTCCTGTGCAACTTATTGTACACATAATCCTAACACGTACCAGCGATATCCATAATGAGCCCTATGGTTTATTATCACTTTGTTCGTTCTTAACTTTATTACCATGCATCGTTTTCTGTTTTTTTCTGCTTACAATACGGTTTACCATCGCTTATTGTCTATCTACATTGTATAATCACGTTTGTACGCATTGACATGTGATATGATGAGATCACCTATGTACATGCCTTCCCTTTTATGATGCCCGATGAGATCGACAGTATAAATAAATAAATAAATAAATAAATAAATAAATAACAATGAAAAAGCATCTCTCGCTCTCTCTGGAGGCCCATGCATACAGTCGTGGGAGTGAACGGGAGTAAACGTCAATCTGCACGGGGGGACGTACTGTAGTCGAGAAGCAGCGGAACTCTCTCAACGACGGATAGGTAAGAGTCAAGAAGTGACACCCGTAAAAGAAGCTACCAGCGATCGCTTCGTTGTTGCGTGTGTACAAGTCGACTCCATTTGCTCCTCGCAGGTGACTACGCTTGAGCGCTTCTCGCGTTATCCTGGTAATACCGTTTCCCGGATAATACACAGTAAAAATCACGACCAACCCTCCGCACAGTCGCGACGCACCCGGTTTTTCTGTTCCCAAATGCGCTGTAATGCTTATGGTTTCAATGACGTCACACTACTTTTTTTTTTTCACTTGCCGTTTAACATTCCCAACAGCATACACCATGGCACTGACGCGGTTCGTAACTCCCTTGGCTGGCATCTATATTTCCTTTATTTCACGCTTTAGCAGCTGCACACTTCGTGCGCACCAGATCCGCGCCAATACAGAATATCGCTGCCCGAGTGGCGTCGAAAGACTAACTGTTCGTGGCGCTCCTCGCCTCAACTTGAAACGCACGCCTACTTACAGAAAGTCGAAACACAATTTTCTTCTTGCGCATCCGCAGCATTGTGGAGCTAGACTGACGTTGGGTGACCAACATGTGGGGCCCATGCCACGCAATTTTCTTTATTTGCATCATACTGCAGGCCGTGTGGCCCAAGCAGGAGGGGCAAGGTAACAGATAAAAAATACGCGTACAAAAGGCAGAATAGCAAGAAGTTATATATATATATATATATATATATATATATATATATATATATATATATATATATATATATATATATATATATATACACGCAGCTGAGAGTAAATTGGAACTCCGCTGTGTTCTGGTCCCATGCACACTCTATTTGGACTTGTTCCGAAGTTAGGCTTAAGCTTGGAGATCACATGCTTTTTGGGCATTGTGGCTGGTGAGTCACTTAGTGAAGGTCTGGATGCATTTTCGTATTACATGTAGTTAAAGGACATTCAGGTATGAGGTCTCTTATATAAAGAAGGAGCTCTCGAAGTTAAGTACTTCAACGCAATGCTATACACTAATGTATGCAATGCGTCAAGGTCAATGCGAAGAGACATCACTATTTTCATGCTTTGTTCCTTGCAGAATAGTTGTTTTTCAGAGCCTACGACGCATCCCTTGCAGTAAAGTGGTGGATTGACAGACCCCTCACCATATTAACAAAAGGTTGCTGGCCACGCAGCCCTCTGCACAATGTTTTCAGATCAGATTGTTTCACAACATCCTGTATCACGTCCGTGCTATAGCTACCAACCCTGTGCATTTCAATTAACCTCTCTGTGTCTTTATTGTTCTTTTTGCCCTACATGACCTGTAGTCAAGTGGTGACCGTAACGTTACGTCGATAAACATCTTTTCATCATCCGAAAGACACTATAGCCGGATAGCGCTCATTTCTATGCCAAAAAAAGCATTGCTTTGCGAGCGGATATGCACTGCATTTTCACGACCGCGATATAACAATAAAAACTCAGCTGTCGGCGAACGATGAAACTTGCGCAAGCATTTTATATCATATGTCACTGTACTTGCGTCCTCCACGCATCTGTTATGTGGACAAAATGCCATTTGTAGGACAGGGGAAATAACTGGGTGTTGGATTTCGCTTTGATAGTCAGGTGCTCGGCATCAGTCACATGGTAGACCTTCACTGCACGGTTGACTTGCTGCCCTTGCGTGTCTGCCGCAACCCATGTCTCCGATAAGCCTCGTTGGTGGGAGTAGGGAAACACTATAACCAATAGCACATAAAAAACCAAATAGGATGATATGCAAGATAAAAAGGCTGAGGTGTCAGAAGTTTCTTCGTCTGTTTCCAACCCTTTAAGCTGGTCGTCGGCACTCAACAATACACTGGCAAAGGAATGCGATTTCCCTTCCTGTTCGACGCGTGTGGAGCAGCCAGCGTCGGTCGTTTTGAAGCGAAGCTTACCGTACTTCTTTTCCCGACTTTCCGGGCGCTGCTGCTGCTGCTGCTGCTGCTGTGGCGTATAGCTCACGCGAACCTCTGGGTTTCTTGCAACACCACCAGATGGCGCTCGCCTCCGCCCATTCCCGAACCATTTATGATAACTCAAAGGGAAGCTCATTACTTTTCGAAGCGAGATCTGGATGCCTTAGAACACGCACATATAAAGCGAGATATAAGAAGGAAGAAGCATGTGATTGCTGCGGTAAAGCTAGGGAAACGACGGAGCATGTTCTATTAGAATGGGAAGAAGTCTACCCAGCGGTCGATTTAGGCACCACTGACCTCACTGAAGCCCTTGGGTTTAGCGGGAGCAGTGTTACAGCAAACATGTCCGTAATAGGCATTAGTAAGAGGCGATTGGAGGATTGGTGGAAGAAAAGTAGGGAAACGACAAAAGGCGGAGACGTACAAAAGCAAAGTTCGCAATAGGGGATCAGAAAATTTGGGCGTGGTAGTTAATAGTGTTCTCTTTTTCTTTTTTCGTTGTTTAACCTAGGTAGGACATTAGGCAGTATAATAGCAAGAGCTTGGTGGCGCAGCCCACCGCCCCGTTCCAAAGGGGACGCTCATAACATCCATCCATCCATCCATCCATCCATCCATCCATCCATCCATCCATCCATCCATGGATGTGCGTATGGCACGTGTTGCGCTTGCTTTCCTATGCGACAAAACATGCACGTGCTGGGCTGTGGAGGTCGCGTGCTGGGCTGTGAAAGTGTAAACATTACAATAATCCATGGGCTGAAGTGAGCGCTTGGAGCTGGCCTCTCAACAGCGTGCTGGCCACGTATGCGGAAGCAGCACGCAAACACGCGCCAGCGAAATCGCTTCCGAATGCACAACCATCGTCGAGGACACCCAGGCCCGAAAAAAGCGTCGCGCCGTAACGCGCGTTCTCGCTACGCATTGGTACGTGGTGCGGACCACTGCTGCCACGATGCGATATGCCATGTGAGGCCCAATGATAACGCTCAACCCTCTCCCAGATTATCAGCGATGACGCACAACAACGCCTCGACCAAACGCATCTCCCTGTGCGTTCTATGGACACCACAGACAAAACTGCAGTGGCGCACGCAAGGTAACCTTTAACATCGACTCGCCACTCTCGTATTGGACTAAACGCTGAAGAAATTACACATTCGCCGCCGACGTCACCGCTAATTATCGTCAATCAAAGAATGCAGCACTGAAAGTTTCTCTTACATCGATTCCCACGGTGCGTGGGATCCGCAGATGTTTTTTCGTGATACCAACTTCTCTAACGTTCGCTATCAGAACTTCCTCCTCGTCTGTTTCCTATGCACGTTCCTCCATCTACGTGCGTTCACGAAACTGCTCTAGCACTCTCCTTTGGACATGTCCAGGCAATGTTAGGAACGTATAGGCAGCAGGAAACGTATAAATTACGCGATCGGAGACGCTTGTTTCCAGCCTCAGCCGCCGTGGTTGCTCAGTGGCTATGGTGTTAGGCGGCTGAGCACAAAGTTGCGAGATCGAATCCCGGCCACGGCGGCCGCATTTCGATGGGGGTGAAATGCGAAAACACCCGTGTGCTTAGATTTAGGTGCAGGTTAAAGAACCCCAGGTGGTCGAAATTTGCGGAGTCCTTCGCTGCGGCGTGCCCCATAACCAGAAAGTGGTTTTGGCACGTGAAACCCCATAATTTTTCTTCCAGCCTAGAGCGTTATTCGCGCAGACATTCAATTCTGAAAGGTTCCGTCAGCGTTATATGTTGAAGCTTCCGAAGTCTGGCAGACATTTTTGCGCTAAAGGTCATGCCGTATATAGTGAATGTATTTTGTTACATATCTTAATTTCCAGGAGCCCAATTTGGCGGCAAGTACATTTCCAAGTACGAAGCGCAAGGGAACATATAACATACCTTTTAACTGATTAAGTGTGATTTAAGTGTGCATCAAGTGCAATATTACACCAATAGATATACGGGCGGCGCATACATAAACCAATGTCCTCTAGATTGGGTATATATTTGTATGTGAGCTAAATATAGCACTGGCAGCGTTAGCCAGCGCCATTAACGTTAATGTTGGCAGATTTAGAATGTGTTGGAACATACGCTCACCTCACTTGATAGCGAAGGTGTCGATCTATGGCAGTCTTGATGCGTTGGATAGACCATCAGGGTTTGTCGGCAAGAGGCGGGCTCCTAAAATTTCGTGCCACACACACACACACACACACACACACACACACACACACACACACACATATATATATATATATATATATATATATATATATATATATATATATATATATATATATACATACAAGCACTTATTTTCCAGAGCGTCAGCTGAGGCAAAGCCGACGCTGTAGCTGGATAGATAGAGCATCGCACACGAACGAAGCTTGTGGGTTCGGTTCCCACCGGTATTAACTTATGTGTCTTTTCCGATTTCGCTTCTGTTTTTCTTGGTAATTTTACACGTCGATTACAAAAAAAAAAAAGAGCTCATTTTCTCCTTTCATTTCCTCGACGTCATGGGCCCGTTGGCGTCAGTGGTTATTATAAATGATCGAGCTCTCCCCAGTCGCCCCCCCCCCCCCCGTGATTCCTTTCTATGTATAGCCATGTTAGGATCGAGGTCTGAAACAACACTTGAACTCACGTCTGTCTGGTTCAAAACGCTTAGAACTTTCGTCGTAGGCAGTAGACACGTTCCTGTTCCCCTCACCGACTGTAACCGCCTCGAAGCACACGTTGGGCAACCTCGCGGCCATCGCGATAGCCATGGCATCGTCGCTGCCTGTGTCGACGTACATCAGAACGCTCAAGCAGAGTCCGCCCACGTCACGGCTGGCGCCGGCGATAGCTGCAGCGATTGCCAACGTCGCGACGAAGAAGGACAATTTCGGCAAGACGCCTCTTTCTGTCGACATCGCCAACCTTGGACAGGGAGCAAACTGCGCGCACTGCAGCGAAGAGTTACGAGTCGCGTCAGCCGACCGCGACGGAGAACCAGTAGAACCGCTCCTGCGACGTCTGCCGCTCATCGCCGTCGGCGCTAGAACGACTCGATGTGAGGTTCATCGAAGTATCAGTGGCGTGCAATGGGCAAGCCCTCCTCCTAATCTCTGGAACATGGCAGCCGCCTCTCGCTACCGATTGGCTTGCGCGAACCTTATAGATATCGCGGCCCTGCAGTGGTTTGGTGAGACACAAAGTAGAGATTGTGTAGTTCGGCAACCCTACACATGGGGAGGGAGCACGCGGAGTGAAAGAGAGAGAGAGAGAGAGAGCGGTGAGGCGACAGGGCAAATGTTCAGAGAGGTCACTTGCGCTAAACAAGGCGCAGTGCGTCGACAACGGTGGGGAATTCCAGTCCGCTGCATAGAAACGTTCGAGGGAAATTCTGGGGATGAGGGAGAGTGAGGCCAGGCGGCTCCCAAGACCTGGGCTGTTGTCGATCGTCGAGTCGGTTTTGCGCGGGCGTTGTTCGGTGAAGAAGAAATAGTGGGATAACTCGCTTTTTCTACAATCTCCTCACGTCTGCGCTAGGCGCGCTTTAGCGAATGCGCGAATCAGTCAAAGTGGTTTCGTTTTCCTTCTGGTGTACTAGTGCATACGATAGGTCTTTGACTGTCACACTTGGAGGCGGACGGTGCTTTGGGCGAAAAGGGGAGCAGTGGCAACGAATGTTGAACTGCGACAAACGCGAAGCGAGGAGTAATCTGACGTCACCAGTGAAGGGAAGGCGCTTCGAAACCCGCGACGGCGCGACATGCTTCCATGTATTAGGCGAATGCACGACAGTGTCGCTCAGCTGGCTCAGCTCTTGCTTGTTGTTTGCTGCCGTAAGTTGAATTTTCTCATTCCGATTCGCGAAATGGAGCGAACGTCGGCCTCGCGCTTCCGCTTGTTAAAACACAGCTGTATACTTCGTCCTTGTATTGCCTCAGCGCGTTTACTATTTGTATATTACTTACAAAACATTACTCATCGTCGGAGCTAAATGAACACTGGCCGCACAAAACAAAATGTAAGTGATCTTTCGGGAACCGTACGTTCGTTGTTCCCAAAAGGCGAAAGGAGTTAGGTCGTGCCTTATACATGCAACAGAAGGCGCTGTTAACTAGTCTCAATTCTTTCTATCCAGTCATGGGTAGAAAGTAATAGAATACTCGGAGAACTTCAGAACGGGTTCAGAAGTGGTAGGCGCTTAGATGATAGCCTGTTCGTGCTTACCCAGTGCATAGAAATAGCTAAGGCGGAAGATAGACCTCTGTATTTAGCCTTCCTGGACATAAGTGGTGCATACGACAACGTGAACAGGGAACTCCTGTGGAACATATTAAAATCTGAAGGCATCGGTCATGAGGTAATTTATTTTCTACAGGAACGATATCGAGAAAATAATGTTGAAATAACATGGGAAGGAATTAAGAGTACCACAACTGTCGAGGTTCACAAAGGATTAAGGCAAGGTTGTCCTCTATCACCGCTGCTGTTCATGCTTTATATGATAAGCATGGAAAGAAGGTTACAACGAAGCAATCCAGGGTATAATCTGTCGTACAGATCAGGCGAAAAGGTTGTTGAGCAACGACTACCGGGTTTAATGTATGCGGACGATATTGTACTGTTAGCAGGTAGCCAGGAAGATTTGCAAACTCTGGTTAATTACTGTGGAGACGAAGGAGACAGTTTAGGTTTCAGTTTTAATGCAGCTAAGTCCGATGGGATGTTTTTCAACGATACCACTGATCAGGAGCTTACAATACAAGGCCATGAAACACCCCGAGTGGCCGAATACAAATATCTCGGGGTATGGATAAACAAAGGGCAGATGTACACGGAAAAGCACGTCCTTTTGCCTCTCATAGCAAAAGGGCGAAGAGATGCCGGGATAATGAAACATAGGGCATTGTGGGGGTACAACAGGTATGAGGTACTGAGAGGTATTTGGAAGGGAGCAATGGTGCCGGGGCTTACTTTCGGGAATGCGGTCCTGTGTTTAAGGGCAGAGGTTCAGTCGAGACTAGAAGTAAATCAGAGAGCTGTGGGAAGGTTAGCACTAGGGGCCCACGGGAAAACCACAAACGAAGCAGTACAGGGAGATATGGGCTGGGCATCGTTCGAAGCACGGGAAGCTCAGAGTAAAATCCTATACGAAAAACACCTGAGGAAATTGGACAACAACAGGTGGGCAGCTAAGGTGTTTACATACCTATACAGAAAGAGCGTTGACTCACAATGGCGGAAAAGAACTAGGAAGCTAACCAGTAAGTATGCCAGACACGAGGACGAAGAAAGACAGAGCATTAAACGACAGGTTAAAAACGCGGAAGGTAAAAATTGGATAAATTCAATGGAAAAGAAGCATAGTGTTGAGCTATATCGATACTGGAAACAGCATATCAGGAAGGAAGCGTTTTATAACTCAAGAGGCAGTGCCCTACTCTTTGAAGCTAGATCAGGATGTCTTAGAACGCGGAGCTATAAAAAGAAATTTAACGAAGAAGGAGACACATGTACTGTGTGTGGTAAATATGTAGAAACAACGGAACACCTCATACTAAAATGTGATGGTATCAAGCCCGATGTCGATGCGGCCACAGTCACCCTTCCTGAGGCCCTAGCGTTCCGAGATAATAATAGTCGTGTAAATAAGTATGCGGTGGAAATTAGCAAAAAGGCGATTGGAGGATTGGTGGCTCAAAAGCAGAGAGGTGACATAAGGTTAAAAGGGTAGGAAGACGTATTTAAAGAAAATCGAGAAATTCGATAACACACAACACAGATAAAAATAAAAATAAAAGGCAAAATAAAAATCTGAGCATGGAGGCAACTGCCATCGCCCCGTTTCAAAGGGGACGCTCCTACCTTCCATCCAGCCAATGAAGAAGCCTCAATCTCCAAAAGTAGCGCCAACCACTTCCCTCTTCCTCCGCTCTACTCCCGCGGCCTCAACAGGGGCGCCACCTACGCTCGTTCGGCCGTAGCAGACGACGGCTAATGCACTACCGGAGGAAATCCGCGGAAAAGTTAGTTCGAGCCCTGCGAACAGTTTTTGAGGCGAGATTTCGCTTCTTCAGTCGGTGACTGGCCTTAATAATGTCGTGTTGGAAATGCGCAAAAATGTAGAGAAAAGGACCATTATTTAAGACGTAAAACGTCCGCACGTTGAGAGTTCGTACTGCTGAAACACGACGCATGCGACGGTGTGCTCAAACACGCGCGTAATTACCTCAGTTTCAGGTTTTGACTGCGTGAAATATGCGTACGTGGTTTCGTAGGTTCATTTACGTACCTGCAGGATACTTTTGTTCGACTGGCGCGTGAGCGATTCCAACGGTCTGGGGCCAGCACTGCCTAGCAACAGGGTCGCTTCTTTTCCGCGCCTTCTACAGATGTGTGTAGCTCATGCACGGTTTGTGGCGGCCATGAGCAATGTTTTCACACCTAGACAGTATTGATAATTTAAACAACGTACCAGCACATGAAATCGTCTTTATTTATTTATTATAGTGGAAGTGGTTGGAATTCGATAAGCAAGAACGAACTTGTCGCGACAATTGGACAGATATTGGTTGGTTGGTAACATAATTTATAGTCCTGGAAAGCTTTCGCCGACGGGGCCTTAGGTCTCCCACGTCAGGACGTCGAGGTGTTGCTTCCCCGTCGCCTCGCGGGCCTGCTGGACGGCCCAGAGTTGGTCGCCGAGGCTGGGGCTGCGCAAGGCAGCAGCCCACCCCAGTGGAAAGGTTCCGGAGTTAGCACCATGCGGGTTTTAACGCGATAGCGTTAAGGAGCTCGTGTCGCAGAAAAGCCGGTGTCGTCGGCGTCGGCGTCGGGTGTCGGCGTCGGCGTCCGCGGCGTTGGACGTGAGCGATAAATCATGGCAGGCACTTCATACATAAAAAGCAACTTCCAAGATGGGCTGGGTGGGAATCGAACCAGGGTCTCCGGAGTGTGAGACGGAGACGCTACCACTCAGCCACGAGTTCGATGCTTGAAAGCGGTACAAAAGCGCCTCTAGTGAATGCGGTGTTGCCTTAGAAACGAGCCGTAGAAAGTTATACTGCGGTGTATATCGGTAATTATGAGCATGTAACTTACAGAAGTCGCATTTACACGAATAGCGAAGTACGTTTCCGCTACATTTCTTCTGCGCTTACCACACACGCAGAGCCATCTTGCGGCAAACAATAGACCCCCTCCTCTCAATGTACGGCGCTGCCCCGACAGGTGGCGCGCCGTGCGCGCATTGGGGCTGTGCGCGGACCGGTGCCAGGCGCCTCGCGTCCCCGACTCCCTCTCCCCTGACGACGCTTCGCCGTGCTCCCACACGGGTTGCAGAATCAAGCGCCGTTCCTTTCTTTAGATTACTATCTATCTATCTCTCTGCCCGTGCCGATCACGACGTTTGGCTGGCGTAGATCGTTTCCCCTCCGAGACACCGAGTTCTTTGCTTCGTTCCGTTTGTTCAGGCGCGCGTGTCGTTGCCGCGCCGAACGCTGCGTTGCTCGACGCTCACCGCGTGATAGGTGGGCGCAGAGTCCGATGCGGGGCGCCTCGTAAGTGATCACTGTCTGAGCGCATTGTCTTACACCCCTTGGCGGGTCGACGGCAACGCTGTCGCGTTCCACTCTTGAAGGCGAAGCTTAAGCGTCCTCCAATTTTTTGTTACAGTCCCAGAGCATGTGAATTAAAGTGGCTATATCAGTGTGGCAGACCTTGCATATATTGGACAGAGGTTCCGAAAATAATTATACCACTCCTATCATTAGCACCGGTAACACTTTTGTTGAAGTGCTTATTTTATATCTGTTTACTACGTGCGTCTGCATTCTTTTGCGTTGTAAGTTTTCGCAGGGTAGCAGTGGTGCTTTAACTGAAACACTCTAGACGCACGAGACAGAGACAAAAAAAATAATTATTGTGTTTTACGTGCCTAAACCACGATCCGATCATAGGCACGCCCTAATGGGAGACTTCGAATTAATTTTGACCAGCTGGGGTTCTTTACCGTGGCCCCAATGGACAGGACACTGGCGTCTTCGCATACCGCCCCCATCGAAATGCGACCGCAGCGGTGGCGATTCGATCTCGCGACCTCCTGCGATCAATCCGTCTGCGCGTACTTTCGTCGCACTGGGCCAGCAATGGCGGTCGGAGCGCGCTGGAAAGAAAAAAAATATATATACAAAAGCGCGACGCGCGCTTCCACGTGACACAAGTTGGCCAATGGGGGAGCGGAGGAGGCTAGGGCGACAGGAGCCGTCGAGGAGTAAACATCGGGGAGAGTTGTGTGGCGGAAAGATCTACGAATGGCGCTACTTTTGGAAGATTGAGGGGCTTTAGTGTCAATATCGCGTAGATTTCCACGTGGCCGATTGAACGCATGTAGTTTTGTGTAATCAATAAAGATTTTAAGATAAGGCGGGAGGATAGTGATCTTTTCGTGGCGATGATTGCGCTAGAATGCCAATCAATTCACTACGACCTCTCTTAAACCTATAGCTGCTTGGTGGACATGTGTCCCTTGGCTAGGTCATTCAAGTGCATTTTTGCTTTTGTTTTATGTGACCAGTGTTCATTCGCCTCTTATAATATATGCCTCTCGCCAGTTGCTGTTCCGTAGAAACTTGTAGTGGAATGTTGCTAATAAAAAAGTTTTTGTTAGTAACCCAATTCGTTTGACGTATCTTGGAGGTAGTGTTGGAGGGAAGCTGTCGTCAGCATAGGATTAGCTGTCATGCGGTCTTTCGTCTCATCCTCACACAAAGGCAACCGTGTGAGGAAGCGTAATAAGTGGAACAGAGATATTTGGCCTTTAGTGAAGTAACTACCATGCTATGGCAGTACAACATAAACCAAAAGGAAGGATGGAAGGAAAGGCTTTATAAAGTTAATTTCTTTCTGAATTGTCGAATTATTAAAGGCACGTGCAGCTTGGATCTTTCAGATGATCTTCATATTCTTGGTTCTTGGTAAGGGAAAAGGAAAATTAACGCATAAAATAAATTCGACTGATCCCAGGCAGGTTCGAGAATCGGTGTTCAACGAAGCTTTCTTGGATACTTACACAAATGCTGTGCGAATGTAGCGTGAATGACGCGAATTAAATACAATGGGGCGAATTTAACACGGTTACACAAGTATTTCTCTGTAGATGCAGTCTCTGCATCAATGCGATGCAGATAAAAATTAAATTTATTGGACGCAACCCACGTTTCTCTTGCGCTGCTCAAGATTTCGCCAGTCACTATAGACGCAATTTCGTGGTCGTGCCAGCAGTTCTCGACGTAGGTAATGATCCGTTTGTATACAGTCGCGCTAGGCTTCGAAAGTGGGCAGTGATGACCTGCTAGGCTGACAGGTGGCGAGGTACGCAGAGCAGGAGTCTTCTATGAAGGTCGGCAACCACCGACCGGGTTTTCGGCTCTTGAATAGGCAGTCTAATGTATCCGGTGAGCCGGAATGGTGTCGTGATGTGGCCGAAAAGCTTTCGTATGGTGGCTACCACAGTTCAAGCACTCGCTATCCGATGAGCAAGAATAAGACGACAGCGCTTGATTTTCAGTTAAGCAAGAACCATGTGAATCCAACAAAGAAGCAAAACAAGGAAAGCACGGAGAACTCGGCCCATATTCACAAGAAAGTACCTTGCGATAGGATTGTTCGTGAGTGGGAATTAAAAAAAATACAGCTGCTACTAGTCCTCTGAACTACTGTCCCGCTCGGTACGACGAAAATCAGATGGGCGAGTAGCTGCCGCACTGAGCTCAGTATTTACTAACGCTGGTCAAATAAACTTTTTAGTTACTGGCGTTGAGGCCTATATGGGGGAAACGTGGCCAGGAGGCTAGAGCAATTTCTGCAGCGTTTAATGAGTCAGCCGGTGTCGAGATATTTGCCCGACAGCTGCCCACCTTTATTTTTCCGTTACGCTATTCTACAAATGTGCGCGATAAGAATGCATGGCGCGGTGCCCACGTGATGCTTGACGGCGCCGTGACGCAAAAAAAAAAAAAAAAAGCCGTTCACGGAGATGTGATGCTCTCGCACCGCTAGCGGCGGTTAAGTAAGTACATCCCCACCCAATAAAAAAGGAGAGTGAACGAAGCAAACTGTTTTTCTTTGTCTTTATCTCTTTCACCGGCAGTTTCGCTTTGCGATGCTCGCAGTAACACGTAGACGGCGTGTTGACGTGCCCCTTGTCCAATTTCGGAATCGGTGCGCATACGAAGGCTAAAAAGCTGTGCACACATAAAAGATGAACACAAGGATTGTAACTTACAAGTGAAGCCGCAGTGAGAGGCTCCGGGTCAGTTTTGAGTACCACTATGTCTTGGACCTGCTCCCAAAGCTGTTTTACATTCCGCAATTTACTATAATGTCACCTCCATGGTAAGGAATCAAACCCGCGACTCGTGACCCTCGCACTCAACAGGCGAACGCCGCAGCAGCTGAGAGATCTCTCAGCGGCTGAGATCTGAAGTCTCTCGAGAGACTTCATTTTTAAATGACTCAGTGCAAGTCGTCGCTGCTGGCGTCCAGCTGGGCTTCAAGAAGTGGTGCTGAGGTCGGTTGTCCGTACCCTATTGTGTACTTTGTGTGGGCCACCAGCCGTGGCCATATAGTTGGGCGTAGCTCTCACGGTGGAGTGCTTTAGCTCTTGCAGGGCTTGGGGAAGACGGGATAGGTGTACGAGCTTAGAATGAAATTTTACATAACTTCAACTTTCATTATGTTGAACAAACGTTAATTAATACCTGCAAGCAACTGGGCTTTGTAGTGGGTCCTGCCTAGCTCCGGTGTCAACAATCCATATTTTGCTCGCCTAGACAGATGCTTGTCAGATCGTTTCGAGGCATCAAATGTACGAAAAAGTGTTTAGGCATTGTTACGATCGGCCTGCAGGGGCACTGACCTGCAAACCTTTCCCAGCCCGCTGCAGCTGTTTCGATCGAACTGCGGGGGCAGCGACCAGCGGAGAACTGACGACTTCCCAGCCCGCTGCGACGAGTCATTTCGGAGAGCCAACAATGCGCCTCCTGCGAACAGCCCACGGCGCCACCAAGTCCAGCCACTTTCGGCGGACCAGATATTGCTAGTTGATTCTCTGTCGCCTTCATACATGGTCTACTTGGAGCAAGAGAACTCCTGGAAAAGGGTGTTTTGCGGTGCTTTCTCCCGCGCCGAAGAAATCGTCACAGTCGATTGACAGACGTGACGACTAACTGGATTCAAGAGGCGCCAGCTGGGGTCAGACGTGACAACCCATGTCTTGTCTACGAGGACCCTCTCCACTCGGTCTGTTCTGTGAAACCAAAGTGCGGAAGTGGGAGTGTGGACCCTCTCCCTCAAAGGCAGGTCAACTACGACCACGACGACTTTGGGACGCTCCCATTGGACTAAGGTTGAACGGCAGTTTTCCCTCACCTAGGAATCCAGGGAGGACAGAGGGTTTTTAAGCAGCCGTTTTCAGCTGCTCGGTGTGCTTCACTTTTCAGTCTTGCTAGTCTGATGAAATGTATCTCCTGTCTTAATGTAAATACTGTAAATAAATTCCGTACTCCTCGTTGTCGATGAGAGCAAGTTCCTCCCTACAACCACGTTCCAAGCGTGGGTGAATGGACGACGGCATGAGCCAGCTGCCACTTATTTCATGCCCGACCCCTAACCGTACAATTGATCGCCAGCGGTGGGATTGTCTTCCAAATCTTACAATTGGATGACAGCGGTGAGATTGGCCTACAACTCACAGACAGCGATGAGATCTCACGGACTTTGGGACATGGTGACCGACCGGTATCCAGATCAAGTTGGAGGTGACTTGGGATTGACTACCTGTTACAACTGACTGGATACGGTGGAGAAGAACTGGTGATATGGTGCTGCTTGAGTGGGTTAGCGTTTGGTTTTGGCTGTAAGATTGACCAGGCTTCAATTTGTCTGTGTTTCTAGATTTGAATCGCTGAGGATCTTTTACTTGTATTCTTATTTGCATGGGTATCGCAGCAAGTATTGTGTGACAGCAGAGCCAAAGGTTAGTGTAGCGACTATGGTCCTATTGTGTATGACGAGAGCTGGCCTGTTGTGGTTGTGTGAAGAGCTCGAGGTAGACGTAGAGGAGGACTTGACGGAATCAGAAATCCGTAAGACCATTCTGCAAAGTGGCAATGATTTGAAATTCGTCGAACATCTAGGTAACCGAATTCTAAGCAGAAGACAGGAACAGGAATCAATTAGGCAAGAACGCAAAGAGCGCGAGCGAGAATGTGAAGATCACGAGAGTAAACGTGAGCAAAAACGTTCAAGAGCTTGACAAAGAAATGGCAGCATTGAACAAATAGATACAAGATTTTCAGCAATTGAACACGCAAAGACAACGGCTGCATGAAAATGGTGTAGATAGTACAGAGCAAAAAAACTTAGGAAGTATCTAGTGTATTTTCGTCGAAAGCCGATGAGAGGAGTGCAGTACGTGTAAGATTAGCAGCACATTCATAGGTGAGCGGAAAGGGCTAGCTGCTAAAGGTGCCTTAGTGGTAACAGAGGTCGTTAAAGGCCGTAGTGAGAGGTACGAGGTGATTTACCAACAGAACTCTGTAGAGACAGCCAGGCCAGCTGTGAATGAACTGGCATAGTCACCGCGCGTGTGCGTCGCATGTAATATTAACGAGGTCGTTAAAGAAGCACAGAGTACTGCTGACCCGACAGACACGAGCACCCATGTCGAGTCAGATCTGCGTGACGAAGTGAAGCGCCAGCTGGACGATGCAGTTGAGGGCAGTTCGCAGGATTGCGAGCTGCGTAGCTCAAGGGAAGACAACTGCATTGCTCAGGGATCGGTGCAGCTGTCCGCCAGTCTAGGTAGCCAAGAGAGGGATCATTTATTTATGAATCATTCGGACTGTGCGGGTGAGACAGCGATCGAGACCAGCGAGCTGTGTGCCGATGCACAGCGTGAGTTGGGCAATGCAGCAGGAGGGCAGCTCACAGGAGTGCGAGTTGCATAGCTCGAGTAAAGGCTGCTGCATTGTCGTAGCGTCGATCGAGCGGTCCGCCAGTCGAGGCAAAGAGAGAGTCGACTTAAATGGAAATCACTCACACTGTGCGGGTTGGAGAGCTATCCGGGCCGGCGAGATGTGTACCGGCCAGCTTGAGGCGCGAGAAGGCGGCACGAAAGGGAGTTCGAGTAAAAAGCGCCGTAGAAAGAAGCGCGGTAAAGATCGGAATACGGTGAATGATGTAGCGCAGCGAAAGACGGCGACAGACGCAAAAAGGCACGGCCCCAAGAAAAGAAAGGTGCGGTCGTCGTTGAGGATGTTTGCGTATCAAGCACGTTCGAGCCACCGGTCAAAAAGAGACCGAGAAGCATGTTCTGCGCGAACGCGGACAAAGGGCACGGGGCTGTTATGTTCCTCGTCGTTCCGTCGTTCTTTTCAGAGGGCAGCACGTAGTGCGGGGGAGCGCAAGGTGGCAAGACGAGACGAGCTGGTATAGAGTCGTGACGCGGTCAGTCGAGTTCGTGATGAAAGCCTGACACCAGGACGCAAATTGGCAGAAAACTTTAACGTCTTGAAGGAGCTGATAGTGTGTCAGTCCTTTTGTTGCTCCTGGGTAGCCAGAATAGCTTTCGAACAGCGATCACCTCCAGTACGGCTCAAAAGTATGAGTCCGTCGTAAACGTTTGGAACGGGAGACCAAGACAGCTTCAGTAGAAATGAAACGTGTTCTTTTGTTTTAAGTTTGAGATTTAGAAATTTTTCGTGATTTGAGACTACAGTTTCTTTCAATATGTGACGTATGAGCTTTGTTTATGTTTTCATCTTGGGAAGCTCCGAGATTCCAAAGATGCGTTTTATGTAAAGCTTTAGTTTCGCGAAGTGTTAATTAATAAGTTGATTGGCTTTTTTTTTCTTGTGAGCAAACGGAAGCATCAAGGTTACCGGTGAGAGGCCTGTGGTAACGCGCGTGGGTATCAGTTAACCTTCTTTATTTTTAGAAGTGTTTTCGAAGTTTCTTAGCTTAAGTGCGTAGGTTTTCAGTAAGTACATAATTTGCAGTAAGAAGCGTTCTTAGTTCCATTAGCGCGTGTCCTGCGCGGATGGAAGGAAGCCGACTGTTCGTGACTGGGTCGCTCGTGTGTGTTGAGGGCGGCCGCGTTCTGACTTCTCTAATAAGTGTGCGTGGCACTAGTTATTAGAAGACGCATTTTTTAGGGTTCTGCGCAGTGCGTAAGTTACGCAAGTTTAGTTTTTCGTTTAAGGTACCTGTCCTGTATGGACTAGAGGAAGAAACGTGAGTAAGCGTGATGAAACGTTTGTACATGACGGAAGTTACGCGTTCGGAATAGGGACCACAGAGCTAACGCGATTGTGATTACGTACTTGTGCGGTTGGCCAGACTGTTCAGTGGCACCAGTACGTGCGATAAGTACGCCACTGCATGGGGGCGAAATGCGAATACACCCGCGTACTTAGATTTAGGTGCCCGTTAAAGAACCCCAGGTGGTCGAAATTTCCGGAGTCCTCCAGTACGGCGTGCCTCATAATCAGAAAGTGGTTTTGGCACCTTAAACCCTATAATTTCATTTTTAAGTACGCCACTGCGACAGGGTGAGAACAGGCTATTTGTGAAGTTAGGCTGCTTAAGTTATGTTCGGGTATTGGTGGTTGAGAGCCTTCGGTTTAGTTCTGCGTAAACCTGTGCAGCACGACGGATAGGTTCGGTTAAACGCAGGGTGAACGTGAACGCTCGCTTTGACGGCACAAAATATTCGGGCCAAAATTTGGGGCTCCCAGTGGAGCGGGTTAAGTTGAAATTTTGACAGGAAGCCTGGTGGGTTAACGGCTGATTCCGGGCGTTTGCTCGCTGAGTGGTATTGTGTTGCCGGGATCGACTCTTCCGTGCCGGTTGTTGTGAGATGGCTTAAGGCATTCCAAGGGCGCAGTTGTTGCAGAGAGCAAGGCCGTATTCTTGCTCGCCAGCCATTCTCTTCCGGCCCAGCGGTTATCAGCACTGGCCAGTCGAGGTTTTCCGGGCCATGGAGGAGCTGTTAAGATCGACCTGCAGGGGTACTGACCTGCAAGCCTGTCCCAGCCCGCTGCAGCTGTTTCGAATGAACAGCGGGGGTAGCAACCTTCGGAGAACCGACGACTTCCCGGCCCGCTGCGACGAGTCGTTTTAGAGAGCCAACAATGCGCCTCCTGCGGACAGCCCACGGCGCCAGCAAGTCTAGCCACGTTCGGCGGACCAGGTATTGCTAGTTGATTCGCTGTCGCCTTCATGGTCTACTTGGAGCAAGAGAACTCCTGGAAATTGGTGTTTTGTGGTGCTTTCTCCCGAGCCCCAGAAATCGTCACAGTCGATTGACAGACGCGACGGCTAACTGGAATCAAGACGGGCCAAGGGTTAAGCGTGACAACCCATGTCTATCAGGACTATCTCCACTCGGTGCGTTCAGTGAAACCAAAGTGCGGAAGTCAGAGTGTGAACCCTCCCCCTCAAAGGCGGTTCAACTACCACCACGACTTTGGGACGCTCGCATTGGACGAAGGTTGAACGGCAGCTTTCCTTCATCTAAGGATCTAGGGAGGACGGAGGGTATTTAGGCAGCCATTTTCGTCAGCTCGGTGTGCTTCGCTTTTCAGTCTTGCTAGGCTGATGAAATATATCTCCTGTCTTAATGTAAATACTGTAAATACATCCCGTACTCCTCGTTCTCGACGAGAGCAAGTTCCTCCCTACAACCACGTCCCAAGCGTGGGTGAGTTGGACGACGGCATGGGCCAGCTACAACTTATTTCATGCCCGCCCCAACCCGTACAACTGATTGCCAGCGGTGGGATTGTCCTCCAAATCTTACAGTATGTGGATAATATTATAGTGCTTATTGACATCACATTTGACCGTTTCCGGAAGGCGAGTGCTAAAGTTTCATATATGTGTAGTGATCGTCCTCACCACCTCGAAGTCACAGTTGAATGGCTGGTCGACGGAAATATCGGACTTCTTGAATTGAAGTTTGCATTCACGGACCACCGGTTGTGCTGGTGTTACAACCCTCGGATGAACAAGCTACCTTCTTCCATTTCGCTCCAGCCATTCGAAAGTAGTCAAAAGAAGCATAACGAATATGTGCTTCAACACACATCATAGAAGTCGCCCGCACTTAATGAAACAGAGTTGCCGGCAGCAGATATCGCGCTTAAATGACGCCGGCTATCCGGCGAACGTATTGGTGTCAGGAGAAGAAAAGCTGCTCAAGAAAATCCGCTCCAGACCGGGCCACTCTGCTAGCCTAACCTACGCAACTTCACTTAAGAAAGAACATCTCCGTAATTCCCTAAATCCATCAACTCTAGCATAAGCTTAAGAAAGTTTCGCCCCGTGCTAACGCAAGGATTGTCTTTTCAGTGGCCGATAAGATATATAAGAAGCCTTTGTAGGAAGACAGATTCTGCAATCGAAGTAAAATCCGAATGTCAAAAGTGCAAAAAAAAAAGTTCGAGGATTGCGAGTCATTTGTAATTTTACCGCATCCCATTGTCCTGCGAGAAAAACTGTTTTGGCCAGGCCACCAGGTTTTTAAACGAGCGTTTACGAGAACACAACTAGATGAAGAAGCTGCCACCCCGACGGATCCCTTGCACTCCATTCTCAGAATTGTGGTTGCCGCCCAACGTTTGACGACACTGTAATTATTTGTGTATATAAGGACGAGCTTGCCCGCTCAATCATAGAGGCTGAGCGTATCAACGCACTTGGGGAATCGGGAAGAAGCAAGCCATCGATAGCGTTGTCGCCTAAAGAGTTGGATTTCTTGCGCAAGCGCTAGCAATGCTGGTTTCTGGCTCCGTATTTTGGCCTTCGTCTTTGTTTCCTCGTTAGAACTTGCTCCTTCCACGTGACCTGTATCGCGGCTCGCGTGAGGTGTGCAGTACGGCTCGGTGTAGAAAATAAAGACTGTCGGTGCAAGTAGCGCTGCGCGCGCGTTCTTTTGTGCCTTCTCATGTCCTTGTTCCTTGCCCACGCAACAAGTTGCGTGTTTCCATGATGAACAACCAAGAAGCCCCAATCGCCACTCTCATAGTATGTGGGGCAAAGGAGTTCTGCAGGGTGTGTGTGTGTGTGGGGGGGGGGGGGGGGGGGCATTCGCGGTAGGTAATGCCGGGCGCTTGGAGTAAAATTTGTCACATACGTGACACACAGCTGGCGTGCCCGGAGACGCCGCAGCGATTTGTGATACGAAAGAATGCTACCGGTAAAAGGCGCCAGTTGTTCCGAAAGGTGCAGTTCTTTCTTTCTTTTATATCACGCTCCGGTTGGGGTCGAAACTGTATTCGAAGTACTCTTCGACAATGCCGACGTCGAAGCTTTCCACGATGGTCACGTTGCGCCTCACGTGCGGTAGGATCTTGGGCTCCCACGCGTGGACGAGTTGGCCTCTGGTGTACGCGCCGCACCTCTCAACGTTCACGCGATGCTGCACAGTGTGGTTGACGCTGTCGGGGACCGCTGCTGCGAGAACCGCGAGGAAGTCTCCCGCGCTGAAGCCGTCCGGACTCTGGCCTCCGCTCAGGCAGCACTGAACAGTGTGCGCCGTGGTGTCCCGCAGAAACTCCTGAAGCCGGCCCGACTTGTTCGTGATGCTGTAGTAGGTGTCCTGAGAGTGGGAGAGGCAGAGCACATTCATAGTGTTAGGTAGGGAGGCCAACAGGAAAGCGTCTGGTTGGGCGTACCCTACACAGGGGAAGGACACGGAGGGAAGATATAGTAAAGAGAGCGTCTCGTACATTGTGCGTCGGATGAGGATTCCCTACGATGCGGCAATACTTCGCCGGCTTACTTCAGAGCCCGGAAAAAAAATAACCACGTTAGAAAGGTATCACCGTGCAAACAATTTTATTGGATGTTACTGAGAACACTCTAAAACTTTTCAGTTATGACTCATGCCCTAACACAAATCTCTAAAACGTTTTACAACTAATTAAACGCCGCTGATTACATAACTAATCGCGCTTCGAAAAATATACTATGCAAATGGAGACAACTGCCAACAGCTTGTCGTTGGTCCAACGTGTACCACCCTATGTTTAAAATTTGGTTCTACTTACGTTGCGGGTAAGTAGAACGTTGTACTGAGGAGATTACACCAGGGAATAGCGTGCTATATTCATCGACTAATCTGAGACCAAGCCATCTGTTTCGCGAATACTCCCTTCATCCTTTAGCTTCCCTTTTTGTTTTCAAAGCTTTTTGTCCATAACAATATACAGGGCGCCCCAGCTATCATGCATCCCATTTCTTTTTTAAAATATGAGGGCCATTCTGCGCGAGGATAATCAAGTGCACATTGTCCACAGTCAAGTGGAGAAGCCGCCAGCAATACATCTGTTGATTCCACTCATTTTATTATTTAATGCAATTTGCTTTTTCTTTACTTGCTGCGCTGAAGTTGTACAAAGATTAAAGCAACTTGAAACTGGCATATTTTCAGCGAGGTACTTTTTACCCGTTTATATGGGGGCGCGCTGCTTCCTTGATGCGGGTAGATGGTTGGTCATGTACGTGATATATACATTTTTTTTTATTTCTCGTGGTCTTTCTTTATCAGCCCGAAAAAAATTAATGGACAGAAAAGTATTTGGCTGGAAGCATGACAGGTTTTTTTTTTAATTCGCTATAAATTCTTCATTGACAGCGCGGCTTTCAAAGTAGTAATTAAAAATATCGAACTGTAAAGGTGGGGGGGAGGGGGACTGGCTAGCATGAACAAAAATAATTGATTTTCCTCAAGTGAAATGGCCCATCTTTTTTTCGGAACGTGATGTGCGATAGCTGGGACATCGTATATATTGATACGTGTACTGGTTTATCTTTTTCGGGAGACCGCTTTTCACCATCTAACAAATGCTATCGCTCAGCGCGGGACGCGCCCGCATGTATCGGAAGTTTCTCGAATGTTATCGATGGTTCTATCTATTGTCTTTTGTCACCGAAGCTTGTGTAATCTGATTGCATGTGCGACGCGAATTGTGTAGAACTTTCTGGAAGACGCGCGGGCACATGCGGTTACTCTGAAACCATCGATGACTAATGTATAAAAGCCGACGGCTGATTTTCGGCGTCATCGAGCATTCGATAAACAGCAGTTTCAAAGCATCGCATACATAACTGAAGAGTGCGCTCGACCACTCCGCCAGAGCCCTTACCGAGTTTGGACGCGAGAACGGGACGCTATTAGGCAACAAGTCGACGAAATGCTGCGCGACGACATCATCCAGCCGTCGAGAAGCCCGTGGGCATCTGCTATTAGGCAGTTTAGTACTGCGTACGTAGCGTACGCAACGGCGTTGCGTACTTAAGATCGCTACGTTCTGCGAAGTGCGCATGTGCAGAACGCAACACGAACGGTACGTGATGCGTACGCGGCCGCTGCGTACGCACGCATCCGATTCTTGCGTGCGTGCGTAGGGAGCCTTGAGTGCTGCTCTCGTGGTTCTCGTTTGTTCGGGAGAGCGCGAGACAAAAGAGTTTCCCAAAATAGCAGCGTCAAAGGCGGCCAGCGGACGGCTGTACTTTTCAATGGTCTACGATTTGGCTTTGCTGCGTGAAGTGAACGTTGTTAAGAAAGGCCAGCTGCAGTGCAAGTTTTGCCGGCCAGTTTCGACGGTGGCGGCAACTTTCCTTGGCGTTACGCTCTAGCCTCGTCGCCGTTGTGACTGAATGAGTTCGACGAAGCAGGCTTTGTGCCGCAACACGACACCGCCTACCCGGGTCCGCCGCGAGCGGGGGAGATGCCGCGGGAACGTCTTCGAAGGCCTCTTCCCACGCGCCGTCCAAGACGCAAGATAATGGGCACGCGACCACGCTGTCGGGGTCAGCTCCGAGTTCTACGAAGTCCGTGTGACGTCGGTTCCGGACTGTGAACCTGTGTGCGTGTGTGTGCGTGCGTGCGTGTGCGTGTGTGTGTGCGCGTGTGTGCGTGCGTGCGTGCGTGTGCGCGTGCGTGCGTGCGTGTGCGTGTGCGCGTGTGCGTGTGTGTGTGCGTGCGTGTATGCGTGCGCGCGCATGTGCGTGCGTGCGTGCGTGCGCGCGTGTGTGTGTGTGTGTGTGTGTGTGTGTGTGTGTGTGTGTGTGTGTGTGTGTGTGTAAGCCGTCCCGCGGAGAGGCGGCGTGTTTACAATGACTGGACGAACGTTTCCGTCACTCGGGTATCGGGGGGAGGACCGAGTGTTTATAAACCGCTGTTGTGCGGCTGCTCAGGACACTCTCAAGCAGTCATGTTAGACTGACACCGCTCTCAAACAGTCATGTTGGACTGATGCACTTTCTCTTGCAGTCATGCTAGACTGATGTAGATACTGTAAATAAACCCATATTCCTCGTTCTCGATGAGAAGCAGTCCTTCCCTTCATCAACGTCCTCAGCGTGGATAAGTCGGACGACGGCATGGGCCAGCTACCTTCTAATTCATGCCCGACCCCAATCTTGACAGCGGATCACGAGCGAAGAGATTGAGCCCCCAGCCCTGACAACGTGCAGAAGCGATTCCCGGTTCCTGCACGGTGGGAATGCATAGCAAAAATAACTGTTTTTGAGAAAGCGTTCAATGTGTCTTGTTTGCGCGAAAGGCTCGACCTGCTTTTGACGTAGTTCGTTGCAAATGACCGTGCCCGCCTCGGAAAGCAAGTACTCGGTTCTTATTTTTCTCGATATGATACGTGTATTTCATCCGTATTAAAAGTAGAGTCTCTTAAAGGCCTGAATATAGTTCGACGAAGCGGGAACGCGCCCACACGTTACATCACGTTAGCGAGATCAACAGCGTCTATATAGTTCGACCGACACTTCGACGTACTGGCGGACGCGGCCAATGCGCTCCGACGCGCCCGGCGTCTAATGCCCCAACCACTGGCACGCGCCGAAAGCTTCGGCGCGCGCTGGCAAGCGAACGCGTCGCTTCGCTTCGGCTGGAGAGAAAGGGCGCGCAACCACTGGAGACAAGCTCCGACGCGCGCCGAAGCTCGCTCCTCGGCTGCGGCGCACTGTTGCTGGGCTATTCCGTCTTCATCCGTCAAAGTCCGGCCTAAAACAGCCTGCTGTAAACTAAGCTTGAAACAATAAGTTAGTGATCTGTATGTGCTTTTAGATATAAAAAACACGTTTGAATAATGAATATACACCTGTCGCAACATTTTTTTTATTTTTGAAGTAACAATAGCGTACAAAATATCGACATCAGCGCTCGCGCGTCGTCTGTCTGCAAGATCGCTTTGCGAACACCCGCACGACGATGCCATATATCAAAAACTGTTGCACCATTTCATTTTTTGGTAGCTTATTGCACAGCCAACTATGTAAGAATTAGGCGTGCAATGTATAACTGAAAAAAATCTGTGTTGGAAATATTGCCACGTAGTAGTGACGGTAAATAAATAGTGCCGGCTCAATCGCAACGATAGCGGCGAGCAATGTCGGCAATCGTCGAAAATCTCATCTGCGGGTCAAGCGCGTCCGTTTGCATACGGCAGTCGTCGAAAGTTACAGCCTATTCGCTGGTGCCCGCGCGCCTTCCAGAAACTACAACACAATTCGTGTCGCGTATGCAATCAGATTAGCAAGGTTCGTCGACAACAGACAGAACCATCGATAACATTCGCGAAACTTCCGATACGTTCAGGCACATCCTGCACCGAGCGATAACGTTTAACATTTTTTAGCCGGTGAAATACGGTAACCGGATACAGATAAAGCATCCGTGTCAATATAATTATGCTTGTTGGTGCATGAGAGAAACGTGAAAAAGTGGGTTCTGAGAAAATCAGCAAAACAGAATTGAAACACCTGTAGCACTCACAAAAAAAAAGAATAGCTAAAATGTATGTAATTCGTATCTTCTCTCCCCCCAATTCTTGATTCTGCCAAATCTAGCCCATGGAGCACCTCTATTATTCTAGATTGTTTTGATGCATCAGCACCGCATCCGGAGGCCTCCACATTGAGCGTATTGCTACAAAACATTTTCACAGTGTAAGGGCCATGTTCTATTGTAACTGGTTTCCACATATCAAGTTTGCCTTTCTTTACATTAATGAAATGACATACCGTCAGATAATACAAGCTTGAGAATTAGAGGGTTTTAATAGGAGTCTTTCGTTGCCCTTTGCCAAGTCGGACTATTGAAGCACTTACTCGAATGCATGGGAGCAGCTCATTTGCATAGTATAAGAAATATATAAACACGTTATTTTCACAATTTATACACTTCGTCACCACAAAAAGAAAAATTGCAGTTTATTGTTTTCAGCCTGCTATGATGTTTTGACTGAGAAAGATATATTCAATTTGTTCTGCGAGGCACGCAATAATTGCTGTGGCATATTATTTTATTGCACAACACTGCATACAGTAGCCAGCCATTATTAAAACTCGGAAGAAATTAATAGCACAATGCATATGATCAGGCACATAGCATATTATTGCACTTTCTTAATTCATGCCAGAACGACGACCACAGGCGTCCTTCTCCAACAAGGTCAGCATCCATCGTGCCTCATTACCATCGGGCTTCACACCCTCAGCACGTTCAACCTCAGCTTTGTGGTGTTTAAAACAACCTCAAGTGTGTCTTACGGTTCCAGGGATAAGAAAGAAGACCGTCCTGCCTACCTTGGCCTTGAAGCAAGCAGCTCTGGATTGTTTGCACACTTTCTACTTTGATCGAGTCCACATATATACGGATGGTTCTTCCACTCAGACCAGCTCCACCAGCGCAGTGGTTATACCATCACGATCACTAACCATCCAATACAAGATTTCTCACTTGACAACATCGACCGGTTCGGAGCTTGTTGCCCTCCGAGGTGCCGTTGATTATATTAATAACCAACCGGTTAATCGGTGGGCAATATCCTGCGATTCAAAGGCGGCCTTACAATGTCTCCTGTCATCTCTTCATCGCGGGTCATGTGAACAACTTGTGTCGGAGATGCGAGAAATGCACCATCACATGATCATGAAAGGACACGACGTCGTGTTTCAGTGGCTGCCTGGTCATTGCGGTATCTCCGGCAACGACCTCGCTGACGAAGCTGCTAGGAAAGCCCACGAAGGAGCAACCCTCGTTTCTGTACCTTTATTGCGGACCGACGCAGCCCAACACTTAGGCAAGCTAGCGCACTCTTTTGACATTGGAAAAGTGGCACACACCTGAATTCACTCAACATCGATTGCATTCCCTCGATCCCTCTATGCAACTGCGGCTGTTACCAGGTCTTCTGCGAAATGAGGAAACAGTGCTGTGCCGCTTACGTTTGGGCGTCGCATTCACCAGTGCATATGCATTTTTGAATGGAATGGCTGATAGCGCCGAGTGCAATGCCTGCGGTGTCGAGGAAACCATAGAACACCTAATGTGCTACTGCCCATCTTTTGAAGATGAAAGGCAAGACCTCTGCAGAGCTCTCAATCAGCTAGATGGAAAGCCGTTCATCTTGAACAAGATCTTGGGACCATGGCCTTGCATATCGCAGCTACAAAAGGCCACAAAAGCGCTGCTGCGATATTTGAAAGATACCGGATTGAGTCAGCGTCTGTGATCCAGACTGAGTGACCGACTGATATCCCCAGTGGACTTTCTCTTCTTTTAATCTTTCCGTCCCCCTTTCCCCAGTGTAGGGTAGCCAACCGGGCTCAGTCCTGGTTAACCTCCCTATATACCTTTCATTTATCATTTTCTCTCTCTTTTCTTAATTCATGCCCTTTTTTTAATCGCACGAAAGCTACTGCACTAAGATAGTATACTAGTACATACTTAAAAAGCACAATTTTATACTACGATAATAATCAATCATTCAAATTTTTATTGTAGTGCCCAGGAACAGCTAGAGAGCCTTTGTACTGGTGCACTTAACGAGCACTATGTGAGACAAAATGTAGAGAAAACATGAATGTAGTAGACAAAAAAAATGGAAGATAAACAAATAGGGAAAAAAGGAAACGCGGAAAAGTAAAAGGGAGTTAATCCTACGTGATTATCTACAGATACACGAAACACAGGAAATGAACTCTGAAGTATGTTTTGGAGTCGAGTGTTATTAGCACAATCTTGTAACAAGCCCAGGCAACGAATGTGGAATGCTACCTGGTATACTGTTGCGGCACAAACAAGTGCATATGATGAAGAAGCTTTAAGGAATGTATAATGTCATGAACCACCTTATACAGGAACAAAAGGTGCGATTAATTAAGACTTGAATCCAGAGGTGCGAGTTGAAGTATAATTGAGAAGGCTCAATTGTGGTCGCCAGAATGGCAAAAGTGGTGCTTGAAGATAGACATCAATTTATTCTGGATGCGTTCAACGAGGTCAGAATTAGATTTGCTCATTGCACCCCCCTCCTACAGAGGCATACTCTAGTAGTTGGAGGCACACAGCAGAATTTCAGAAACACAACAGGTGAGTGGAAATCGTGCAATATACGGCATGCAATTCCAAGAGCGTGAAGGGCATCTTGTGTAATTATCTATACGAAGAAAAGCTTAGCATTTTGTCGAAGTACACACCTAGATCTTTCATTTCATCCATCCTAAGGAGTGGAGCATCATGTAGAGTGTATCAAAATTTCACATGGTGCGTTTTGTGCATATAACTTAATGCCATAGTGTTGGAAGCATTTAAGAGTAATTATTGTTTCTGCACCAGTTTGAGAGAGAAAAAATGTCTTTTTGGAAGTCGATGCAGTGGTGAACACTGTTGACAGTCTGAAATAGTTTTAAGTTGTCGGCACACAAAGTCATGCTGTTCATTTATTAAAATGTTCTTAGCACTAACAGAAAGCGAGGAATCAAATATCGATTCAAACACCTGACGCACTGAAGAGGATAGATATAGGTCGGCAGTTAGTAACTGCACATCTAGCACCTGATTTGTGCATGGGCAATGTTCATGCTACCTTCTGAGTACTAGAAAAGGTACTAGACTTTAGGGAACTATTGAAGATGCTTGTGAGAACGAGGAACAAGTATGCTTCCATACGTCTTAAACCCTTTCAGACACCACTTTATCCCGTTCACTGAAAAGTTGCTTTCACCACATCTCTTGCATCCTCAGAATCGTAGAAAGTGTACAGCTGCAGCAAATATTAAGAATTTTCAATTGTTTAGCGAGTTTTGTCAAGTTTACAAAATTTTGACTCCATGCGAAAACTCACTGTTGTGGAAGCGTTAACTTGTTAATCAAACACATTCTGCGCAGATGCATTAGTAACTTGGTTTTGAGTAGATCTTTGTCCTGACTACAATTTATAGTATCGCAGCAAGAAACATTTTAGTAGGGGCTGAAGGCATACTGACTGCACAAAACAGTGATGACACCTTTTCACCTTCCCCACAATGCACTCACACCATCTACACTTTCCATAAGCAAAAAGTGAGATAAAAAATCAGTTACAGTTTCATTGACTCAGTATTTGCTGCTTCTGAAGCGGGCATCGAAGCAATCGTGGCATACGCTGCTACATGCATGGGTCTTGCATGATGCAGGTCCTGCTATGTACTGCACACAGGGCACACGTTGCAAACAGATAATTTCTTTTTGCAGTGCTCAACTATAACGACACACTGACTCAAACATGACTGCGTTGTCACGTATGCTTCAGTGCGTCAGTGTTCTTGATTGCTACACGAGCGATTTATGCCCAACTAGCCCAAAAGACGGACGCACTAGAAATAAGTGAGTGAATGAGTACAGTGAAATTCTACTGAACTGGATTCACATGCCGAATAGAAGAGCGCAGTGTCAGCTGAAACAGGCGGCACGGCTGATTATGTAAGTACTTCCAACAGTTCGGCTACTAGTGTATTTCGCTTTCGTTCGGAAGTTATCTTTACCACTGGAAACAGCGTAGCTTGCCCGTTAAACTTGAGTCAACCACGAAACCACGAAGGCACACGAAACACGCCGCGGTTGATCAACCCAACTTCCACACGGCTCATTCACCACATCACAGGTCACACGAAGTCAAGAGTGCCATATTTTAAATCACTGCAGCACCAAACGGACCTGAAAATTCATTTCCTTCGACAGAGTTTCTCAGGTGAGTTCGTTCACTCGCCAGTTACGAACTCGATGGACGCGCTAGGCCTACGCGTAACGTAAACAACATCGGCGATAGGCGAGTGTTGATTATCCAGACTTCGGAGCTCGTAAACATGTTTTGAGCACAACAAAATACACACACAACAAGCACGGACGTTGCGGTAATCGTGATTCGGTTGGCTGTTTTAGCAGACGATCGCACTGAGCCCGGCGGAACCCAGTGGGCAGGTTGGATTAGTCGGCGTCGTTCGAAGTCGCTTCGGATCCACGTCGCACTGCCACAACCCACGGTCGTCGGTCGGTTGATCGTGTCGTTGTCGGCCTACTTTTACAACACTGTCTTTCAGGAACACTGTCGCGCGCGTCGTGCGTCCAAAACACTCGGACAATCATTGGTGCCGGCGTCTCCGCACGGTCGGCCATTACAGGCCTAGCAGCCGGAGGCTCCGCAGCCTCCGATTGGTTGACGCCTGCGAGGCGTCGCAGCCTCCCATTGGTGCACGCCGGCGCAGCTTCGCCGCGCGCCGGCAAACTTCTAGCATCGGCAGTAGACATAATCGCTGCGCGACGTTCCGCTTCAGCGAGTTCCCGACCGACGCTTTGACGCATTTGACCCTTCGGCGCGCGCCGAAGCTTTCCAGCGCGTGCCAGTGGTTGGGGCATAACGCTCGCCAGCATACGTTCGTAGGCATTTCGCAGTACTAAAAGCTGTGGCGCAACACGCGCTCCTGCGTTCCGCAAAGCGCTTGCGTGCTGGGTATACGTATCATCATGGCGCCGTACTAAAGCTCTCTATTGTAACGAGCTGGGACATCGTATATATTGATATGTGTACTTGTTTATCTTTTTCGGGTGACCGCTTTTTACCATCTAACAAATGCTATCGCTCAGCGCGGGACGCGCCCGCATGTATCGGAAGTTTCTCGAATGTTATCCATGGTTCTATCTGTTGTCTGTCGTCGCCGAAGCTTGCGTAATCTGATTGCATGTGCAGTGAGATCTGTGTAGAACTTTCTGGTAGAAACACGGGCGCCAGCGATTACTCTTGAACCTTCGGTGACTCATGGTATAAAAGCCGACGCGCTTCACCGGCAGGTCAGATTTTCAGCAATCGCCGACTGTTTTCGCCGCTATATCCTTACGCTTTAAGTGTAACTTGCTTTTGTGGGCACAGGTTCCCCCAATAAAGAGTTAAGAATTGACAGTTTGCAGTTGTGTTTCTTGACTGTCACTACCACGTAACAATATATATATATATATATATATATATATATATATATATATATATATATATATATATATATATATATATATCAGGCACGTACGCAGCATTTTTTTTCGGGGGGGGGGGGCACCCAAGGTAACTTTTCTATGCAAGTGATGGGGAGGGTACATTTACTAGTACAAATGTGAATAATCCCACCATTCTCCATAAGCACCAGGAAAGCCGCAAAAGATAATTGAAATAACATGTATCTAAGAGGTACGCCTCTGAGATACGCCTCTTCTTTACTTGGCAAACAGCGAACCACATCAAATGGACTCGCGCATGAAATATTGGCAGGAAGAACCTTGCCAAGAACAAGTTAACAAGCGAAAGTGCCAAATAAAGATTTATAGTAGCGTTTTTTGAGTTAGCGCTGGAAGAATTACAGAGAAATGAATATTTTTGCAACAATCGCAGTTCTTTTGGATCCCTCGTTTACTGCTCTACCTAGTGCCAAAACCGACTCATGTTGTTATTTCGGAAGTTACGTAACGATGCGTGGTCACGAGTCCCGTAAAACCGCGTAGAGAGCAGGATGCTGCGGTTGTAGACGTACTGCGCCCACCACGGAAGGTTAGAAAAACACCCCCATTAGCACAACACGGAAATGGCTACGTCAGGCGGCTCGATTGATAACAGTAGAAGCGTCATGCAAAACACACGGAAATTTTCTCCAAATCCGGCGGTGTTTTCTCTACTTCCTTTTTAAATAAAAAGATCTTGATTAATAAATATTTTTACAAGCAGTTTTTGCTTTTCCTCCCTGTTTGGCTCTCACCTTGGCTTTCTCCTTAGTAGATCGCTTAATTTCTCATCTCCTTGCGACTCTTGTTTCCAGTTGCCAATTTTGATCGAAAAGTGCTGTACAATTAGGCAAAAACCAGACGAGGTAACGGGTGACCGTCATATTGCTTATGGTTTGAACGGTTATTGCAATGTCTGTAGTTGGACGCTGTTTCGCAATATTTTAGTTTCCACCTTATCTAACGCATATCGCGGATATATAGTTCCGAGGATCTGCCAGCGTCGCGGCGAGCCGCCACTCGAGGAAATAATGCAGCAAAAGGAAAAGTTAAACGCAATTGTCGTTTTCTCCGGCCACAACTCGTTCCACAAGCACACAGGCCAGCTGACTATGAACCGAATCCCTTTCCTGGCCCCTGGATCAGTCTAAACAAAGAAGGTTGAACTAACGATGCAACAGCGTTGCGCGTGATCGTTGAATAGATGGTGAAATAAAAATTCTGTTGGGCATTATAAATAATATACTATAATTAAAACAAAAACTATGCCCTGCCTGCTGCCATAGATGGTGACAACTGAATTGATCTTGAGTTAATCGCGCGGGCACCGAATCGATGAGAATTCTCAACTGGCCTCCACACCCCAGAATATGCCGATAACTACCGCCATCCAGAAGGAGTGAAAAAACTGACAACTGTTCTACTCTGTGAAGATGGAATGGCAGCGAAAGCTGACAGTCAAAGCTCTCAAACGAAAAGCAAAGTGTTTCACATCTGCTGCGGGTCGGCCTGAAGCAGAGGCGTAGCCAGGAATTTCGTTCAGAGGGGGGGGGGGGGGGGGCTTACGTTGTAACTCGGCGACCTCCTTAAGAGGAAGCTTTAGCTCGGGTACTCGTATCTAAATACTTGTAGAAGGGGAATTCGTTTTTCTCGCCAACCACTGCACCAAATTTGACGATGTTTGTTACATTTAAGAAAAACTTAAATTGTAGCGACTGCTGGTTTCGAATTTTTCATTTTGGTTGTCGATTTTTTATCAAAAATTTGCCAAAATTGCAAACTTTCAGAAAACAAAACAATCAAGTTTATAGCTCTGTAACTCATTAATGAAAAATGATATCACAGTTCTGTGAATTTCAACTAATAGCACATCTACAGCGGACAAAATTCATACGTGCACATGAATCTTAAAAATATAGTATTATGGAAATGTGGCTTTTGCAGAACCGTTGTACACATCGTAACCAATTCACGTATGATACAAATTGACATACCCCATTTATCCGCTTTGACTGTTATACTAGATGCCGTTGACAGAACCGCGATATCTGTTCTTGATGCAGAGCTATCAGATTGTAAACGTCGTGCTTCTATTATTTTCGAGCTTTCGAATTTTTCGAAATATTTCAAACAAAATTCAGGCCCTAAATCTAAATTCCGCTTCTAACAGACACTGAAATTTAACTTTCTCTCACAAATGCAGCAAATTTCATTAAAAGCAAACTAGAGGTTTTCTCAGATTTCTGTGTTTTACGTGTATTTGAATAGGCCGCGTCGGAGTTGGGCCCGAGCTAAACATTTCTGTTAAATAATTTATCGAGGGATCAAATACATGAATAATAATTGCATTACAATTTCCAATGGTGCTGCAAACGAGTTCTAGAACGCTACGCTCTGTCAAAACAAGTAGAATGTCATTTTTCATAAAAGAATATGCTCCTATGTGCGAAAAATTGTGCCCAAAATAACTGATACCAATGCTTCCATATTTTTTTGTCTATTTAAGAAGTAACGAAAATATCACACGAACTCTAGAACTATTTCAGTTCGAAACCAGCAAAACAGTGCATGCCGCTGACATGAAAAATGTAAAGGCCATTAAATGAAGAAGTTGAGGACAAATCTGTTAATGAAACTTTGTCATTCAAGAACCGTGTTTACATTCATGTACGTATGCAACAGCCAGTGAAAAATCTCGATGACGTTGGCATTCATTCCAATGTATTACGCAGGAGCAGCTGTCACCGGCCGTGTATCGTGAGTAATTCCACCGAAATTATAGTCGCAACAGAGAGCACGTATAGAAAGCAGGAGTTCTGCAGAATATACGAGGGCGAGTCAAATGAAAGTGAGCCAATGCAAATATATGACAAACGGGGAACTTTATTTACAAGTAGCCTCCATGAGAATTTAGACATTTGTCCCATTGACTAAGGAGTCGCGTGATTCCGGTCTCAAAATTCCTTGGGTTGCTGCATTAAAAAGTCTGCAACTGACTCTTTCACGTCATCGTCCGACACGAATCTGGTTTCCTTGAGCTGTTTTTTTCGGTTGCCCCAAAATGTGGAAGTCGCAAGGCGACAGGTCTGAGCTGAATGGCGAATGTTGCAGCGTTTCCCACTTGAATTTTGCCAGTTTTGTATTAAACACATCAGCAATGTGGAGACGGGCATTCTCGTGGAACAAGATGACCCCATTCGTCAATTTTCCACGTCGTTTGTTCTTGATTGCAACACGCAGCCGTTCCGGCGTTTCACAGTAACGGAAACAATTGATAGTCTCTCAAAATTTAGCAAATTCTATCCGTAATGGGCCCTGACGATAAAAAAAAAACAGTCAACAACACCTTTCCGGCAGAAATGACGGTCTTTGCTTTCTTTGGGCGTGATGAATTCGAATGTTTCCACTGTAAGCTTTGGCGTTGTGTTTCAGGCTCGTGATAGTGGCACCATGGTTCGTGCCCGATCACAATTGCAGACAAGAAGTCGCCACCATCATTGTGATTCCGGATCAGATGAGTCAACGCAGCGCCGAACCTCTCCGTCTTCTGGCGGTGGTTCAAAATCTTGGGCATCCATTGCGCACACAAAAGCCGATAACAGAGATGTTCATGAATTATGGCGAGAACCGAACCGTGACTGACGTTCACACGCTCTGCCAGTTCATCGATGCTTAGCCTCCGTTCTTGTCTCATTAGCTCATCAACCTTTGCAATTTTGGTAAAGGTGATTTCACTATGGAATTTAGCCCCGTTTTGGATCGTCTTTGCAATTTTCACGTCCTTCTTTGAACCATTTGCTCCAACGCTTCACAGTGACCAATGAAATGCGATGTTCAACGTTCACGGCAGCCATACAGCGTCTAACTTATTTTTGGGAAATACCTTCACAGGCAAAAACTTCACGGCACCACGCTGATCAACTTTTGGAGTTTCCATTATGTCACGCAACCATGTTCAACCCAGTGTATGAGAGCATTACAGAGCCTTTATCCTCACACCTGCGTGTCACTTTTGTAAATGAGACGTCCCTCTTTTCTACGCACACGCCTCGCAGATAATGAACCGAACTATTATTGCTCGGGGTGGGTAGGCTCACTTTCATTTGACTCGCCCTGGTGCATTACAAATGCGAAGATACAATGGGATGCACAAATGCGAAGATGGAGATTGCTAAAGGGCAAGAAAGTGTCACTGGAAAAAAATGTTCACTGCACGTATACACGAAACCTCGCAACAAGACATTTAAATGTACGTATAGGTCTCCAATAAATCTACGTATCTAAGAAAAAGTCACGGTATATAATGCGTCAAACAAGGCAAATAAACATGTTGCGCAATCACAGATTCACAGAATCCTAGATACCGCCCCCATTCCATCCACTCCCGCCGATGTATCGCGCTCGACGGAAGACGGCCAGCTTACTGTCCGCTTTTCTCCTTTGCGCACACGAGACAGTCACTATCGTCGGCACACCCATTCCAGCCCCCCCCCCCTCCCCTTGCGCTTTCACTCGCACATACAGCATGCGGCTCTCGGTAACATTGTTATCGCTCTTGGTCTTTATACGAAACATGAGGGCGACGATGACGGCAGGAAAGCGCCTGGAGTATCCATATAATTGCTATCGCAATAATATAATAAGAGTATTCGGCAACTGAAGCGTCCCATGACCCATTACTTTCCGCAAAGGAATAAGTAACAAAATCGAACTTTCATCATGCGACAATTCGCTGCGCCGCAACAATGTATCTTTTTCCATTTTCTGGCGCGGGGGCACCGAAAAGAAAATAGGCAAAAGAAAATATGTTGGCCACAATCAAATGCCTATATTGCGCACTTAATGTGGCTACCGAAGAAATATATATATAAAAAAAAACATGGGACGCTTGGTCCATCAAGAACCATACGCACACTGCTCGGTATCCGACACCGGCGAGACAATACTTTCTGGAGAGGTTGCGCTCAAGCGAATGCGGTGCAATTCCCCACAGTGATGGCGGCGAGTAATCATTGTTTCTTTTTCTCGTCTGACAGCCAGAAAGTGTCCAAAACTCTGCCAGGCAAAAATCAACTCGGCCAGAGCAAACCGAACGCGCACCAAAGTGCGCCGCGTGGTGGTCGAGGCAACACGAGAAAAACGTATGCGCTCTGGCTGGCTCTGGCAGCCCGCGGGTAGGGTAGCGAGAACAAAAAAATTGAAGACGCTCAATGTCTCCTCACGAATAAAAGTCAAAGTAGAAAATATAAATAAGAACGTAGTTACCTTGGCTGGCTTTAGTGTCTTGACATGGATGCTTTGGGGTATATAGGTGAAAAAAATATTTTTGATATTTTTTATGTGACATAACGGCACAAATGAACCACCACAACGCTTCGTCCCATCGTATCTCGGTGCGTGTTTTGTCAACTTGTCTGACAGTGCTTTGATTTGGCTTGTCTCGTTGTATGTTCCGTTCTCAGACTTTTTAGAAAAGTAAATGCACCTTTGACGTCAAATGTCTATAACAACATTAAGCCCTGCACAATGTTCCGGAATTGAAAATCTAAAGCACGACTTTGGAAATGTCAACGCACCTTTCACATCAAAAGTTTACGAGATTTATACCCACAAAATTTCGGAATTGATATCCATGTGCTCTGTAGATTCTGCGGCCTCCGCGAGATGCCTCGGCGAGCCCGCTTGTCATCAAAACGCCCTTGAAACTTTGTGCTCGTATGGGGCTAATTGGCGCTATGTGACTCCCGGTACATGGGCGTTGCCGCGAAATCCAGCCCGAGTTCGCAATGTTCGCGGTGAAATGTATTTTAGAGCATGAAAAAGACATTCTAGACAAAATCCAGAATGATTTCCGGCGCCGGGGGTTGCTTTGGTCGGCGGTGCATGGACAACACGAAAATATTTCGGAGAGGCGGGGGGCGGGGGGTCTGAAGCTCCATAACCCCCCTCCCCCCTGGCTACGCCCCTGGCCTGAAGATAGTGCAACATCGGGTCGACCCGTGGCAAAGGTGAAGCAGGCGTTAAGCGCTCCCCATACGTGGGTCCATCCCGAAGGTAGTGCAATGCCAGGCCGACCCGCGGTGGAGGTGAAACGGGCATTAACAACAACCCATACGTGGGCCGATGTCGAAGATATTGCATTACCGGGCCACTCCGCGGCGGAGGTGAAGCAGGCGTTAAGCGCTCCCCATACGTGGGCACATCCCGAAAATTCCAAGGGCGCGTTGTAGGCTCCAGAGTCCCCAGGGTTATGTCCCATTGATCTTGAAACTTCTTGCACTATCGCCAGGATCGGCCCACACGATGATTTTTTCTGTTAACAGACGCCGAAAAAAAAAAAAACTACGGAAGTTAGTCATACACTGCTTTCGCTGTAAAAGGCAGCAAAATTTGACCGCCGAGTAGATTGATTTGTCGGCGCTTTAGGAATGTGTGTGAGGGTGGTGGCGTTGGCGGATAAGGGGGGGGGGGGGAATGCCGCTTAACTTCGGGGGGGCCCGGCCCTCCCTGGCGCCCCCCTGGGTACGTGCCTGATATATATATATATATATATATATATATATATATATATATATATATATATATATATATATATATATATATCTATATAGTGTGTGCGTATGCAAAATATGTGTATACTTCATAGAACAACATTATGAAAGTTGTCCATCAGGTTGCCGATGAGCCTATGTGCGTGCACAAGACCTGTGCTTGAAGCACAGAGTAGTTGGCGCCGTACTCGTGCGTCATCTTATTTTTTTTCTCATTTCATTAAATAGCAATAATTAAAATCACTCCTTGGCAGCCTTCCGAATACTAACCCACGGCACTGTTGCCTGAAGGATTGCTTCCCAAGGAATAATAGTGATGGGACATGTGGCCCTTTGAAGAACAACAAACGCAGCTTCAGGATCGGTGAAAAAGTTGAATTCTGCAGTAGGACTGGCATTGCCTTTCCCTGCAGCAGAGAGAAAAAGAAGCAAGGACATTATGGGACATTTCACTTTACTCTTGTAGCTGTGGCGGCTGATCGCCGTACAGTCGGCAGCAAGAGTTTACGGGATGAGTGGTCCACGACAAATGGGAATTCTCGCCAGTAGTCGAACAGCTGCGCCAATTGCGCCATGCTGCGCCAAAATGGCCTTTTAGCGGAAAATTGCGTCAAGCGTGCTCCAAAGCCTACATAATTAACTCCTCCTTCCTTCGATGCTTCGCAGCTAGCAAAACTTCAAACCAACAGCACGCTATTGTCATCATCACAGAAAGAAGCGGAAACCTGTCCATGCAGTTTGTCGCTATACAGTGAGAAACTATGGGCCTGTCGAAGTCGTCCGGTTCGTCATTCGGACATTTTTTCTCTGTCGGACGCATAGTGTAATGCCGCTGTAGTCTTGCTGGCACTTTGTTAAGGTCTATCAATGTTTATGGATAATAGTGGGGCTTTTGGAAAAGAGCCGCTGCGATCAGAATCGCACGTGGTGCATGGTTAAGAATGGTATTGGCGAATGAGGTACAATGTGGTACACAGCGAGAGCCGCCACTTCGATGGGTTCCGCCATCTTCATTGACGGAAAACTTTTGGGTCAAACTTGGGTCGCTGCGCTATTTCGGTGGGATAACGTCACCGATGCAAGAGTAAAATCCTATTTGCGTCTCACGTATGCGCAGTGGCGCCAATGCTATTTTTTTTTTGCGACCGCATAACCTTTGTGGCCCCTATTCGACAACTCGCTAATGTGCATGTCATGACATGAGTATATTGCATGAAGTCGTGTTCAGTGCAGGCGTGTACTTGACCGGTCTTACGGTGAGCCGAATTCGCCCACAAGCCATGACTGTCGCGCTATGCTGCATCCTGGGCTATTAAACACGCGTTTGTTGACGCTCTGTCTGTGGTGCCATCTCTGCGCCGTATCGGCGAACCCGACCGTAGCGCCCTTTGAGCGTCGCGGCGCGTCCTTTCCTGGACACGCTTGCAAGGTTAGCCTTGCGCAAACCCTTCTACACAACATATCGACCATATCATTTAAAATTTGCCTGATATGTGGTAAGCACACGTGCGTTGGAGCTTGCGCCAAGAAGGCCTGCGGCTGCACCAAATCGGCATTTTGCCTGCGCCGGGACCTGCGCCGAAAGGTGAAATGGCTCTTCCACCACTGCGTTGCTCCACTGAGATACGAAGCTCATAAGTCAATCTGTCAACGCGCAGGTTACCAGGACTACTGCATAATAAAAGCCTAAATTCCGGGCTATATGTGTATAGGATTTGCGGGAATTCAGCTTTCCTTGCCAATCCCGTGTCCTGTAAACTTTTGTGGCGAACTGTATATGTTGTCGCATGCACTCCGCAGGGGCTGCCTTAACCACGGTGCCCTATTTACGGCAATATACCATACACTCGGACCGCAGGTTCCCACTGACCAGGGCATTGCAAACACGAGAGGTGCTCATCAAACAGCTTTCGCGGTAGTGCTAGTGAACCGCCGTAAAGTCTCACGATGCCAGGCTTCTAGCTTGCTCGCTATCTAAGGAACGAGCAAGCTAATTAACTAAATAACCAAGCCTAACTAGCTTACTAATTAACTAACATACTCACTCACTCACTCACTCACTCACTCACTCACTCACTCACTCACTCACTCACTCACTCACTCACTCACTCACTCACTCACTCACTCACTGGAGGAGAAGCCTAAATGGTATGACTGTCTTACTTGTAACCGAACAATAATGACATTTCTTTTTCTTCTGTTTGCTTAGGCTGAATATCAGTTAGTGCCTTAAAAGCAGAATAGGTGGCAATGCGGCGACATCTTCCGAACGCAATCTCGATGCTCTGCCAGGTCAAGTAGAGCAGTGGCCATTGTGCCATGTTGATGGGAAGTTTTGGCAGGCTATCGACCACCTGTAAATTTGTCCCCTGAGCTTTCTCCATTTTTACGCAACCTTAGTTTCTTGTTTTTTTTTTTAAATTAGAATGTGTGTGTGAGCGAGAGACAGAGAGCGAATAGAGAAAATACAGGGAAATTAACCCGAAAGAAGTCTCACTTGCAACCTCGCTCTGGAGAACTGGAAACGTGACACACAGAGATTAGAAGAGAGAAGGGCGAGGAGGGAAAAACGGAGATGCTGCGCACAAAGTCCTGCAACGGCACACGTCACTGCATCTCCCAGACCCGCATAGAGAGAAAACAGGCAGCGATCTAAGGCTCTAGCTGCCTATACAGTGCACGCGCACGTTGCCACGTGCTGACGGGTGCGAAGACGAAAGGTGCATGCGGTCACTCACCGTAAAGGGTTCCACCCATGATGTATACGTGCCGGATGCCCTCAGAAATTTCGGGCGCGGTGAGCAGCGCGATGGCCAAGTTTGTCAAAGGGGCCATGACGACGAGCGTTAGTTGTCCTCGGTTCTTCTTGGCCGCTTCGATCATTTTGATGTAGCCGGGAGTCTGGGGATCACCCGCTGGGTTCCTCGACATCGGGTACTGAGCACTGACGCCTCCGAAGTTGTCGGGACCGAAGTACGTCTTCTCAGTGCGCCCATGGCCATCGATCGGTCGGTCGGCACCTTTGTAAACCGGCACCTGCGAGGAGACGTTGCCAATGGCGCCGCTACCTCTTAAGAGGAAGCTTTAGCTCGGGTGTTCTTATCTAAATACATGTGAAAGGAGAATTCGTTTTTTTTTTTTCGGGAACCGCTGCATCAAACTTGACGAGGTTTATTTCATTTAAAAGAAAAACCAAAAATCTAGTGACTGTTAGTTTCTAATTTCTTGATTTAGGTCGTCAATTCTTTACTAAAAATTGGCAAAAATCACAAATTTTCTGAAAACGAAACTATCAAGTTTACAACTCCGCATCTTAGCAATGAAAAATGTTATCACGATTCTGCGAATTGCATATCATAGTTCATCTAAAGCGGACAAAATTGATATGTCACACATGAATCTCGAAAAATGTAGTTATGTGTAAATACAGCTTTTGCAAAACCCTTGTACACAACTCAACAAATTCGTGTAATATATAAATTGACATACAGAATTTGTCCGCTTTGAATGATCTAGTGGATGCCGTTTACAGAACCGCGTTATCTGTTATTGATGCAGAGCTATTAATTTCTAAACTTGGTGCTTATATTTCTTTCAGACTCTAGAATTATTTGAAAATCGTTTCAACGAAATTCAGGTCCTAAATCGAAATTGCGCTTCCAACAGGCACTAGAATTTAACTTTCTCTCTCAACTGCAACAAATTTCTTTAAGATCGGTCCAGGGGCTATCTCAGAAAAACGTTTTTGCGTTTCACATGTATTCGGATAAGCCGCGTCGGAGTTGGGCCCGAGCTAAAGCTTCCTCTGAATTTCTGTTCGTTTATAAATGAGTAGCTGGGAATAGGCTGAGGTACAAAATGCCCGAGTTGCTCCGTCTATGTCTGCTCTACAGTAAACCGTTTTTAAAGGGGTAGATCGCGTTTAAGCATATGGCTGTGGCGACCCAGGGTTCACTTAAGGTTCCGTGGCCTTTGCGTGTGTGCTGTGAACAGCATTTTGGACGAAAAATATATATTTTTTCTTGCGATACATCCATGACTTTATTTTATAACGCTTTTGCAGTTTGTTCCTTAGCTGTCTTCCTTTTCTGTAGGCTCCAAAGCGAAACGCTGCAACAGTTTTTTAGGCTAGTTAAGCATGTGATATTGGAACTAGTAGGTTTAGCCTTGAAACCGTGCGGCCACGATGAGATACAAAAAAGCTCTCCTACTTCAAAAGTCTACTTGTTTTAAAGGTCACTGTATAGATAACAACGGCGAGTGATCGTGATAGCGCTCGCATGTGTAAAGCCGCAGCTGTTTCCATAAAACCAGAGCAGGATGTAGCGTGTCTTCCTGTCTTTTGTTCTCTTTTTGTCTCCCGGTGTTTCCCGTTTTAGCGCTAAAAGCATAGAACTTAGCAAGCGCAAACCAACCTAAATCAAGAATGCATTACTTTTTTCGATTTGGCACTCAAACCAAAGCACTGCTATGTCAGCGCTATACGTCATTAATTTGTGTTTTCGTACCTCTTTCGCACTTTTTGTTATGGCAAAAGTTTCTAAAACTTGTGAGCTCGAGTGGCCGGGTGTGCATTTACACAAAGCGGTACTGACAACTGACAAGTTAATGATACGAACGCCAAGCCTATATAGATCAGACACACGTGTACAGCCGAAAAGCAACGTAAAAACCAATAAAAACATAGAGCGACCTTAAACAGGAGTGCGATACAAATACTGAGACAAACGCCGACAGACTGAGGCCCCCTGTCGCAGAAAATCCGGAAACGGAGTTTTCGTATTTGTCTATGAGCGCAAGTTTCCGTATATATTTAGGAGTATACGTATAAGCCAGTGCGCCTCAGTGGCACCCGATGGCTTGGCCTTCAACGTGGCACAATATTTTTGCCGGCAATAGTTCATGCTCGGTTGTCCCCTGCGCGAAAATTTATCGCGGATAAATCAAGGGAGTTTGTAGGCCAATGAACATCAGTGAACGAAAGTCAGGAGAGAAATCTCTCCCCGATATATTTTCTGTGTGTGGTTCTTGTTATAAATAGTTGGCTTTTCATTTCGGTCTTTTCTTTCTTGTTCACTGTTGCCATTTATGTCATATCACGCACTGCATTGTTTCCTGCTACTAACGCACTAATAAACGTGCTACGGCAGAGAGCGTAGCATAAGCTGGACCCCGCATCTTTCCGTCATATCGAACAGCGCCTTAAAGAGAGCTGAAAACATCCGAGCCACCCTGCCAATCCGGAAATGACGGCAACGTGTCGTCAGAGTTTCGGAGAAATCCGCGTCTGCTCGGCAGATCAACGTACAGCGTTCCGTCGCGGAGCCGGTGGGATGCAAATCGACCGGTGGAAAACGCAGACTTTGTTCCAGATCGACCAGTTAAATTCGCCGTATCACTTCCGCGTGACGTAGCGCGTGGCACGCTGGATGATTCGAGCGGTTTTGCTCAACCAACGAATCTGCGCGCACTGAGAGTGGTATACCACCGAAAGTGATCGTCCGAGAATATACGTCCCCCATGCAGGTTCGTTGCCCTCCGACTCGTTGCGCGCTACTCACGTTCGTTCGGTCGACGACATTCAGTGTCCTAAGCGTGTTGTTGTAGCCGGTGTGCAGGCCGGCGTTTCCGGCGACCACGGTGATGGCTTCGAGGCACACGTGTGGGAGTCTCGCCGCCAGCGTGATCGCAAGGGCGTCGTCTACGCCCGTGTCCACGTCGAGCAGAAGC